>NW_027532025.1:1598447-1965616 GCF_008692635.1 Crocuta crocuta | reverse complement strand
ATATAGAAAACTATTATAAAATATTTATATACTTATTTTTGTCCTATATTTTAAAACTTTTATTATAAAATTTTCACTTTTGCAATGTACAAAAATAGATAAAAATAGTAGAGAGGATATAACAAGCTCTTATATACCTTTCCATTGGATGCAACAATAATACAAAAATCAACATTTTATCAAACTTACTATAATAATTTAAAGCTATTACATTATTCTACCTTATAAAACCAAAGTATGTAATTCTACAAATAAAGATATTTTCTACATAATAACCTAGAAAGTTATCAATAAGCCTTTACTATCATCCAATATTTTTTCTGTATTATAATGTTCCTTAAAGTTTCAAAAAATGTCATTTTATATTTGATATGTTCAAGTCCGTATCTAAACAGGATACAGATTTTGCTGTTTGCTTTTATGTTTTGGTCTTGTTTTTATTTTAAATTCTCTTTAATCTAGAGTAGTTCCCCTTTTTGTTTTTTTATTCCAAAGACGAATTGAAAATTAAGTCAGTTACCTGTGGAATATTTCTCTAGTCTTCCTATGTCCTATGAACTAGAAAATAGATATAAAGGCTGAATTATATTTGGATTCAGTACCATTGGTGTAGATATTTCATAGGTAGTGCTATGTAATTTATATTTCATTAATCCAGAAGGCACATATGTATCTGTTAATCATAATTTTAGTGATAGTGTAGAGGGTCCATCAGACCCTCTTTGGGAAGTCCGTTTTTAACCTTTCTGCCTATTACTTTTACTTTTACAGTGATTGCTATCTTCTACAGTTTTCTTTAACAGAGATTGCCAGTTGGTGATTTTCCAATTCTAGCTTTATATTTATCACATTCAAATTTTTTAAAAAGAATTTTTCTCAGAAACTAAGGTTATTAGATGTCTCTGAACTTTCATTTGAACAGAAGAGAGGGTAAATGTGTAATTCTATTTAATTACCAATGATCATAGTAAGTGGTTTCTACCTTAGTGCCTCCAGGGATATCCAATGAGTTTTGGTTTATTTTGTTTCAGCTTTATGTCTTTTATAATGCAATACTCGCATTTGTTTTCATAAGAAGAGGGAATGTAAATAGAAAATGATCATGACACTGATCAACTAACTACATTTTTTATAAGTATTTCTTGAGTTCATAAAAAGTTGTTGAACATGCCATTTGCTAGGATATAAAGTAAATACCTTCATGTTGACACAATAGTAGTTCTTAATTTGATGAACATTCAAAAATAAATTTCCTAGTCCATTAAAATCAATGCTTATAAACATTGTCATTCCTGTTATCCTTTAAGGTCTTTGTGGTCCTACATTTCAGTCATAATTCTCCTAACTTTTTTTCTTATGTTTTATTTCTCCCCACACTCCCCTCCTTTATCCATAGAATTTGGGTTGAGATAAATAATAACTATTCTTAATCTGTTTTCCTTAGCAAAGGAAAGGTTTAATAAGGGTAATAAAACAGTCAAACAGTGATTTCTTTTTTAACTCATCCTAGTAAGAATGAGAGAGAGAGAAAGAGGGAAAGAGAGAATTGAAGCTTATATGAATGAATTTCTTAGCATCCAAAGAAAAGATATATGGCACTTTAAACTTAGAATTAATACTTTATGAAACCATTCATTAAATGACTGTTTCTTTTTCTACCTTATATTTAATCAATACCTTGTAGTGTGGAGAAAATGAAGACATCAGTATAAGTATAAAAACCTTACTTTTTAAAATATAGTTTATTGTCATATAAAAACCTTACTTAAAAGGCAAATGGATCAAGTTTTTATGAAATAGCAATTATGAAAATAATCACAAACAAGTCACTGAACAAGATTTAATTAATTAGGTTATAACCAAAGAAAGGTTCTGCATTAATGTGTTTAACAACCGAGAAGGCCACATTCTGGTCACATACCATGTCTGGTAATCTGTAATAAATGTAAGTAATGGAAAGGTAAATATATTATATAAATGGGAAACTAGGAGCATAGATGTTATTTTAGGTAGCAAGAAAGTGGCTTTAATAATATTAGTGTTAAAATGTGGGTAGCTAAGTCTATAACTAAAAACAAACAAAAAAAATCTACTAGCTCTTCCAAAGGCAATTTGTAATTTAATAATAAACAGGATGAAGCCATGTAACAAATATTTTAATATTCAATATATAGACAGGAATATACATGTACATAAAATACATGTACATAAATATAATGTACGTAGAAATATAGATGTGTACATAAAAGAACTTCTAATTTTAAATGCTTTATTGAAAAATCCTCCTTAAAATAAATAATAGATAAATAAATAGCCCCCTTTTTAATAGGACAAATGGAGATGTAAAAAATTAAATGTAACGTGTATATTATAAAATGAGGATAACACACCATGTCATGTCATCAGACCACGCAGCATTGTCATTTGATAACTTTTCTATACACTATTTTCAAAGAACTAATTGGCGAAAAAGGCATGTTCATAATTATAATATTCACCCATTCTTCACTCAGCAATCATATGTCAAATATCATGTGGCAGATATGGTTCCAAGTCCTAAAAAAGTATTAATAAGACTAGGGTACTTCATTTAAGGAGCTCATAGTCTCTTTGGAGAATTATGCAGAGAAACAATTAATAATTCACTATGAAAAATGTTTTAATGGAAACGTGTGTTGGGTGGAACATGGAAGATGTGTGATAGGTGACTTGAAATGAATGATTTGGTATTTATTTATTTTTTTGTTGTTGTTGGGTAAGTTGGAAAGACCTTTTCCAAGGAGGTAAGTTTAGATTTAGGTTTTGAATGTTGAATACTAGTTCACCAACTGGATAAATGGAAAATAGCAACTTAAAATTAGAGAATCAAGTACATTTGTAAAGACAGAAAGTTTTTTTTTCTTCTTTATTTTTTATTTATTTAAATTCAAGTTAGTTAACATACAGTGTAGTATTGGTTTCAGGAATCCCAGTGGTTCATCACTTCCATTTAACACCCAGTGCTCATTCCAACAAGTGCCTTCCTTAATGCCCATCACCCATGTGGTCCATCCTTCCACCCACCTCCTGTCCAGCAACCCTCAGTTTGTTCTCTGTATTTAAGAATCTCCTATGGGGGTACCTGGGTGGCTCAGTCAGTTAAGCATCCAGCTTCAGCGCAAGTCATGATCTCACAGTTTGTGGGTTTGAGCCCCTCATTGGGCTCTATGCTGACAGTTCAGAGTCTGTAGCCTACTTCAGATTCTGTGTCTTCCTCTCTCTCTGTGTGTCTTCTTCCTCTGGTCATTCTCTCTCTCTCTCTCTCTCTCTCTCTCTCTCTCTTTCTCTCTCTCTCTCTCTCTCTCAAATAAATAAACATTATTTTTTTTAAGTCTCTTATGGTTCGCCTCCCTCATTATTTTTATCTTATTTTTGCTTCCCTTCCCTTAAGAAACACATGTTCTTCTGAGTTTCTTAAATTCCACATATGAGTGAAATCATATGATATTTGTCTTTCTTGACTTATCTTGCTTACCATTAGACATTCTAGTTCTATCCACGTTGCTGCAAATGGCAAGATTTCATTCTTTTTGATCACCAAGTAATATTTAATTGTATATAGATACCACATCTTTATCCATTCAACAGTTGATAGACATTGGGCTCTTTCTGTACTTTGGGTATTGTTGATAGTGTTGCTGTACACATTGGGGTGCATGTGCCCCTTCAAATCAGCATTTTTGTAGTCTTTGGATAAGTACCTAGTAGTACAATTGCCAGGTCATAGGGTAGTTCTATTTTTAATTTTTTTAGGTACTTCCATACATTTTTCAGAGTGGCTACATCAGTTTGCATTCTCACCAACCCTGCAGAAGTGTTTCTCTTCCTCTGCCTCCTCACCAACATCTGTTGTTTCCTGAATTGTTAATTTTAGCCATTCTGACAGGTGTGAGGTGATATCTCACTGTGGTTTTGATTTGTATTTCCCTGATGAAGAGTGACATTGAGCATCATTTCATGTGTCTATTAGCCATCTGGATATCCTCTTTGGAAAATTGTCTACTTATGCATTTTGCCCATTCCTTTCTTGGATTATTTAGTTTTTGGGTGTTAAGTTTGCTAAGTTCCTTACAGATTGAATACTAACCCTTTATCCAGTATGTCATTTGCAAATATCTTCCCCCATTCTGTCAGTTGCCTTTTTGTTTTGTTGATTGTTTCCTTCACCCTGTAAAGCTTCTTATCTTTATGAGGTCCCAATAGTTCATTTTTGGTTTTGTTTACCTTGGCTCCAGAGATATGTTGTTGCTGTTGCTGAGGTCATGTGTAGTAGAAGGTTACAGCCTATTTTCTCCTCTAGGATTTTGATAGTATCCTGACTTACATCTAGGTCTTGCATCCATTTTGAATTTGTTTTTGGGTATGGTATAAGAAAGTGGTCCAGTTTAATTCTTCTGCATGTTGCTGTCCAGTTTTCCCAACACCACTTGCTGAAGAAACTGTCTTTTTTCCATTGGATATTCTTTCCTGCTTTGTCAAAGATTAGTTGGTCATACATTTGTGGGTCCATTTCTGAGTTTTCTATTCTGTTCCATTGATCTATATATCTGTTTTTGTGCCAGTACCATTCAATATAGGAAGCTTTAACATCGCAAGCCATGTTCACAGTAACATGTAGGTCTGTTTGGCTGCAGTAAAGAGTGCGTGAAAGAGAATGGCAGAGGATGAGGCTCCATGCAATGTTGGTGAAGATGGGGATGACTAGATTCCATGAGAAGAAGCTTGGGCTTATATACTCCAGTGTTTAAAGGTGTCCAGCACAGCCTATGGTGTAGTATTGTGTAGTTTCCAGTTCTCTGATTTGTGAGGAAGAAGAGGCAGATGAGGAGAAATTGTTGGCAGAAAGATGAGTTTGGAGGATATTGTCAAAAACGATGGCTTATGAACCAAAGTGGTGGTAGTAAGAAGGCTTAAACATATGACGGTTTCAGAAGTTCTTAAAATATAGAATCAATTAAATTAGAGGAACATTTGAATATCATGGGTTAAAGAGAGAATCCAGAATTATTCTGAAATGGAAAACTGGGTAGATTACAATGGTAGTGAATCAAGAACAGTTGGAGAGACAGGTTTTAGGGGAAAGTTCCCTGAGCTTGGCTTTAGGCATATTAGGAACTGAAGGACTATGATGGATGGAGGCCTAAAGATATCTTCCTTACTATGAAATAATTTAGGAAGGGAAACGTCAAACTATCCTTTTGGGATTTGTTTCAGGTTGGTGGATTTTCATTAAAGCAAAGGATTATTTTTTTAGTTATGAAAAAAACAGGCAAAACTTATGAATATGGAACAAACGTGTTTGTCTAAAGGATCAAAAAGCTCAAAGGACCTTTTGATATAAATTTTCACAATGCAGATTTGAGAAAATTATCATCCTTGTGTTTCCATTTTAGATTCATATTGTGAGATTAGGCCCAGGGTTACCTTTAATCTTGATTGAAAGAGATTTAATGAAAGGTACACACATTTTATTCAAACTTTAGAGATAGAAGGTTGTTGTAAGGAATTTCAGGGATTGGAGACTTCAAGGACTTTTTAAAAATAATGAATGATGCTTTAGAAAATAAAGGTTAAAGAAAAAGGTTTTTTTGGATTTATTGACAATGTATTACTTCAACTATCATTTACTTCTGGATTGTATTTGACAAACAAGTTTTTCCCCTCTATTCATTAATTCTGAGTTTTCTCTCAAGCCCCTCAATTGTTTTGTTTTTTCTTTTCTTATTTCTTAATTGGAACAAAGTTCAGAGAAATAAATTGACATGGTTGAGAACATCCAAATAGTCAGCAAGCCAGAATTTGAGTGTTAATCTTTCATGAATCCCTTCCACAACTGATAAAAGTTTACTTTGAGCCTTCACTTGCTTCAGAGAGTCAGTCAGTATGTCTGTCTGTCTCTCTCTCTTCAGCTGTTTTCTAAAGTATCCACCCCAGTGGCATCTATAGTTTTTAGTTAAAAAATATGCCAATAACTCCATGGGGTTTTATTTCTTTTTTGCTATATGTTTGAATATTCAATAAAATTTCTGATCAGCAAAAGGCCGGTGCCTCTCTCAATAAGCAATTCATAAGCGAATGTCAGTGACTTAGTGCTATCAAAAGTAGTGACTCAGGAACTTAGCTGGAAGCTAGTGAACTAAATCTTGTAGTTAAATGACCATAATAGCATAAGTCATTCAGTATTAAGCTTGCCTTTACTTAGGCTGATGGAAGCTGAACACTGAAAAGGAGTTTTTACATGTTAATGAGGAATAGATTCCCAAGATGCACCACTAACAGAAATTGATTTGTGTGTTTGTGACTTTTTAGAGAAACATGTATTTATAACACTATTAAACAGACTAGCCTTAAATCAAAAGCATAACGTGTGGTTTGCCTAGTAGCATCTGGAAAGAATCAGCTCCTTTGCCTATGATGTTTCTAAGCAACCACAAATGGGAGCAATGCAAGGATAGTTCATGGAAAGGTAAAGCTATAATTTGTAGATTTTTACAGTTTTGGATCTCTGTAGAGCACAAAGACTGAAAACTAATTTATATATTTCATCTTTATATATTAAATATAAATTTCATGTGATATCATATAATCATAGCTTTTTGTGAGAAAATGGATTTTTTCAGGAGGTCCAGTTTAAGACTTTCTTTGTTATATATAATCTGCATATGTAGTCCAGCATAATTATTTTTGAAATACAAGACAACACTGCAACCATAGTATTATTATTATAAATCTCTGAATTTGCTAACATGCTTCAGATATTGACTGAATGTACAAATTTTAATTGGATTGAATTCAGCCATTATCAAACAACAGTTCATTGTACATTTTTACTATATGAATCTGAATGTAAGCCATTAATTTTTCTCTTTCTGCTCTGTCCCTATTTGCATTTTATCAAATTAACTTAAATATAAATATATTTTATACAAATTACTTCCTAAAACCCTTGAAGGTAAATCTCAAAGGTCTGCCATTTAATGAGAAGACAGAAAAGTACAGACTATCTTATTGTATTCTAAAATAAAGCCATTTTAGAATAGAATTTACAATTTTATTCAATTCTATTTAGAATTAAATTATTTTTTTCAGAATATTATTTCTCAAAGGTTTTCTTTTTTTCCATGAAGTGGAGTTTTTATTTAACAATGCACAATCAAAGACTAGCCAAGAAGAAATGAAGTAAATTGTATTCATATATCATGCAGGAGAGATTCTCTTATATAAATTTAGAGGGCACTTACAAAAATGTTCCATTTAATAACAGAGAATTTTAATAGAGACTGTCAGAACTTCTATATTAGATAACTTGTTGAGCTCACTATGAGAAATGTAGGATTGTTGCTTATTATTATTTTTTTTTGGAGGGGGTTGTTGTCAGAACATGTTCTAACCATAAATAAAAATCATCAATTGATCTTTGTGGTATATCAGTTTTCACCAAGGAATAGGCAAGGTTTCTATACTGGTATAAAATATTTTTTATGCTGCATGCAGGGTTTTTGGTTTTGTTTTTGTTTTGATCTAGAAGAAATTTTATATCTACAGTTAATAAAATAGTGTCATATTAAAAATGCAACATGTCATTTTTCTTTTAATTGCTGCAAACCAAGGGTTGAAAGAGACCAGTAGAAATTAATTAGTCTACCTCAGAAGACTCCTTCATCTAAAGACATAGGGTTTGTCCTTTAGACATAGTGGCCAAATGGATTTGTAGAACAGCCAGAATGGAGAATGGGAAGATGGAGTTTGCAGTGGGCACATGTGTCCATCAGCTAGCCTTCCATAAGATAGCCTCTTAAATAACTCTCCTCCCACTGCCTGCTCACATACATATGATTAAAGCAGCCTTCATTAGCACTTTCTATCTCTATCAGAGTACAGTATTTTGCACTGGCCTTTGGTTCCTTCATTCTGGCCCAGAAGTCTACCACCTAGGATTTCAATTCACCAGTAATTGTTTGAACACCTACAATGAACCTGTAATGTAGAAACTTAATAGATGCCTAAGGTTTCAGATGCTGCTCTCCTTTTGTGGAGGAGGATGGATACATGTGTTATAAATGCTAATAAAAAAATAATTCTGCCATTTGTTTATCAGATTGTTAAAAAGGAGAAGGAACTGTTTTCTTACGACCCTATGTGGGCAACACATTGACAGTAAGATTGCTTTACTTTCATTATCCCATTCAATTCTCTGATCTTATGTGTGGATACAGGATTCTAAAATCACTTAAATAGCCACTAGTGTGGCTTAGACCCAGGTCTCCCTGTCTGTATGTCTGACTCCAAATGTTTTACTATTACCTTACTACTTCCTTTATATCCAATCTGGGGAAAGTGGGAAGTTTCCTCTGAGAGGATAGATTATAAAGATGTAATTACATAGCTTATTTTTTTTTAAATGAGTAACACTTGATGTTTTCATAGGGAGTCTAAATACCTAATAAAGTTGAAAAAATACCTTTCCACCACTGTCAGTCTTATGTAGGTGAGCAGCAGATCAGGACTGTGAAACTGTTAATTATTAAAGTCTGTGAATGGACTGTATATAGCAAGCAGCTGCAACATGCATGAGAGGCAATGTTTTCTGGCCAGGAAAGAGGAGAGTCCTCTTCCCAGGAAGAGTTTATGTTCTTTTCTTGAAGGGAGGAGGTAAAAACCCTCTCTTGGAGCACCTGGGTGGCTCAGTCAGTTAAGCATGAGACTCTTGATTTCAGTTTGGTCACGATCTCATGGTTCATGGGAACAAGCCCCAAGGCCAGTTCTGCACTGACAGCACAGAGCCTCCCCTGTACATGTGCACGTGGGCTCTTTCTCTCTCTCTCTCTCTCTCTCTCAAAATAAATATTTAAAATAAAACCCTCTCTTTTAAGCATTATCATAGTTACTTATATTGCCCATTAAAAATTTTTCTAATGGTGTTTTAATGAAACATAGATTCAAAAACTTGCCTTATGTTTCATCACCTAAAGGAACTAGATAGAGCAGGTGAAATAATTTTTTCAAAATTTCAGTTCCACAAAACTAAAGTGAGCAGATAAAGTTTGCCTTATATGTTGTAAAGATCAATGTACCTACCTGACACATGGTAAAGACTCAATAAATGTTCTCTTTCCCTTCTCACGATCCTCAGACTGTTAGAATATCTGGCTCTGAGATTGCTCAGTGCAGGACTGTACAGCTGTTCCATCCAGCATTCTTTATGTGACATTATACAATTGGGGAAAAGCTTATTTTTAATGGTTCAACCATATCTGTGGCAAACCCTTTACTGCCTTGGCTAAATGCCTGATTGAATCAGGAACCAACCTAGTTCAGGGGTCAACTTTTAATAGAATGAATGCTTAAAGTGAACGAAGCTGTTCTTTTTATTTATTCTTCTGAAGAAAGGCAATATATGACCTTAGGCAAGTTACTTACCCTCCCTAAACTTCACTTTTCTTATCTGGAAAAATAGAATTATCATATCTGCTTCAAAATGTTATCATAAGAACGTAATAAATGAGATGTTTTAGGTACATAAGTAATATGAACTTCTTCTTCTTGAGGTCATTGATAATTTGTAGGGACTTACACTTCTTAGGAGAGATACAATAGCATAGTATCTTTTTAAAGATTTAAAAAGGTTTAAAAAATGAATTCCAAACTTAGGAAACCCAGGTTTTGCCCTAATTCTGTATGGTGGCTGGGATAACTTCTCTGGAACTCTTACCATTTGTTTGTTTTTTTTTGTTTTTCATTTCTAAGTTACAATAATAGTACCTAAACTCACAGGTTATTGATATTTAATAAAACTTATCTTATATACAAAATATCTCTCATAGTATAAAAATTTAAATTTGGGTGAGAGCCAAGTTCGAGATTTCAAATGATCTTCTTGGGTAATGGGAGTGATAAATTATTTAATGATAATGCAGAGTCATCATTATGCGGGGAAAAGTGTCCATATGTGTAAGATTTAGTTCACTTCAATTTCACCTAACAATATTTGCATGCCTAGTAGTTATCAGGCACTATGCTGAGCTCTGGAGATAGAAAAAAAATTGGTGAGACATTAGTTGTTGATTATATACAGATATATATGTTTTCTTTTTTTTTAATATTTATTTTTGAGAGAGGGGGAGAGAGAGAGAGACATAACATGAGCAGAGGAAGGGCAGAGAGAGAAGGAGATACAGAATCCAAAAGCAGGCTCCAGGCTCTGAGCTCTCAGCACAGAGCCTGACATGGGGTGCGAACTCACAAACCATGATATGACATGACATGAGCCGAAGTCGGACATTTAACCAACTAAGCCACCCAGGCATCCCAAATATATATGTTTTCTATCTGTCACTTGTTAAACATTTACTATGTTTCAAACACATGAAATAAAAATAATACTAAACATTTGTTGAATGCTCATTATTAAGCTTTATTATGAAACTCGGTGCCATTTTTCATGCATTATTTCTTTCAATCTCACATCAACTCTTAATGAGGTATACCTTATTTTCACATTTAATAGATGAGAAAGCAAGTCTTAAATAACTTGTCTAGGGTTATATTGCAACTGGTAAACAGAATCAGAATCTAAATCCTGAATTCCTACTGTTCCATTAAGTAGGCTTATTAACATTGAACACTTGATTTTCGTTTATTAGTTGTACCATTTTCCCTGAATGAATAATTTTTCTTAATAGAATTCATGTTATAAATGGATGTTTTTGTCTGCATGTTCTTTTTATTGACAATTTATCTTGGAAGTTCAAGTCCTTTTTTTGGTAAGAGTATTTACATAGAAAGCCATGAAGAGTAGATAGACAAAATACATTTTTGTTAGTAATTGTAAGATGATGATAACACTATTTTAAAAAATGAGAAAATTGTGACATGCTGAGCAAAAGGCTAATAGAGGTATGTTGGAAAAGCAGATGGACCAGATTATTGCAGTGTGTATCACATGTTCTGAACAGAACTGATCGAAACTTTGTTCCTACTGACAATAAGAGCTGACAGTGGTGACAGTGGGCACTTTAGCAGTTTAAGGTTGTTTTCAAAGTTACTAGCTGTATGGGCTGTGACAATGCAATAAAAGCACAAAATGGCATTGAAGAGCTTGGATATAGGAAGTAAATTACCTGTCAGTGTCTGAGATCTTGTCTTGTCTTTTTGCATTAACCAAGGAAAGTAAATATAGGGCAAATATGAATAAAAAGATATTGAATCTACTACTGGCTCTGATCAAAGCTTTCTAGAGCAGTGATAAATCCACAGTTCCAAAGATGAATAACATACAACCACAAAGACTTTCAACAATCATCCTATTCTGAGAATGGGGCTTAACAAACTACAGTTCATAAACTACATCTTGACTACTGCTGTTTTTTGTAAATAAAGTTTTATTGGAACACAACCACACCATTCATTAGACATTGTCTATGGCTGCTCTCATACTACAGTGGCTGAACTGAGTAGTTGCTAAGGAGACTGTACGGCTCTCAAAGGCTGAAATACTTACCATCTGGCCCTTTGTAGAAAAATGTTGCTGACATCTGACTTAAAAAAATTATCTAAATTCTGGAGTTTTCAAATGAAGTGGATAAATTAGCAGAAAACAAACACAAAGCATTCGGTGTCCAGTTAAAAGAAAAACTTGATTTTTAAGTAACTTTCCCTTTTTGTAAACCTATTAATTTTCAGAAAATGATTATTTCATCAAAGCTTTCCTAGAATTTTTCTTGCATGTGTTATGAAATAAGTTTTAAGTATGTTCATCCTTTTAACAAGTATATTTGAGTAGATTCGAGTATTAGTACTGAACTGAGCATTAGAAATAAAGTTGAGTTAGTTATAGCCCATGTCCTTAAAAATTCACAGATATTTATGCTGTATATTTTTATTTTTAGTTTTTTATTAAAGGTTATTTATTTTGAGAGAGAGAGCATGAGCATAAGTGAGGGAAGGGCAGAGAGAGAGGGGGAGAGAGAGAATCCCAAGCAGGCTCCATGCTCAGTGCAGAGCCTGACTTGGGGCATAATCCCTCCACCATGAGATCATGACCTGAGCTTATATCAAGGGTTAGGCGCTGGGGCACCTGGGTGGCTCATTCGGTTAAGTGTCCAACTTTGGCTCAGGTCATTATCTCACAGTCTGTGGGTTCGAGCCCCATGTCAGGCTCTGTGCTGACAGCTCAGAGCCTGGAGCCTGCCTCAAATTCTGGGTCTCCCTCTTTCTGCTCTTCCCCTGCTTGCTCTCTGTCTCTCAAANAAAAAAAAAAAAAAAAAAAAAAAAAAAAAAAAAAAAAAAAAGAGTTAGGCACTTAACCAACTGAGCCATGCAGGCACACCTGTATCTTTTTATTTAAGTTCAGTTTGTAGATACCATATAGTTAGATCTTGCTTTATTATCCAATGCATCAATCTCTTCCTTGTAATTGAACAGTTTAGACTATTTACATTTGATGTAATTATTCATAAGCTAGAGCTTCAAACAGCTATCTTGCTTTTTGCTTTATATATTTATCCTCTGTTCTTTGCTCCCTTTTTTCCTTTCTCTTGATGTTTTTTTAGATTCATTTTGATCATGAGACAAGTTAGTGTGGGTTTTCCTTATGCTCATTCTGCTTGGGATTTGTTGAGATTATTATACAGCCAGATAATTGGCATGGAGTGTGCTTTTCAGATCTCTGGGGTGTGTGCTCTTTCTCTTTCTCTTTCTCTTTTTCTCTTTCTTTCTCTTTCTCTTTCTGTGTGTGTGTGTGTGTGTGTGTGTGTCTTTCATCCTCTGCCTGCACATTCTACCTGCCTCAACCATCCTAAACTCCAATTTATATCTTCTAAAGGTATTGAAGAAACGGCTCTGTTTGGGTTCCATATTTCTTGCTCTCTCTGGTAAACTGCCTTCAGATGGTAAGCTGGGCCAACTTCCAAGCTTGCCTCTATTTTCTTCTTCTCAGAGATTATTGGGATATTTATTATTAAATGACTGAAGATAGTTGGTTCATTTTTTTTCCTGGTTACTTAGTTATTTATGGTTGAACTACAATTTCCCTAGTGGCTAACTCTTCATTGGTAGAAGTAGAAAGTCACAATTATTGTAAATGAATTGTGAGATATAATGCATAATTGTAAAATATTTATTTAGGTTTCCAGAGGCAGGAACTACTCATTACCTAGAAAAGTTGGGCAAGAACTTACAAAGAATATGCAAAATTGAATTGAGGCTTGAAAGTATAGGCAGAAATTGGGCCCTTGAAACTGATATGTTCATTTATTTGAATTTAGCCAATTTTATTTTCTGTCCCCTTCATTGATTACTGCAGCCCTTTACTTTTCAAGCCTTTATCAAAACAATCACACATTATTCTTAAAATTTGACCTTCCTTAAAGTATTGAAATAATTTTACCAGTAGAACATATTCTCCCTCCTTTTCTTTCTTTATAAATTATTCTTAATAAATTATTAATAAATAATGTCTTTCTTAATAAATTATTCTCCATTCACAGGCATATTTGCCCTCTTTTGAAAGCTTACCTGTTCACCTATACCAGTGACTCCATCTTATTAATTAAGAATAACCATAATACATTTAGAAACTAGAATGGATCATATTCCTAGGTTATCAATTATATTTTCTTTGAATATGAGTTAAGAAACTCCATTTTTCCTTGGAATTAACTCATGAAATGTAGCAGGAAATTTACCATAAATATAAATTAATGGACTTTGATGGACTCAAATGCATAGATTAAAATCAAGTATTTAATAGAGGAAGAAGAATAGGGCCTATTATCTTGATTGGTGTGGGGAACCATAGGAAGCCCTAACAGACCTACAAAGAAAAGGTGCCATTTCAGTATATGTGCTGCCGAAGCGAGCACGAAAAAGTGCCATTTCATTCCTTTTTCAAACTTAGAGAAATTAGAGTAGGAGACCAAAGTGTAATAAGCATTACTTTTAACACCTTTTTAAGAAGAGTACTTCGTTAGGGTTCTTGGGGATTTCATAAAATATGAAACCTCTTTTTTCTTTGTTCTATATATTCTTCAGAAGTCACTGGACTTTCCCTCATTTAAAAAAGTAAATTCCGTTGGGCGCCTGGATGGCTCAGTCGACTAAGCATCCGACTTCAGCTCAGGTCAGGATCTCATGGTTTTGGGTTCAAGCCCCGTGTTGGGCTCTATGCTAGCTCAGAGCCTGGAGCCTGCTTCAGACTCTGTGTCTCCCTCTCTCTCTGCCCCTCCCCTGCTCATGCTATCTGTCTGTCTGTCTCTCTCTCAGAAATAAATAAGCATTAAACACAAATTTATAGAAGTAAATTCCAGTTGCCCTAGACAATAATTTTCAGACAATTTAACTTTTACCAGTGGCAATAAATATTTCTGGAAATGTATTAATTCTTTCAGATCTCCACATCATCCTTAATGAAGTTTAAGTCAACAAATTTCTCAATGATTCTGTAGTAGACTAAAAGAGTTAACACACTAGCAGAGAGTGGGTGTTAAGGTGTACTCCTTGAATCTGCTGTTAACACCTGGTTTCCATTATTCAGATTTACTAAACAATGTGGCACAGTCTAGTGGTTAACAGGTTAAAACAGTGCATACTCATTCATTTGTAAGTTTCACCATTGTTTTAGAATACATTATCTCAAACTAATTTAGAAAAGAACCCAATTCTCCAAAAAAGAATATTTTTAAAGGTCCACTCACTGTAGGGAAGTGTATTGTTATATCAAAAATGGGATTATTTTGGTCTACGGCTATACCACCCTGAACATACCCGATCTTGTCTGAACAGGAAATCATTTTGGTAGCAGTGGAAGGAACTTACAGTTTGGAGTCAAACACACCTAGGTCTAAATTCCAAATCTTCTACTTTTTATCATATATACTTATATACCAATGTCCCCTCATAAAACCCCTCTGCTGTATCTCTCCCACATTGAACTGATAAGGCAGAAAGGATAATGTAAGAGAAATAACCTGGGTTCAAATCCCAGCTCTGCTGTTTTCCAGCTGTGTGGCCTTGAATAAGGTGCTTGATTTATGTGATCCTTAATCTATGTATATACAAATGGGATTTAGGAGATAGTAATATGTGTCTTATTTGCTGTTCTTAGGAATAACAGCCAGTGGCTTTGTGTATAGTAGTTGTCTGTGACATTTTTTGTTTGCATAATATTAAATATAAATCATCAAGTTACAAAAATGAGTATATCTTACTTATCACAACTGTAATGGCACATTTGGTAACACTGTGCCTCATCTCCTCACCGTTTCCTAGCAGCCATTTATGTGCAATGGTATAATAACAGCCAAACCTTTGTTCCTGTAGAGTCAGTAGAGTTATTTTTCCAAAGACCCCAGGAAGTTACCACTAGCTTCCCCAGGGCTTAATTTCAGAGGTGTTAGGGTTGAGAATAGGGAATCATTTTCATCTATTTAGTATCTGGAACAAAAAAGAAAATGAAGGCATGGAAATTGGTTTCACGTACCAATGAAAAGAGAAGCTTGTTATCAGTTCTACCTCTAAAAGAAAGACTGGGAGTGCTGTTTGATGAAGACAGGAGGTATGAGAGCAGGTGCCCTTTCTGGGCTCCGCATCATCTGATAGTGCTTCAAACAATGCCAAGTCTTAATGGGGACTGAATTTAATAAAATTCCACAGTCAGCTTTTATCAAGGCCACTGAAAAGGAGATCTCTGCAGAAATGATCCAGAAACTCTGTGTGCGTGTGCGTGTGTGTGTGTGTGTGTGTGTGTGTGTAAATGGAAGAAATGTTGAGTACCTGCTGAATGAGCAATGAGATAATATATGCAGCATTTCATTGTAGATTGGAAAGCACTGTGCAAATATAATCACTTGTCATTGCTAATATTATAATGGCAATGTTTAGAATTCTTTTGATTTCACCTTTTGTCTGTTTCCTAGTCTGTAAATGTACCATAGTCTTAATTCTTTTGCATGGCTAACTTTTAGAAAATCATTAAAATAATTATCTTCTACAATAAGAAATTTGGGGAAAGATCTGTTATGCTTTGCTTAATGCCTTGATTGTTTTAATGATTTAAAATGATTTCCAGCCAGATTTTTCATTTGTCTTGTTTAAGAAATATTTTTTTCGGGGCGCCTGGGTGGCTTAGTCGGTTAAGCGCCCGACTTTCGCTTAGGTCATGATCTCGCGGTTCGTGGGTTCGAGCCCCGCGTCGGGCTCTGTGCTGACTGCCAGCTCAGAGCCTGGAGCCTGTTTCAGTCTGTGACTCCCTCTCTCTCTGACCCTCCCCTGCTCACGCTCTCTCTCTCTCTCCTAGAAATAAAAAAAAAAAAAAAAACACTTTAAAAAAATATTTTTTTTCTTGGGTGCTTTGGTGGTTCAGTTAGTTGAGCATCTGGCTCTTGATTGTGGCTCAGGCCATGATTTCATGGTTCATGAAACTGAGCCCCATGTGGGGCTCTGCACTGGGTGTGGAGCCTACTTGAGATTCTCTCTCTCTCTCTCTCTCTCTCTCTCTCCCACACTGGTGTTGTCTCTCTCCCTCTAAATAAATAAACATTTTAAAATATTTTTTTCTTAATTTTACTAATGGTCATTTAGTAAAATGATGCCAAGACTTAGAGAATGGATATTGAGATCTCTGTTGCCAGGAGGGCTTTCCTACAGAGTAGAAAACACACATGGATTTAGAATCAAAGCACCTGTGTGCCTTTTGATGCAATTGTTTTGAAGCCTCATGCTGTTTACTGTAAAACAGGAGCAATAATGTTTATGTCACTTGCTTGATGTGTAGATTAAATTTACAGTAGGAACTGCCTGCTACCGCCTTTACCTGTGGTAGTCCATGCTCTGTGTATAGTCAGAACAGTCTTTTTATTTCACTTCATTTTTATTTTTTAAAATATTTTAAATATTTATTTATTTATTTATTTATTTTTGAGAGAGATTGAGAGAGAGAGAGAGAGAGAGCAAGCGAGCAAGAAAGGGAGGGGCAGAGAGAGAGAGAGAGAGAGAAATCCCAAGTAGGTTCCATGCTGTCAGTGCAGAGCCTGACATGGGGCTTGAACTCATGAACTGTGAGACCATGACCTAAGCTGAAACCAAGAGCTGGATGCTTAACTGACTGAACCACACAAGTACCCCAAAACGGTCTTTTTAAAATGACATCCAGATTATTCTGCATATCTGTTTGTAGCCCCTTGGTAGCATTCTTTCATCTCAGGAAAAATTTAAAATCTTTCCAATGGGCCATGAGCCCTGAAATGAATTAACACTTGCTCACCTCTTCTACTGTACCTCATTTTCTGCCTTGCTCACCCATTTCTGGTTACAGAATTCTTTCTTTCTTTCTTTCTTTCTTTCTTTCTTTCTTTCTTTCTTTCTTTCTTTCTTTCTTTCTTTCTTTCTTTTCTTTTCTTTTCTTTTCTTTTCTTTTCCTTCCTCCCTCCCTCCCTCCCTTCCTTCCTTTCTTTCTTGCTTTCTTGCTTTCTTTCTTTCTTTTTCTTATGCCTTAATCCCATCAAACCAAGTGGGTCCCCATCCAGTGGCCCTTGTATGTTCTGTATTCACTCCTCTATCTCTGGAATGTTCCCTCCAAAAGTTCACATCACTCACAGTCTCATTTCTTTGAGGTCTCTTGCTAAAACGTCATCTCCTCAGATATGACACATCCTCATACCTTTATCTGAATTATCTCCTTCTACCCATAATTCTTACCTTGGAATTGTCTGGTTCTCTTCTCCATTACCCTGCTTTGAGTTTTCTTCATAGCACTTACTGATAACACTAACTGTTACAATATGTCAACAAGAAGAATATTTGCTGATAATAATAGCTAATATTTGTCAGGCTCTCTTCTAAGCTTTTTATAGCCATTAACTCATTTAATACTCCATATAACCCAAAGGGATAGATAAGTACTATTAACCTCATTTTATAGGTCATGAAATAAAACAGAGCAGTTATGTAACTTACCCAAGGTCACACAGCCACAGACAAATGGTCAAGGAAGAATTCAGTGCCAGACAGTATTGATTCCAAATGTTATGCTCTTGACAATTAAGCTCTGCTGTCTCTCAGCTTGGGAATGTGCTATATAGTCATTGTTCTCCACTTGTTCGCTGTTTTCTTGCTGTTGTATAAGCTCCATGACAGGGACTAGACATGTAGGGCCTCACATACATCCTCATAGGCTGTGAATGCTCAGTAAATGTTCGTGAATGATAGCAGTGCCCAAAAGCACTTAGTGCAATGCCTAGCAAAAAGTGGTCTTTATTATGTACATTTATGGTAATTACATTTTATGCTGTAGAAATTGACTTGTGGAGATGGGAGTAACTATTGAGTTACTACTGAGTTATTATTGAGTCTAAAACATCTATCTTAGGTACCCCCCCCCTTTTATTTTAGTGTCTCTTACCCTCTGCTTTTGCCTCCACTGTGGATTGTTTAGGCCCTGTGCTCTACTCCTATCCTTATTATCCTTCTCCTTGGAAATGATCTGAGCTCTTCCACTTGAGTTATAGATAACTGAGTGATGACTCAGTGATCCCTCAATGCAACAAGCTTCTAATTGATATCGTTCAGAAAGAATACTCAATAAATATTTATCCAACACTGATGTTTGGGACACTGCGCAAGATGCTGAGGAAATATGGTATAAATTGCATTCCTCCTCTTCAGAGAATTCTGCCTCTTCTCATCTATCCCCAAGCATGATTCTCAGAAATGTCACATTTGCTTCACAGTTTTAATGGCTTCAAGAAAAAGGCCTGTGTGGGTTTTTTTTTTTTTTTACCTCCAAAGGGGCTTGGTTGACAGAAAATCCTGCTGGTGCTTATACCAACCGGTTTGCCAGAAGACCCTATAAATGGTGAATTAAAGCAGGGCCTATGTGTTTATCACTTGTTTCCATGAAACGTTACCCTGCATGGGGCAGAATTCATGCTTGCTTTGTAGCAGATGCCCCTGGATTGTTTGTTAAAAGAAGGAAAAGAAAGTAAAAGCCATTTGAATCAAGTTGACGTAGTAAACCTAATTGTATAATTACCAGCTTCAGTGAGGTTTGTAGGAAGAGAAGTTTTCAGAGTCCAGAACCCTTCTTACTGATGGCCGGTCTGCAGGCTCTTTGGCTGACTACAGGTTGCAAATGTGGCTAACGTGAGACATGATGTGGTAAATCTGAGGACTGACAGTTGGTTATAAGGTCTGGAGATTAATTCTCTTCTCCCGTTCTTCTAAAGGCAGCGCTTCTAAGGTGTCAGTGAGAATAATTTCCCACAGTTGATTCACTTTAATAAGAAATCTTTCTTCCTATTTCCAGCAAATAGCATTTATTTCATCCCTGAAAACAAAGTTATTCTGTCAGGAAGAAAATGTTTTGAGGAAGACGAAGGCACATTTTCCTTTTCAAAATTAGGGAAATAAAGATAAACATAGGTGGAGAAAAGGAAACCAGTATGCAAGCATGATTTATTTGAGTTTCAATTTACTAACATAATTGCATTGCTTAAAAAATTATAAGCAATCTAATACACCTTTATAACTCACATATTTACTGAATACCTATAATGCAATGAACACTTAATTTTAATGCATAGACTTAGCTGCTAAAATCTTTCACTTAGATACATTTCTTATGTAGTGGATTTTCTTTGACGTTACACTGTTTTACTCATATATTAAAGAGGAAGATATTCCTATTTAAACACTTCACTGAGGAATTAGAATAATGATTGAATCAGCATTTTTATTCAAAATGTATTCAGAACTACACAGTACATTGTGCCAGATGCTAAGTATACAGTGGAGAACAAGCTGGATACAGCCTCTGACCTCCCGGAAGCTCTATGTGAGCATTTAATGGGTTCCAGTTGGGGAAATGCTATAAATAAGAAGTGCAATGGGTGCTGCGGATCTTATACCAGGGATATCTGACCCATCAGGGAGGTTGGGGGACACTTAACAGAAGTTAAATCTGAGAGCTAGAGGCGTAGTGGGAATTGGTTAGTAAATGGAATGATAGAGTTTTGGAAGAATACTGTTAAAAACAGAAGAATCAGCCCTTGCTAGCCTTCTGAGACAGGATGTAATATGGCCAGAGTGGTGGGAGAGCAGAGAGCCAAGAAAAGAGGAGAAAAAAAAGAAGACAGAAACATATTGTACACAGCCTTGAGGATTTCAGATTTTATTCAAAGAACAGTGATCAGAATTTGAAAGTTATTAAGCACATTGTGTTTCATAAAATTACGATTGCTCTGTGGAGACTGGTTTGGAGGAAAGTAAGTCCCATGGTCTGAAGAGGAAGGAATATGACCAATAAAACAGGAGGCCTTTGATTTTGACTAGAAACCATTGTAGAGGCAAAGACATGGAAAAACAGATTTTTTTCTTCCTTCCTTCCTCCTTCACTCCTTCTCTCTCTTTCTCTACCCCCTTTCTTTTTCCCTTCCTTCATTCCTTTCTTTCTTCCCTTTTTCCTTTTTTTAAAACAAACTAACAACAGCACTGAAAATTACCGAGAGGAGAGTAGAGTTGAACAGAAGGAGATAAAAAAGTTAAAAAACATCATTATGACTTGAACAAAGACAGTGTCCTTACAGATAGGGAGTTGAGGATGAATTCAAAAGATATTTTGGAGGTAGACAATAGAACTTGGTGACTGATGCATGTGTGAGGATGAGGGAGAATTGTCAAGAGAGACTTCAAGATATCTGTTTGTAGAGCTGGGAGAACAGCATTGGGGTTTACCATGGGAAGGGACATGGGGGAAGACCAGGTTTGGGGATAAGAATTTTGGATATTTATAGTGTGAGATATCTCCATGGTTTTCAAGTTGTATTGCTAAGTAAATCCTAAAACTTTCCATTGAGTTTAAGAACCCTGAAAATTTTCCACAGCCTTAAGGCAAGTGGCAAAAACGAGTTTGGAGGAAGTTGAGAAGCAAATGGGAGGTAACATAATGGATGGAGTAGAGATAACTGTTTTTGAAAAGTTTGGTTGTAAACAGAGGGAGAGAAATGTAGTGATAAGTGGAGAGAGATTGTTTTTTAAAGATGGGACCAAGATTTGAGCATATTTAAGTGCTCATGAAAAATATCTAGTATAATGGGAGAACTTGAATATTCTGAAGCAAGAAGGAAGAGCAATGTGTATTATAAGGAAGAGGAAAGGATCCTGGGTGCAGGAGAAAGGAGTAAAACTTTTCTCTGTTTCCTCATTAGTCATCCCAGAGATTCAGAACTTTAAAACAAAAATAAAAATATTATTTGATAACCTATTATCTACTATTTTATGAGCTTTTTGGCTTCCTCTTTCTTAAAGTTTCACATACTCTGTTTTAATGAACAGTTGCCAGGTGGTGTATTACCCCTTCCCAGCATTTCAGGGAATATCTGAAATATGATGACCACAAAGTTATTTTAAGACATTAATTATATCTTATTGCCTTGGTCTAGCCACAGCCTATGCCAATGAGGTGAACCAGCACATCTGTTACAAAATGGCTGCTACTTCACTTGCACCCACAATCTCCCAGAGGAGTCTCTTCTGCAGCTCACTCTAACTGCAAATACACAAGAAATGGAATTCTGGGAGCTGCAGTTTACTCTAGCCAAGTTGACACATTACCAAGTGACCAAAACTACTTCATTATTTCACTTGGTTTCATTACGTGGTGTATTCTTTCCATCATTTCCCTCTTCTACATATAGAGCTTGAGTACAATATTTTATTCATTTTGCCAAGTGTGTGATATATATCTCTTCATTTAATCTTTACAGCTACCCTGTTAGGTGTGTATATTATTACCCCTATTTATAGAGGAGGAAACTCCCTGTCTTCCCCAAGGCTCTTGAGCTAGAAGATGTTAGAACTGTAATGGAAATCAAGAGTTTGGGACTTCTAGTTTGGTACTTCATAAACTGATGAAAGAAAAACACTTGTACTTCATGCTATAGAAAAAAGGAGGTCTTCCTTTGATTTGTTGGAACCCCCACTTCCATCTTTTCTCAGATTGTATTGGCTCATTTGTTTAGAAGTCAATACACATTTCTAAAAGTAAAGTTTATGGGAAGATGTTGTCTGGCTTAGGCACAAGATGTGCCCTGTTTGCCCCAAGCAATGTGATAAACCTTCATCTCAATTCAGCAATCCTGATACTTCAGCCCTAAAAACTTCTTGCCTAGAAGCTGTCATTATTTAGAACTATGACTACACTTCAATAACTATATGGATTTATATATGGCACATTTTGTCTATTCTATGTTCCCCCCATTGTTACAGTCTGTTCTAATTAGTGTTTCAACTTAAATCTGCTGAGGCAAGATCCTTTTAAGTCTTCACCTCATGCCAAGAATCAGAATCGCCACTTTCCTAGGATTACTGGCCAATTAATATTTCTGCTGACTACTAATTTATTGAAATTGCAAGTTCTTTAGAAGGGCAGTAAAAGAACAAACATTGATGGAGTTCCTACCCTGTTCCAAACTTTCAGTTAAAATATATCAATAAATCAAATGTTACTATACACATTATAATCCTGTGAAAAATGTACTGTTAGTAGTTTTAAGTGTAGAAGAAACAGAGTTCAGAGAGGTCAAACACCTGGCCACAGTAGATGAATTCCATGTATTATTTAGTTACATATGTTTTATATATGTATGTATGTATGTATATTATGTGTCTTATTTAGGAACAATTTGAATGTTTTTATAAATCTGGATATAATATAGTAAGGCAAAATAATACAGTTAGGAGAACTAATCAGAAATATATAGAATATAAAATGAGTTTTAATAGTTAATGTCATCAGTAGCATTATATATAGAATGTATGCCGCAGAAATCCTCTATATCTGCTCAAAGAAAATACAAAGCCTGACTCTGGGTCCTTTAGCAGCTGATGAAAGGGAGGAAAAATGATAAGAGTTATTATTTACAATACTATAAGATTTGAAACGATTTTTTTTCTTGAGAAACATAATTTTTCCTGGAGCTCAAAGCAGAGAATTATTTTCTGTTGGTTCTGACAAAAAGAGCTCTGTGTAATGGAGTGTACTGTGCCCTCAGAAAATCTTTATAACAATGAAATCTCTAGGGCTTAGAAAAATAAAATTCTTCAATAGATGTAGATGGGCTGATACAAAACGATGACTCTAAAAACAATATCTTGTATTTAAAGATGGGAATAGGAAAACATTGATTTGGTCTAGATGTATTGCTCACTGGTGGCCTAGATTATTTCAGTTAGATTTTAGAGTATTTAAAAGACCAAATAAAGACAGGTGCCTCGGTGCCTCAGTCAGTTAAGCATTTGACTCTTGGTTTCAATTCAGGTCATCATCTCATAATTCATAAGTTCAAGCCCTACTTTGGGGTCTGTGCTGATGGTGCAGAGCCTCTTTGGATTCCCTCTCTTTCCCTCTCTATCTGCCCCTACCTGTCCCCCCTCACCCCCCCAAAAAAAGAACAAATGAGGAGCAAGTTATTCCACAAATATACCATCAATACTATTTTATTGAATAAAATTTTGATAAGTACAAAATAGAACTGAATAAAAGATTATACCTACAGTATGAGTATCTTACATAGTTGGCCATAGCAGCATCTGTGATCAGGGGCAAGTTCTCAACAGGTCTGCCTGGACATACTCATACATCACTCACGTAGATATTGGTGAGTAAGGCCTCAAATACTAAATAACAGTGGTTTTAAACTCATTTTGTTACCCTTTGCCTATCCAATGGATGCTATAAAGCCCTGGTAAAATGCAAATAGACACAAACATTTTACATGTAATTTCAAAAAGTTTATGAACCCCCCCCGAAACACACCATGAACAGTTCAGCTTAAAAAGCTCTTGATATCTTTCCTTCTCTGCCTGACTTATTTCACTCAGCATAGCACCCTCAAGTTACATCCATGTTGCTACAAATGGCCAGATTTCATTCTTTCTCATTGTCGTGTAATATTCCATTGTAGAGATAAACCACATCTTCTTGATCTATTTGTCAGTTGATGGACACTTAGGCTCTTTCCATGTTTTGGCTATTGTTGAGAGTGCTGCTGTGAACATTGAGGTACATGTGCCCCTATGCATCAGCACTCCTGTATCCCTTGGGTAAATTCCTAGCAGTGCTATTGCTGGGTCATAGGGGAGTTCTATTGTTAATTTTTTGAGGAACCTTCACACTCTTTTCCAGTGGGGCTGCACCAGTTTACATTCGCACCAACAGTGCAGGAGGGTATTATATGGAAACCAACTTGACAATAAACTATTTAAGGAAAAAAAAAAAGCTCTTGAAAAGCATGGCCTCAGTAATTTTGGTTTGCATTTTTTTCAAAGCCTGAATAATCAAAGAATTGTATTGGCCTCATTGTTTTTTTTTAAGCATCCATGGAACTTAAGTTACTTTTGAAAAATGTGTATATGCATTGAGATAAACTGAATGGGAAAATCATACCTGTTAAAATCAATAAGATATTGTATATAGTTTTTACTTGGTTCCCAATCAAGTAAATGTTGGAGGATCTCCATCCTGGCATATATTTATCAGTATGGATGCCTTCTACAGCAGTCAGGTGGTAGGGCCTTTTGTTATGTAAGGTTGCTCAGAATTCATGAAGATAAAATAAAATGATTCTAGTGTGGGGCACATTGCATGGTGGGCAGATTGAACACTGCTCTGGAGCTCCATATCTAAGGGGGCATCATTCACTATAAATATAGATATCATAGTTTTTAAATATTTCCTTTTTTAAATGTTTATTTATTTTGAGAAAGACAGAGCAGGAGAAGGACAGGGGCACAGAGAGAGGGAAAAGGAGAGAGAGAGAGGGAGAATACCAAGCAGGCTCTACACTGTCAGCACAGAGAATCATGAGATCATGACCTGAGCCAAAATCAAGAGTCAAATGCTTAACAGACTGAGCCACTCAGGTGCTCGTTTAATATTTCTTGTCTAGGTATATTATCTATCTCTATATTTTTGTCTGCCTTTGAGTAGTGAAATTTCTTTTTCTAATACACTGTATTAAGAGAATTTTCTGAAGGATGGGAATAAAATGTAAAAGAAAGAAAAACTTTTTTTAAAAATGTTTATTTCTTTTTGAAGAAGAGGGAAACAGAGCATGATTTGGGGAGGGGCAGAGAGAGAGAGTCACAGAATCTGAAACAGGCTTCAGGCTCTGAGCCATCAGCACAGATACCGACATGGGAGTTGAACTCACGAGCCATGAGATCATGACCTGAGCTGAAGTTGGTTGCTTAACTGACTGAGCCACCCAGCCACCCCAGAATAATTTTTTCAAATTGCACAAAAACACTTTTTTGTTTTGTACTCCTGGACCTTACATATCCATAACTTTATCTGGTCACTAAAGTTTGAATCATAAAGAAGAGGACTCATAATACATCTGGTTTTATACACCATCCCCCTTGGAAATGATTTCCTGATCAATCAATATTATGTCTCCAGTATCCTGATTTCAGCTCTGTTAATAAAGTGAAGATCTTGTTTATATATTACTAATTTAAGGCTTATAGTGAGCTCATGTATTTGGCTCATGAGGAATGTTTAAAGGAACTTGAGCTGATCAGCCTGGAGAAGAAAACCTGAGAGGTAATATAATCAAGAAGATGTTCCCAAAATGTGTTTTCCCATGTGTATTAGTTTGCTAAGGCTGTCATAACAAGGTAAGACAAACTGGGTGGATTGAACAACAATAATTCATTGTCTCACAGTTCTGGAAGCTGGAAATCCAAGATCAAGGAGTTTGGAGGATTGGTCATTCTGAGGGCTGTGAGGGAGAATCTATTCTATATTTGTCTTCTGGCTTCTGATGATTTGCTAGCAATCTTGGCATCATTTGGTTTGTAGGTACATCACTTCAATTTATGTTGTCTTCACATCAAATTATCCTTGTGTGTGTATCTGTCTCTGTGTCCAAATTTCTTCTTTTAATAGGAATATCAGTCAAGTTAGATTAGAGCTCACCCTGATGATCTCATCTTAACTTGACTACTTTTACAGAAACACTATATAGGACAATTTTGGAGGGAGATATAATTCAACTCAGAAAATTATATGTGTATAGTAAAAATAGGAAACATTTTATTATTGGGATCCTCTCTTGGTCATCCATCCACTGCATGTATTAGCATATTAATAGTTCTGAGAAATTCTGTGTTAAACAAATCTGAATTAACTCTGTTTATCTTAGAATTCTCTAAATCTTACCCTCCTCAGCATACATATGAACATCCTGTGCAAGAAAATATTTGGATGGAAGAAAAGCACAGACATGGAAGATGAAGTATAGGATTTAGAGTGAGATATATGATAAAATTCCAATGCTATCATTTCCTAAATATCTGATCTTTGGCAAATTATTTAACATCTTTGAGTTTCTGTTTTCTTATTGATTAAACTGATGTAATTATCCCTACTTAATAAGTGTTTTTTAAAGGAATTCTAAAATTGAAAACATACATTGAAGCAATTATTTTCCTCATTATGTATAATACGTGGCACATGGAGAAATATTACAACTAATAACAAGTGACAACAACACATAATATTTGTTGAACATTTACTATGTGCCACATACTTTCCACAGTGCTCTAACCTGTGTTATCTATTTTGATGCTTATCACAAGATTTTGAGTGTCATTGTTCTTTCTGTTTTTTGTTTTGTTTTGTTTTGTTTTTTTATGAAGATAGTGCATTTTAGAGAGAGATGGTTACTTATGCAAGGTCATACAGTGTCAGGATGGTGATTCAAATTCAGGTGTTTCTGTCTCCAAATTTTATAAACCCTTTACAATCTCTATCAGATAGGAATGATCTAGGCTACAGGCAGCAATGTACCTAGTAGTAACAAACAAAAGTAGGTTATTTTTCTCAAAGATCAAGCTTATCAAGGAGGCAAGCTTCCATGCTATCAGGGCTGACATCTCTGTAAACTTTGCCTTTTCTCTCATTGTCACAAGATGGCCTCTACATATCTGGGCATCGTGTACTCTTTCTTTACAGGATGGGGGAGGATGACACAAGGCACTAATAATGTCTACCCCATTTTGTCATGGCTACAGAAGCTTTTGCAGATTTTCCTTTCACCCCTTCCATAGATCATAGGCCAGGATTCAATCATATGGTCACCCTTTCCAGAAGGGAAGTATAGCAATACAAATCTTAAGCTTTTTTTTAAGACTGTATAGTGGAGATCATCAAGGGAATGGGTAGAGAATGGATATTGGCTCTGCCAATCTAAAATACCACATACTATTTCCCATCGATTGACTTGATTTCTTGTTCTAGAGGGTAAGCCAAACAGTAATGGACCAAAGTAACCCAGTGGGGGCTATTGACCTAGCCTAAATTACAAGCAGATCCCTTCAGCAAAGGCATGCCCACTTGGCAGCTCCAAGTAGATGTCTCACTTTGTGGAATGATAGGAATATCAATGAGAATGAGTTACACACCATAATATTCTGAAGGCTGGGACACATCTAAGAAATCATTCAATCCACCTTCCTCTTCTACCACCCCAGTGAATGTATTTCTTCAGGAGCACTCACAACACTGACCACCCTGCTTCTGCTGTTGTACAACTAGGTAGAACGTCATATTATTTGAAACTGCTTGACAGCCTTCTTTCTGTCAAGGGGGTGATTGGCGCCTTCTTTGAAAAAGTGTTTTTATTAAATGATCTTAAGTGGCCTTAATGTGAACCATGAAATAGCCATTTACTGTAATTGATTCTTTTTAGTAGTGTCTATGATGATTTAGTGAAATTACTCTCCTAGAACACGTGGGATATGAGAGAAGTGGTCTTAAAAGACATCTTATAGCATGATATCTTTATTTTACAGTAAGGACACTAAAATCCATATTATCGGTAGCAGAACCAAAATGGAAACTCCATTTTCCTAACTAAAGGCAGTAAAATAAATGGATAGAGCACTTTTTTCAGATATGGGTTCAAATCCCAGCTTCATCATTTGCTGGCTCTGTAATCTTAAGTAAGTTAATTTCTTAAGATTTCTGCTTACTACTTTTTCAGCTAGCTTCGAAACATTCACTGCTCAGCTACTACATTAGGCAGCATGTAAGAGGTGAGATACAAAGGTGACTAAAACACCATGCTTAATTTAGAGGTGCTTAAAGGTTAGGGAGAAAGGCAGACATGTAAATAAATAAACAAAATATACACTCTAATACAGGAATCAATGTGAGTGAGACACAGAAAGAAGTGGAAGATCCATTTGTGAGTATTAAAGAAGGCTTTGCAGAATAGGATATGACTGAGCTGAGAACCCCAAGGAAAGATATATTGGAACTCACCTAGGTGATTATTTTCAGAGACAATAGCCCAAGCTGAGAGGAAATATATTAAAAACATACACATTTTCATTTATAAAAGGAGACCACTAAGATTTCCAGTGATTGTGATAAATAGATGAGATACCTCCAGAAATATCATTTTCTTCCCCACTTCTTTATTTTTTAAAAAAATGTATTCATTTTTGAGAGCACAAGAAGGGAGGGGCAATGAGAAAGGGGACAGGGGACCCACGCAGGCTCTGTGCTGACAACAACGAGCCTGATGCAGGGCTTGAACTCATGAACCAGGAAATCATGACCTGAGCTGAAGTAGGACTCTCAGCCGACTGAGCCACCCAAATGCTCCTCCCTTCCTCTTAACACACCGTTTTGGTTTTTTTTGTTTTTTTGTTTTTTTCCTTTATTACCAAAGGTCAACAAACTTCCTGTAAAGGTTCAGATAATAAATATTTTTTGGCTTTGTAGGCCTCACTGTCTGTTATAACTACTCACCTCTGCTGTTGTAGCACAGAAGCAGTTATTAGTAATAAACAGATAGTGTGGCTATGTTTCAATAAATCTTTACTTACAAGATTAGGAGGTGAGCAGTATCTGGTTCACATGTTGCAGTTTGTGAACTCCTGCTCTATCCCATGAAGCCTCCTGCCTACCTCTGCTAGTACCAGAGAAGGACTAGGAAACCTATAGTTGGTAAAAAAAATACACAGAAACACAGATTGTGCCACCATCTCCATTTTTAACTTGTGAGTCTCATTCAGGGACATAAAGAGTCTTCATGTGAGTCTTTCTCTTGGGATGTTACACAATTATGGCTGGTCTTTTTTTCCCCCAAGAAAAGAAGGTTTTTATTACAATTCTGTGGCCAGAATAACCTCTCTTCCAAAATCTAAGAGAACAGAAAATGAGTAATAGTTTAGGAGCTCAGAAATAGGGTCAGTGGCCTACAAAGCTTAAACATCACAAGTTTTTAAGCAATCTTAAAATTGGACTTGAATGTGCTTTGTTCAGACTTACTAAGTCACTCATCTATAGAACTATTCCTTTATTCCAAAATGTTACTTTCACTTTCTCCAAGTACACTGGTTTTAAAATTTCCAAACTGATGTTTCACATATGATTCGCTGCAGTAATTTTGCCAGGTCAGCATAAAAATTGTTTCTGCTGGTCCACATTTGGAAAGATAATATATATGAAAACAAATGACCTGGCAGACATTTCTGGAACTTTCCTTTCCTTTAATTGCATGAGGTTGCATTTCTACCCTCCTTCAAGTCACTTTCTAATGCAATTGGATGCTTCAGCCAAAGTGAATTCTGGTTAGGGAATCTCAAATATATATGTAGCATTAGGATTGCTTTGTAAAGGATTGAAAAATAATATGATGAGGTGAGGCTTGGCTCTTTTTTCCCCCATTTTGACTTTTATTAAATTTGCAAGATTGTAATTTTATATATTTGCAAGTATATGAAATCTATATACATAGTCTGTAATCCAAATGAAAAGTAACACCCCCATCCTTACCTTCCAGGAAGTAGAAGAAATAATGAACGAGAATGAAAAATACAGCAACATGTGATACTGACTTTCAGCCAATTCCTTTTTGCTCTGGAATTTTGCTAACCTGAGTAACTACATTCTTCAGGCAGACAGCCTCAGGTAGAAAGGAGTCATTGGTTTTGTCTTGGGAGGACTTTGGACAGAGAAGTTATTGTGATTAAATTTAGGGTTTTTTTTAAATGTTTTTGTTTATTTCTGAGAGAGAGACAGACAGCGTGAGCAGGGGAGGGTCAGAGAGAGAGGGAGATACAGAATCTGAAGCAGGCTCCAGGCTCTGAGCTAACTGTCAGCACAGAGCCTGACACAGGGCTTGAACCCACAAACCGTGAGATCATGACCTGAGCCGAAGTCGGACGCTTAACCAACTGAGCCACCCAGGAACCCCCATACTGTGATTAAATTTGGAATGAGATATTTTTTTCAGATAGAAGAGAGTTTGAAATTGATAAAGTATTCCCTTTAATAAGTGGAAAAAGTATGTCAATGCCCATTGCACTTCACATAGCATTCTGCCATTTCCAAGAAACAAGAGCTCTGAGTTACTTGTACTTCCTTTAGTTTCTTCCCATTAGGAGAGGTGTACGTTTAAAAGTGTAATCTTCATAGTTAAGAGTTATGATGATAGATAGATAGATAGATGATAGATGGAATGATGATAGATAATAGGTAGATAGATAGATGATAGACAGACAGACAGACAGACAGACAGATAGTTATAACCACTTAGTACATACCAGGCACTAACTAAAAACTTCGCCTATGTAAACTTAATGAATCTTTCCAAGAGGTCTCAAAGTAAGTCCTATTATCACTCCAATTTTTAGGCACGAGCAAAGATGAGTATAAACAATTTAAGTAGTAACCCAGTAAGCACTGCAGGCAAGCTCAGGACTCAGTCTTGCTCCAGAATCCAATGACTCTGCTTCTTTGCTCTTCTGCATCTCTTTACAAAGAGACTTCCAATTCAACTCTGTCCATATTTGTTGCTTATCTTGGGATTGTTGTTCTTTATTTCTTCATTCTTCTCTGGCCTTACTGGAGAAATAGTAAGTCTGAAGTTTTCAGGACATAAAATAGAGATTTCTGAGTTCTAGCCTCATTCTCCATGAGCACAGGCGCATTGCATAGCAGGTGACATTATTTACTTTTTTTTTTCTCTAAAAAGAGATAAATAGATTGCACTAGGCATAATGACTGTACTGATTTCTCACAAACAATGTAAATACTTGGTGCTAAACATTTCTCATCGATGTGGTCATATTTCAAGACCTAGTTTTCCATTGATAAATATCTGTCTATATTTAAGAAAAGAATTTTAATTGTTGGAACTTTTAAATAGTTAAATAAGGAGAGTGACAAAAATAATACTCTCACCTTATATCTTTATACATTTTAGTCTTACCAGTGTGTTATAACCTATACAGAAACCTATACAGATCATGTTGGGAATTAGGTAAGATAATGATTACCATTCCCATTTTTTTATTTTTTGAGGCACAATGAAGTTAGATATAAAAGCATCCCCTGCCCTTCACCTATGGAATAATCTCTGTACCCTGCACTGTTCCTCTACACACTGAGTACTCTTTAAACACATGATGTTTCCATTAGATATCAAGCTCCAAAAAAGATAGAGTGTGCTTCTCTTTTCTTTGACTGCATCCTCAGTCTCCTGCACAGTGCGTGACATATATCAGATTATTTAAAAACTGTATGTTCAGCCAGTAAATAACAAGTAAGGCTACTGGCATGGTTTTGACTAAAACAGCTCACAAAACATAATCTAGAGCTTTCCTTCAGGCTGAGACTATTAAAAAAATCCTATAATAAATATAAATAAGCTTGAAAACTTCTTTGTATGTATATATATTAAATGTGATCAACAGTTTTCATCCTAACATTTTGCCTCAGCCCTTTCTTCTTTTCATGATGAACTCCTATTAATCCCTGAAATCCCCAAATGGGTTGCCATCTCTGCAGAGCTTTCTTCTTTCCAGTTTGTTCCTCTCTATCTGCATTCCCACATTACTTTCCACTCACTTTTCTCATTGCTTTCTTTCACTGTATTGTTTTTTCTTGGTGAATCTATCTGCCTCACTAGATTAAAAGATACTACAGGGCAGAGCATTGCATCTATGCATTACATGCTGTATCTGTCAGCAGGAAGGTATTTGAAGCATCAAATTCTACCTGAATGAGCATAAATTCCAATTCAGAGGATAGGCCCAGGTTAAACTTGCATGGCCTTGTTATTAACATGTGGCATTGCCATCAGTGGTGACAAGTCCTAGTTTACTGTTTTATACCAAGTGGATAAACATAATTTATCACTATGGATAGTGATAAACATATCCATTTGGTATAAAATCGTGATAAACATATCTACTTGGTATAAAATGCCTCCTTTTCCTTGATCCTGTTGCCTGTATGTGAGTTAAGTTTGAAAAGTAAGATTTTCAGTGTTTGTTTAAAGAACTATTATAAACTTATACTCATAGTTATGGTTTGGAGTCATGTATTGTGCTAAGTGATTAATATATTTTTTCACATTTAGTCTTCACAATAAACCTAAGAAGTGGATATTATTTACGCCAAGGCAGATATGGAAGTCTTCACTTTGGACAAAATGATTAACATCCCACTGACCATTTCAGTTAACAGGTACTTAAAAGACAGTCCATTTGATATTTCCTCTGCCCTCCCCCACTCCTGTGGTTTACAAATTCTTAAAACTCTAGTATCCATATTCTGTAAAGGGTGAAGACAAGAGTAGTTAAAATTAAGCCCAGCTTCATAGCATCACTTCTACCAACAGGGCCCTAGGTCATATTTCTGTTGTATTATTGCTTAATTTTAAAAATGCAGTGAACATCCCATTCTGGCTGTGATAAACTTGGAGAAGCAAGAACAATCTGCATTCTTGCTTGATTGGGGTCTGAAGTCTGATCACTAGTGATGCTCAGAGCTCTAAGGGTATTGCCTCCAGAATTAGCAGTCTGCTCAGTGTGCCCCAAATAACAGTACAGGTCACCAGCCCATCATGGTGGCACCAGGCCTCGAGCCCAAGTGTGCTCATGTTGCAGTTTATGCTGGAACATCTGTATGTGGTAGAATTTAGCAGAGTTGTAGTGAAGTAAATGACTAAATGAATGAATATGAATCCAGGTCTTTGGACTCCAAATATCACATCTCCATTAAAATGTTTGTTTCTTCAGACTCATAGCATGTCACTCAAAAACTTGCTAATCCGTTTTTGTACTTTACTATAGTGGATATGAATGTGGGTCCATAAGGCAGTCGCTAGCCATTATTAAAAAGGGGGCACAGATATTCTGTGGCTGTATGACTCCAGACTCTGCTGATCAATACTCCCCTACCACTGCCTAGCGTCAAAACATGAGACTGGGGCGCCTGGGTGGCTTAGTCGGTTAAGCGTCCGACTTTCGCTCAGGTCATGATCTCGCGGTTTGTGGGTTCGAGCCCCGTGTCGGGCTCTGTGCTGACTGCCAGCTCAGAGCCTGGAGCCTGTTTCAGATTCTGTGACTCCCTCTCTCTCTGACCCTCCCCTGCTCACGCTCTCTCTCTCTCTCTCTCCTAGAAATAAAACAAAAACAAAAACAAAAACAAACAAACAAACAAAAAACCATGAGACCATATGGAAATTGATTTTTGCTTCATCCTTTATCTCTAGCAGGTGAGTTCACCAGGGCTGAGAAGCCTTGATGTGGATTCACCCTTGCACAGAGTATGTATGTATGTAGTGGAATATATATAATATATATTATGTGATACTAGATTTAAAAAATCACATCATATAATAATGAATTTATTGTATACTTAATATAATGTGATATATGTAATTAATTCTGATGTACAGCCAGGATTGAGACTTATTTGACTTGCAGGAACTGAATGCCAACAAAAAGAGACATGGTTATTTATTTCAGCTTATTTCCTCTTTTCTCTCACCATTTTCCCCTTTTATTTGAATAAAGCCATTTGTATCCCAAAAATGCACAACTACCACCACCCCCATCAAATCATATGTTAGGCACCTGTGCTGCAACCCAAGTTTTAATATATCTGTCAAGGGCTAACAACTCTTCAAGAATGGTATTAAAATGCCTACTTTATAATGAGGAGATTTTAAACTCCAAGAAGTTAGATAGTAATCCCATAGCTAATGGGCAATGGAGTGGGGACCTCAAAGCCTGAGCCCCACTCTGCACCTTCATTACCAGCTGTGTGCTCCTTAAAGTTGGAGACCTTGCTAAGCAGTTGCTGGACTTACCTTTAGTTCTACTAGCCTGCAGGAAACTGTTAATAAGAGAAGGTCCCTTATCATCAGGGCAGGATGCACTGTTTCTCTGGCCTGCTTTACTTGATTCCCACAGATCCTCCTGTTTTCATTCTGAACTATTCCGTCTCTCATCTCCCACTATCAGCCATGATGTTCTCTACCTCATTCCTTTGATACCAGCCCCACACCTTTTTCCTCTTCATCTTTTGGTCTTGCATCTACCTCATATATATGGCAATTACCCAAAAGTTATGTCATAGCCAGCCATCAGTGGTTTTGTTTCCTTGGAGAAGACAGAAAGTGAAACAGATATCAGAGTCAGGAAGTGCCTGTTCTATTTACCAACTCGGTGCCCTTGTGATATTATTTAATTTCTCTGAGCTGGTGTCCTTATTGGTAATATGGATCATACTCTCTGTTTTCCTGGAGATACTTTGTATATTTTCTAGTATATGACCTGATTTATAGTATGCCTTACATAGTATTTATTTACTGTTTTCCCTCTTTTGTCCTTCTTCCATTCCTGTCTGAGTGGTCACAATTCACAACCACACCAAAATTGTTGAGGTGTCACAAAGCCACTATAATATGTGTCTAGTCCACTTATTTTCTTAGAGGATCTTTGAATTTAGTATAAATATACAGTGTGTGAAGACCTAGGCTTTATGTGTCTGTTCAGTAGAAGACTGTATCTCTCCTGAGGTGATACGGACAGTGCAATTTTGAGAGATTAAGGCAACTGATGAGATTTTTTTGTTAAAAACAATTTTAGATTATTGGCTAAGAAATACTGCTTGTGTGGCAGTATTTTTCAATATTGCCTCCCTGCCCCCCCCCCCACCTTTCTAAGTACCAATCAGCAAATAAACCAGATTCTCCTAAGAGATACCTCATTATTTTCTTTCCTTTTCCCTGTGTCCATCTTTCTGGCTATGCTTACTGGGAGGCTTTCTGTAACTGGGTTCAAACAGGTCAGTAAACATACTAGTCCCCATGCACACACACACCTAATCTGTAAGTAACCATTGTGGCTTTAAGATAAATGTATGGTCAGGAGATTTACTGATACTGAAGAAATTAAATTCCCCATGATTATATTTTTATACTTCATTTTCTGGAGAGCAAAAGCAAACTATTCACATGTTGGTCAAATTTAGCTTGTCACCTTCAGCTCTAAGAAGCATGTGTACCAACAGCATAAAAATAAGACTCCCCTTCTTTCACTCAGCATAACCCCCTCAAGTTCCAACACAGGTGCAGCAGGTTTTATGATATGGATGATCATCTTATAACCCTCTCTTCCCTTGGATTAATTGAAGTGGGGAGAGAAAGCTGGGGAGGTAAGTCATAGTTGAAGCAGTGTTTTGATAAAGAAAGGAAAAGAAAGACTACAACTCTCTATAATATATGGACACGTTTGCTCAAGATGTCTTAGCCAATTTGGATATTTAGCATAAAGGGGAATAAGGACAATAGTCTGTGTACATAACACTGTACTATAATCCATCATAAAGATACATGTTTGTAATGAATGATCCTGGCTAGCAAATCCACATTAATAACTAATAAAATGATTACTACTATTATATGGAGTGTGATAGCTTAACACACACACACAGACACACACACACACACCTACATCTGCACACATATGTATACGTGTGTGTGTGTGTGTGTGCACCAAGGACAATTGCCTTAAAGATCCATGTGCGTGAGGAGCTTTGACATGTACACATTTGATATCTGGCTTAAACTGTGCTTTTAAAAAATGATTCACTAATGAGTAAATGAATGATCACCCTTCTTACTTACATTTGGTACCAGGATGCATACATGATGTTGTGGTGCTTCGGTAGACCTAAGCTTCCAGTGAGTAGTCTTCTTGTCTTCATAATTTTGCATTTCCAAGTGTCCTGGTGAAGTTTATTTCCCTTCCTTGCTTGAACTATTTCTCTATCATCCATGAGGAACTCCCATATGGGTTTTAAACCAGATGAGGGCTAAGTTGCCAGCTCTTAGTCAAACCCATAAACCCATAGTTAACTCTGCTGTAGGATATTTTATAAACTGCTGTTTCTTCCTTAGAATGTCTGTGATGGAGAGAAAATCCCTTCTATTTCTAAGCTGACTGAGCTACCTAGGTGCCCCTAAAAGCCCTTCTATTTCCAAGGCCTTATGTCTGCTGTGGCTTCTATCAAGTAAGTCCTCTTGAGAGTCAGTATACTGGGGAACTCCCTATAAGCCTTGGAGGCTATGAGTAGGGCTAATAAAATAAAGGAATATAGGCTTTAAAACCATTATCAAAAATAGGACACCTCATCAAAGGCACCAAAATGTCTAGTCACTTATACATTTTTTCTCTTACTCTGTAAAATCTGAGAATATTTATTGAAATGGAAAAGTATCAACAATACATTAAATATAAAGGCAGATTAAAAACATTAATCATATGGGGCGCCTGGGTGGCTCAGTTGGTTAAGTGTCCAACTTTGCTCAGGTCATGATCTTATGGTTCATGAGTTTGAGCCCTGCATCCGAATCTGTGCTGACAGCTCAGAGCCTGGAGCCTGCTTCAGATTCTACATCTCCTTCCCCTGCTCATGCTCTGTTTCTTTCTCTCTGTCTCAAAAATAAATAAACACTAAAAAATAACTTTAAAAAGCAGTAATCATAGTATAACACTATTTTTGGAGAAAAATTATGTAGAAAAAAGTCTGGGAAAACAGTACCAGAATATTAAATATTGTGGTTTCCAAGAAAGGTACCAAGGGTAACTCTTCTCTTTGCTCATCTAAATTTTCTAATTTTCCACAGTGAATGTGATAGTTACAATAATAGTAGTAATGATAGTCAACTTTTATTGAATACTCTTTATAGTAAGCTAGCCATGGGCTCTGCTCTGAGATCAGACCACATGAGTTTGGATCCTGTGTTCTCTTTTTATTAGCTGTATTAATGTGTATCTCATATGTGTTTTCTCACAATATTGCTATGGGGTATTTAAAGCCTAATTCTGTATAAGAAAACTAAAATTTATAGGGTTTAATACACTTACACATATTCACATAAAATGTACACGTGTTAAAATGCTGGATAGGCACCTGAGTGGCTCAGTTGGCTAAATGTCCAACTCTTGATTTTGGCTCAGGTCATGATCTCATGGTCAGGGTATACAGCTCGTCAGGAGAATGCTTGGGATTATCTCTCCCCCTCTATCTGACTTTCTCTGTCTCTCTCAGTCTCTGTCTCTCTCAAAATAAATAAACATTAAGAACTAAAAATAAAATGCTAGAATAAAGGTGAAAAAATTATCCTTATAAAAGTATGTCAGATTCAGTCATGTTAATTATATTGAAACCTCACAAATGGATTTTTTATCAAGATCTCAAAAAGTTAAAAATACATATATAATATGTATGCATATATAGTATACATACATGGAGGGGGGCATATGCTTGTTTTCCTTTGGATGAGTTAGGAAATTGAGAGGTATGTGGAAGGATATTCAATTTGAGGATACTCCGTTACACCTCCACCTAGCAAATTCATCAAACTTATAGTCTTCTTCCTTCCTGCTACAGTCATCTCTTTTCTGTATATCTCCAGACCAGAAGAGCTGCATAGACATAGGGTTGCTTCAGGGTGGGAAGACTGTCTGTCTTCTCAGACTTGGCTGCTGGTAAGCCATACTGGTCATTTAATGTGGTTGCTGACTCAGGGCTTAGCACTGAAGATGATGACCCACCAGAGGGAGCCAGCCAATAAAATCGGTCAAAAATGAGAAGCTAGGGGAGGAAGTAGATCCATGTGAATATTATGGGGTTCAGTAAATTCTTGGTAAGAGAAATCTATGAAGCCAAACTGTAGGTGGAAGTAAGGGAGCAAACTTTAATGAGTCACTGGTCACTTCCTGGGTAGGCACTCTTCTGTGATATGACAAGCAGGCTTGGGGTTAAGTGAGGGTTGCAAATGGCTGGGAGAAACTGAACGGAATCAGGTGCAGAAGACACTGGATTTATGGTAGGAGTTTGGGGAACAGGAAGAGATAGAGGTCAAGAAGTCAGTTTTTCATCAAGAGGCTATAACACCTATTGTCCAATTGCTATAGCATTTAATCATAGAAATCACCTTCTTTGATTTTATTTTCTAACACCTCCCATTCATTATGCTGTGCAGTGTTGAATTATCAGATAGACAAACTAAGGGTGTGCTTAGAGAACTAGCAAAGCACGGTCACCTGCTTCCAAGGCAGGCCTTTGGTAAACAGACCCCAAATTTTGCAATAGAAACATCTAGAAAGAAGCTACTTCAATTGCAGCATATATATGCACCACATTAATTAAAAGAGTAAAACATATTTTTAATTACATTGATAAGGCTAGTAATATTTTCAGGTCTTGGGGTTATTAAATGTCTTAATCCAGCCTTGCCACTGAAGGAGGCTTTTTCATAGTCGCCACCACCTTCCTCCTCTTCCTCCTCTTCATTCTTCTCCTTCATCATCACCATCATTATCAACATCATCAACATCCCCCGCAAGAACCCCAAATTTTGAGCCCTTGCAATGTACTAGATGGGCATGATGCTAAGTGCATCAGGTGCATTTCTTTAGTTACTCCTCACAACAATCCTAAGAGGTAAGCATCACCTTATATCCCAGATGAGACGTCTAAGACTGAGAAAGGTTGAGTGACTTGCTTGAGGTTCCATAGCTGATAAATGATGGAGGTGAGCATCCAAATCTATTTCTCCCTCCTCTGGAACTTTTAAGTACTCTGGGAGTCAAAGGTCATTATTATCAATAGAGGGAGAGAGTTAGAAATAATATACAAAGTCCAGATTGATAGGGTTTGAAGCACATGGAAAACGGAAATCTTCAGGATACCTCAACTACTTTAGAAGGGTCATCTCAGCACAGATAGTGGGTCCAGAATTTCTCAGAGATCTGTCAGTAGTGCCATACTCTTAATCAGAAAATACTTCAGAAGTTCCCAGCTGGCACATATCCTTATTATCAAAATAAGAGAAATCCGGGTTTAAAAAAACATTTTGTGAGTTTTTTTAAAATTTTGTTCTTTGTTTTTTCGTTTATCCAAGCAGTACAGTGCTGCCGCCAGCGCAGTGGCCAGCAGTGGTATAAACTTCTATATTGTTTGTGAAGCCATGTAAAACTGTTGTTCACCTGTTCTCCCTCCCTTCTTTCCTTCTCTTTTTTCTTTCCTGCCTTTTTCTCTCTCGTTCTTGCTTGATTTTTTTCTCTATTCTTATTTTGTGTAGTAAAGCAATTAAAATATAAGACTGTAATTTGGTTCTAGCTGGGATCAGTTTTAAATAATAAGGAAACCTACATTTGGGGCTGTAGATTTTAGCTATTTGCATTTTAGAATACATTTTTTTCACGTGGAGCTATATACACTTCAGATTATAAATTAACACAGTGAATTTTTTTTGCCAAGTTGATCAAGAGTAGAATGAATTTGACTTTTATATACAGCAGTTTCTCAGTTGAAATGTCTTTTACTCAGGAAAGCTGTCCCAAAAGTCTCGCTTACATATTCTTATAGCTTCTAAACATCTCATTTATCACTATTACCAAAGTTGTAAATAAATGATATATCTAGTTATTTATTCAATGTCTGTCTTATACACTGCTATAAATTGAATATCAGAGACAATGTTGGATTATAGTAGGCATGCAATTAATATTTACTGAATGAATGAATGAATGAATGAACAAACGAAAGAAAGAATGAAAGAAATTCTCTGTTCCTATTATATTTGGTTCTTAATATTGTAGACAAATAGATTTCAACTGTTTTAATAGTTTACTGCATTTGAGCTTTGAAAATGTCAACAGACAACACTATGCTTGAAAGCTAATGAAGACCAAGAAAACTATGTCATGTGTCACTTCTTTCTGGTAAATTAACATCTCTGTATCTGCTAGTGGGTAAGAATAGCAATTAAACTACGTGGAAGAACTAGCAGAATGCATCAGAGTGTCCTGAGATGTCCATACTTGTGTGGTCGCTAATCAGAACTCAGAGGTTCTAGAATTTATCTCTGGAAAAATATGAGTGTTGTTTGTGTAAAAGCCAAAAGTTTTAGAATTTCAACAATAAAAGCTTTCCTCTATCCTGACTTTGTGTGAGATTCTAGGGTACCGAAATGTAAGATTGGCACAGTCTTAAGGAAGCAGGCTATGAAAATAATTTTCAATTTAAATATTGATTTAGTAAAGGTCCCAGAGTCTTTTGCTCTGGGAAACTGTTTAATATTCAGGTGTTATGGGGACATGCCACCTAAAGGACATGTGCAAATATCTCATCTGTAGGCATACCTTATAGTTTGGTGGCAAATACCTCTGGCCATCACCTCCTTCTCCATACCCACCTCTATCCACACCACGCACTTGCTCACATACACAGCTCAGCTCTGCTTCTCTGAACCCCACTACTCTTTTAAAAAGTGTCTCTATATTTGTAACAATAACATCCTCAGGCATTTTTAAGCTTTAAATGATTTATCTGAGATCTCACATGCTCGGACTAAGGTAATTCTTCTTATGTGTGAGATTATGTGGGTTAGAGATTTAAACAGATTCATAGAACTAATTTTCAGAGAATTGAAATGTAAAGCTAAGAATTATGATTTTTAGTGTTAAGCTAATGGTGGTATCATTACTATGTCTAGAAACAGATTTGTTTTGTAAGTGCTGCTCTTTGTGGGTTCTTCATTCTCAGTTAAAGAGCTTGGCTTTAAGAAAAAAGTATAATTAGCCTTTTACTTTCCTATTACTTAATGGTACTGCCAAAGTTATTAGGAACCAGAAGTGATTGTGTTAGATTACCTTTGAAAAGGGGCCAGGTCTTTTCTGGTCCAGTAGAAGGATATAGCAGAGATCAGCAGTGTCACAAAGAAGAAACAGTTGTCTGAATGCCAAGTCAGTCATGGAACAATCCCAGCGGTTGACAAGGCCGCAATCCTAAGAGAACATACTTTAGATAGAGCCTAATTTAAAGCAAAAGCAAAAGCAATTGTGTTTTCACTAGTTGGGGAACCATTTGGAATGCAAATGCCTAACAGCACAATTTAATTTTAGAAACACTGTGGGCAGTTTTCAAAAGACCTTTCCTTGAACAAGGCAGCAGAGGAGTATCAGTCCTTCCCATTTATCCTTGTAATATTCCTTGTAAAGTAACAGGGGCTTTTCCTGTGAACGGCCAAAAGGCACTAGAGAGGGAAAGTCATAGAGAAGTCTGAAAAGGATGCAGGAATGAAAAAGGTACATTTAAATGGTGTTCACATGTGTAAAACTCTTATTTAGCCGTTCACCTGAGACTACTGGGTATTATCAATAGCCTACATTGCAGCTCTAGAATAGGGACTTCCTAGTGGATTCTCCCACTTGGAAAGATTTGTTTCACTGCCATTGATTCTTTTTCTACCCTGAGTGGTCTGTGGTTTTCTGGCGCTGAAAGGGGACCTGCCCCCTCGCCATGCCATAGTAACCATATTATGGGAAAGGATATGAATATCCGGGTCAAGGTCCTCCTTAGGTCGACTGGTAATTTGTTCCAGGTAGAATGAGGTCCTCTTTCTGATGTGCTGTCTGTCGAATTGAAAAGACCACCTAGCAGGATGGATGCAAACAGCTTAAGTTCTCCCATTGCCCTCCAGACAAGCTATGCATTACCTGCTAAAAAGAGGGCAAGCAAGATTGTTGTACTTAATGGGGAATTGTAAAAATAAGGAAGGAGAAATATCAGATAATTGATCTTATACCTTGCTAGCCGATGCTTATTAAGGAAATTACATATAAAGTGATGTACAATTCTTGCTGCACAAATTACACCAAAAGAACATATTCTAAAGATGAAATAAATGACCTTTCAGCAAAAAAGATAATATTTTATTGTTAACTACCTGATAATAACTTTGCGCCAGGTGAATCCTCCAAAGATATTTTTTAGTGTCAGTGCCTGGGCTCCAAGAGGGGCGCCTCAAGTGCAGCATCAATTCTCCAGAGCCCAACCCACAGATAATTTGCATAGCATGCTTGCTTTGCTGGCTTATGAGTAAGATCTAGAATAAAGATTTGCTTGAAAAGTCTCACAGTGGGCACTTTGGTGCTTGGGTATACAATACCACGTTCCATTTACCCCAAGCACGTTTAGATGAATATTCACCGTCAGGTAGCAAAGAACTTGACTCCAAAATAACTGATAACTCATTTCTGCTTGGACTTATTACCAACATGGATTTTATATAGAGTTTGAGTTGTTTTCTCAAAGTCTCCACAACTTGACTCAAGATTAACTTTTGAAGTATTTATATCAGCGAAAGGAAGGTAGAAGACTCATATCACTTTTTTTTTTTTTTTTTTTCTGAGAAAAGCAACATGAGGAACAGTAAGCATCAGAATTTAGAATCAGACTGATCTGGGCTTGAATCATGACTTTGTCATTTAATAACTGTGTGACCTTGAACAATCACTTAACTTCTCTAAACCTCAATTTTAAATTTAAAAAAAATGACATTTGCCTTTCAGGCAAGATAAATGCATTATATGCCAATTGAAAGAATTAGCTCTAATTCTATATATTTCTTGGCATATATATAGCATATAATCAATAAATGGTAGTTGTAGCTGTTATGATTAAAGCTGCCCTGGGATGCCTAGGTGGCTCAGTTGGTTGAACGTCCAACTTTGGCTCAGGTCATGATCTCACGGTTTGTGAATTCAAAGCCCACACTGGGCTCTGTGCTGACAGCATGGATCTTACATCTGATCCTCTGTCTCCCTCACTCTCTGCCCCTCCATAGCTCGATCTCTCTCTCTCTCTCTCTCAAAAATAAAATAAACAAACATTAAAAGAAATGTGTTCCTCATCTTTTACCCATATTTTGAATGCAGAGGGAGTGGCAGGATGTCATGAGTTCAGCCCTAAAAAGGAAATGTGATTTATGTGAAGACGAGATGGAGTAGTGGGGAGATTTTGGACTGAACACTGAGCTTTGGATTCTGGTTCTAACAACATTGCTTATCACCTGTCTGACCCTACCCACATTTTTCATAGCAATGAACTTCAGTTTCCCCACCCCCACTGGTCTGGATACCATAAGGGGCTGTTTTGAGAATTAAGATAAATCAAGGATATTTTTCTCAAAAACCGAACTCTGACACAAAAAGGAGATGCTATTTTGCACAGGTTTTCATAGGCTACAGTGTTGTACAAACCTTGGTTTTATTCTTGGTCTGCTCCTTACTGATACCATGCCCATGTGGAAATTATAGAACATTTCTAAGCCAATTTATGTTTCTTAAATTGACATCTCAATGTTTACCATGTAGGGTTGTTAAGATCAAATGAAATAACAATATTTGGGATATATTGTATGTGCTCAATAAATGGTTATGTTGTTACTAGTGAGGATGTTATTTAGTACCTGGCCCAGAGGCAGAATGCCCTGCCCAAAAATAGGAGTGGAGAAATTTAGGCCCAATACAGAATCCTGACATTGAAGTAAAATCAATGGACTTTTATTGAGTGCCTGTACATAACAACTGCAGAATTTTTAAATGTCAGTCTCTGGAACTTTTAATTTGAGTGGAGAGGAAGATGAGGAGGAGGAAGAAGATAAATACAAAGCTTATTATATATTATGTGCCAGGCACTGTACTACATACTTTTCAGAGATTAATTCATGTTATTCTCACATCAATTCTATGTGATAGGAACTATTATCAACCTTATTTTATGTATGAGGAAACAAAGACACAGGTTAAGGAACTTGCTCAAATCCAAAGCAAGCAATGGTCAGAGTTGAGATATATACTCAAAAATCTGGCTCCAGAGCCCATGCCTCATCTGTTATGAATGGGAGAAAGGAAATGCATAAATGCTGTACAAAGCTTTGCCACATTATGCAAAAATAAGGGAAAAAATTCCAAATGAGGAGGAAATTCCATCAGACTTCAAATATTTATGCAGCAATGAAATGTGCTCAGCTCCTAGATGGGCTCTGAAAAGAGCTCTTAGGGAAAGGAAGAAGGTGCTTGTCCCAGCCTTTGAATAGCTGGTGAAAATAGAATCGATATAACAGTCTGCCTTTAGAGGCCACGCTTCTAATCACTCTCTATTTGGCAAAGAAATATTGAAAGAATGCATAATTGAGAAAATAAGTCCCAAAGATCCCCATGCCACATTCTACCTTATTGGTGTTAAAAATGGTAATAAACCTACATGTTTATGATAATAATATATTAAATCTGTATTTCTACAGTCAATTGGGAGATATTATGATTAAACCTAAAGATGGTGACAGGGCATCACTCATCAGCTATGCTTCAATGGATCCAAGGATGACCTCATGGGCTCTTTAGTCCACCCTCAATTTTACAAATGGGGTCATTAAAATTTAACAAGTTATAGTAACATGTCTAAGATGACAGAACTGTAACTAGGACATGTTTCCTAAACCCAAGTCCCATATTTTCCAAGTTTAATTCAACAAATTTTTACAGGACAATATTAATTATATTATGAGACAATACCAAGAGGGTGTGAGTTTACAAATACAAAATAATCTTTGCTGTTGAGAAGCTTATAATTTACTAAGAAAGACAAATATGCCCACATATAATTATAAAACTCACCACAATGGGCAAGGTCAATAGCAGGAGGGATCCCACGTTTTGTCCCTCCATTTCTCCCCTTCATCACCCAGCATACCTGTTTATTCAGGATCTTTCTGCTCTGCTAAATTGCTACCCTGTCTACAGTTGACTACTTGATCTCCACATTAGTTCCTGGTACAGAATAGGAACTCAATAAATATTTATTGAATGAAATTAAAAAACACACAAAAAGCAAAATAATATAGAATCACAGAAGAAGAGATGATTAATTAAATGTGAATTTGAAATATACAGGCCAAAGCAAAGCCAATTAGGTAAAACTTTGCTAAAATGTCAAGTCTCCAAGGAGAGGAAATCATTCAGCTGGAAGAGGGCTTGTCATTTCTATTAATCCATAGCCCTGCCTTTAGGCCAATATACAGATGAATTACCTCTGACAAGTCAGAATCTGGCTTATTTTTAACTCAGAGGGTTTTTTATACCTTTTGATACATTTAGAAAATATCTATTACAAATCATTTATCAGAAAAATAAGAGCATGTATAACATAGACAAAGAAAGATTCTAGCTCATGGTTCTCTCTCAAATTCTGGGTGTGACCTCTCCAAAACTAAGATAACCTGCTTCAAATGGAGTTCATTGGGGTGTGCCTGATAGTCCACAGTCAGAGGAAGGGTCTTTTCGATTTATTCCAGTTTGATTCTGTGCATAGCCTTACTTAGCCTGACTCTGTTTTATCTTTTCTGAGAAATTTCTTTCCTTAGTTTGACTATTGGCTCCCTCCTTTTCTGTCTTCTTTGTTTTCCCGTTTTTAATTTCCTTCCTTTCTTGCTTGCTTCCTTCTATTTTATTCCCCCCCTTTCTTCCCTCTCTTGTTTCTTCAGTTATGAGTCACTGTCAAAATGTTATTTTTGTAGATCTCATTAATCATGCTTTTCCTTCCTCATGAAACTCAGCATAGGGGATGACATGTGCCTTTGCCCAACTTGGGGACTCCACACTCTCCCACATTACCTTGTCTGCTCCTAGAAACTAGAAGAGTCAGTGGAGCATCTAGCATTGGAAAAGTGGGAGAGACCAGCCCTCGGAAAAAGCATAGCCAGGGTGTTATACTCCCAAGAATATGATTAAGAGCCAATAGTCCTCTCCCTAATTTAAATCAATAGACTTTAAATATTTAAACTAACTTTCAAGTTTACTAATGTTTTAACATGGTCATATTGATGTCTTATATGTATTAAAGTTCAGTGTTCAGTGCTATAGTTTCTATATTAAGAACTAAAGGTACTTTAGTTAAAAGAAAAAAGTATAAAAACAAAAGGTATAAAGGTCCTTTAGTTAAAAGACAAAGTATAAAAATTAACCATAACTATAACTATGTTAATGAATGCACAATATAAAAAGATGTGATTTGTACCAATGACTGTGGGGGAAGAAGTAAAAGTGTCGGGGATTTGTATACAATTGAAGCTAAATTTTTATCACCTTAATCAGTTTTAAGTAGATGATTATAACTACAAGATGTTTTATGTAACCACCATAATAACTGCAGACAAAATATAGAGGATATGCAATATAAAATGAGAAAGGAAAAAAAAAAAATGACAGTACCCCCCCAAAAAATCACTGAAACACAAATAAAACTATAAGAGAAGAAAAGGGGTGCAAAAAAGCTAAAGACAAACAGAAAACAATTAGGAAAATAGCAATAGTAAGTCCTTCCCTATCAATAATTTACTTTAAAAATAAATAGATTAAACTCTACAATCCAAAGACAGAGTGGTTTAATAGATTAAAATAAGGCTAAACTGTATGCTGTCTAAAAGAGACTCATTTTATTTTTAATTTTTTTTAATGTTTTATTTATTTCTAGGAGAGAGAGAGAGACAGCGCGAGCAGGGGAGGGTCAGAGAGAGAGGGAGGCACAGAATCTGAAGCAGGCTCCAGGCTCTGAGCTGGCAGTCAGCACAGAGCCCGATGCGGGGCTCGAACCCACGAACCGCGAGATCGTGACCTAAGCGAAAGTCGGACGCCTAACCGACTAAGCCACCCAGGAGCCCCTATTTTTAATTTTTTAATGTTTTATTTATTTCTGAGAGACAGAGTATGTGTGAGCAGGGGAGGGTCAGAGAGAGAGGGAGGCACAGAATCTGAAGCAGGCTCCAGGCTCTGAGTTAGCTGTGAGCAAAGAGCCTGACTGAGGGCTCAAACCCACAAACCGTGAGGTCGTGACCGAGCCAAAGTCGGACACTTAACTGACTGAGCCACCCAGGTGCATCATAAAAGAGACTCATTTTAGATTTAAGGGCACAATAGGCTAAAAGTGAAAGGATGGAAGAAGATGTTCCAAGCAAATGATAACCTAAAGGAACAGGAATGGCTATACTTATACTGGACAAAATACACTGAGTCAAAAACTATCAAAGAGAGACAAAGAAATACCTCACATAGTGATAAAAGCACTGATTCAACAGGAAGAGACAACAATCATAAATATATAGGTACCCCAAATCAGAGCATTCAAGAATATGAAGCAAACATTTACACAACTGAAGGGAGAAATAGACAACAACACTGTAATAGTTGGAGATTTCAGTACCACACCTTAAACAATGGATAGAACAACCAGACAGAATATCAATGAGGAAACAGAGGAGTTGAACAACATCATAGACCAAAGGGACTTATCAGACATATAACAGAGCATTCCATCCAAAACAGCAGAATACACATTCTTCTCAAGCACTCAAAGAACATTCTACAAAATAGATCACATGTTAGGTCACAAAACCCAAAGTTAACGGAAGGAAGAAAATGTTAAGATTAGAACAATAGTAAAGAAAATAGAAAATCAAGAAACAATAGAAAAAAAATCAATAAAACTAAGAACTGGGTTTTTATAAGATAAGATTGAGAAACCTTTAGCTATATTAACCAAGAAAGAGGCAGAGATGACTCAAAATAAAAAAATAAAAGAGATTTTACAAGTGATGCCATAAAAGTTAAGAGTATAGGGACTATGATGAATAGTTACACACCAACAAATTGGATAACCAAGTAGAAATGGACAAATTCGTGGGAACATACAACTCACAAAGACTGAGTCATGAAGAAATAGAAAATCTGATCCTATAACTAGTAAGAGGATTGAATCAATAATTAAAACTTCCCGACAACAAGAAAAAACCCAGGACCACATGGCTTTACTAGTGAAATCTAATAAGCATTTGAGGATGAGTCAATATTAATCTATTTCAAACTCTTCCAAAAAATTGAAAAGGATGGAACACTTTCACACTGATCTTATGAGGCCAGCATTATTTGGATATCAAAGCCAGGAAGAGATATCACAAGAAAAGAAAAATTTAGGCAAATATCCTTGATAAGTACCTGTAAAAATCCTCCATAAAATACCAGCAAACTGAGTTCAACATACATTAAAAGGATCATACACCATAAGTAAGTAGAATTATCCTTGGGATCAAAGATAATTGAAGCATGTTGAATGTGATCTACCACACTGACAGGACAAAGAATAAAAACCACACGATTATCTCAATAGATGCAGAAAGACAACTGACAAATTTCATGATAAAAACACTTTTTTAAAATGATAAAAATACTCAACAAACTAGGAATCAAAGGAAATTACCTCAGCATAGCAAAATCTATGTATGAAAAGTTCATTGCTAACATCTTACTCAATTGGAGAAAGCTAAAAGATTTTCCTCTAAGTTCAGGAAAAAGGTAAGAATTCTCATTCTCAGTATTTCTGTATATTTGTACTGGGAGTCATAACTAGAGCAAAAGGCAAGAAAAACAAAATAAGAAATAAGCAAAATTATCTCTGTCCATAGATAAATTAATTTTATACATAGGAAACCCGAAAGATCACACACACACACACACACACACACACAAACATATACACACAAACTATTAGACCTAATAATAAATTTGGAAGCGTTGCAAGATATAAAATCAATATACAGAAATTAGTGTTTCTGTGCACTAACAATTAATGATTTGAATAGGCACTGTTGGTGAGGATGTAAAATGGCTCAGCTACCTTGGATAATAGTATTGAGGTTTCTCAAAAAATTAAAACTGCTATCGGCTGGGGATGAGCACTGAGTGTTATGTGGAAACTAATTTGACAATAAACTATTTGTAAATAAATAAATAAATAAATAAATAAATAAAACTACTACCTATCACCATAAATGATATACCATACATGCCATATGTTGAACTGCCCCATTTTTGGCTATTTATCCAAAAAATTAAGTTAAGATCTCAAAGAGATATTGAAGCCATATTCACAATTGGCAAGTGGTGAAAACGACCTAAATTTCCATTGACAGATGAATGGATAAACAAATTGTGGTATATGCATTCAATGGAATATTATTCTGCTTTAAAAAGGAAGGAGCTCCTATCATATGTGACAACAGGGATAAATCTTGAGGGCATTATGCCAAATGAAATATGCTAATCACAGAAGGATTCATACTGCATGCTTGTATATTATATGAGTTATCTAAAGTAGTGAAATTCATAGATTGTAAAAAACAGAATGGTGATTGCCATTCTGCTTGGGAGGTGGTGGGAGGAGTTGTTCAGTGAGCACAGAATTTTAGTCATATAAAATGTAAAAGTTCTAGAGAGCTGTTCACCGTGCCTAGTGTTAACAATACTGTATCATATACTCAAAAATTTATTAAGAGGATAGATCTCATATTGTGTATTTTTACCAAAATTAAAAAAAAAAGAACTAAAAAGGATACGTGTTATGAATAATAATGCTGCTGAGTTTTTAACTTTCTAATTTGATTGGTGGAAGGAAGAGGAGATGTCATCTTTCCTTTCTGCTTTCTGATACATACTTTTAATACCTTGTGAAAAAGAAAGGGGGGAGAAGAGTGTGTGTGTGAGTGTGTGTGTGTGTGTGTGAGAGAGAGAGAGATTGAGAGCGAGCAGGGGAAGGGCAGAGAGAGAGAGAGAGAGAGAGAGAGATAGCGAATCCCCAGGCAGGCTCCAAGTTGTCAGCACAGAGCTCAATGCAGGCCACCCAGACACCCCTAGACTATATCGTTTTAAAAGGAACATGATTTTGGTGGTTGTAGTTTAGAATCATCTCCCTGCTTTACCACTGCCTGGCCTTTGACTTGGAAAACCCCTCCTTCTTTTGCACTATCTCTAAAGGGAAAACAATTTGAAAAGACTTGAGAGAAAAGCCCAGCTGTCAGGAAGTACATTTTTTTTAATTTTCTTTTTTAACGTTAATTCATTTTTGAGAGAGAGACAGAGTATGAGTGGGGAAAGGGCAGAGAGGGAGATACAGAATCTGAAGCAGGCTCCAAGCTCCACACTGTCAGCACACAGCCCAACATGGGGCTTGAACTCCTCGAGATCCTGACCTGAGCCGAAGTCGGATGCTTACCTGATTGAGCCACCCAGGAACCCCAGAAAGTACAGCTTTTATGAATGAATATCTTGATAAAGTAAATCAGAAGCCATTTCAGGGCACCTGGGTGGCTCATTCAGTTAAGCATCCAACTCCTGATTTGGGTTCAGGTCGTGATTTCATGGTTCATGAGTTGGAGTTGGATCCCCTCCATTGGACTCTGAACTAATGGTGTGGAGCGCTTGGATTCCTTTTTCTTTGCCCCTTCCCCACTCATTTGTTCTCTCTCTCTCCCTCTCATAAATAAATAAATAAATAAATAAATAAATAAATAAATAAATAAATAAATAAATAAACAAACAAACAAACTTTAAAAAATCCTTAAAAAACAATCTATTTGAATTTCTTAGCATTAGAAGGCCACTAACTAATTCCTTCAAAAAAAATTATTAATATACCTAGTCTACTCAGCCGCAGTGAATGTTTCACTTAAATGCTGATCTTAAGAGCACGCTATGTGTTTGTTTGTTTTAGGTTCAAAGAACGTATTCATTTTACATTGGGAGGTAGAACCCAGACCAAAATGCCTATGTTGGTGTGGCCACTAAAAGATATTTTTTTTCTTGTTTGATTTATTTTAATAAATACTAAACATTTACTTTGTCCTTGGCTCAGAGGATGTAGATGCACAAAAGAGCTCCCTCTCCCTTCCCTAATGGACCTTACTTTCATTCTGTTTGGGGAAAAGGGCACAAAACAAATAATAGTATAATTATTGTTTTTAATACAATTGTCATAAGTGTTGTCATAAACAAGCACAGGGTGCTAAATGAGTGCTCAGTGGGAAGATGATCTTATCTGTTCTGGAACAGGTGGAGCAGTGTCCTGGGAATGCCTCTTGGAAAGGTGACATGTGAGTTGAGCTCTAGAGAGTGGGGAGAACTCCAGAATTTCTGAATAGAAGAGGCTTATGGGTGGCAAGATGGTAGGATGGAAGGCCTAGGAGCCTTCTTTCGTGGCTTTGTTGCAGAGTAAGCCCACTTTGACTCTTAGACTGTGCTTGTATGTATATTTGGGGTGGCTTTTGGGAGCTTGTATCTCCATGCACCTTATGGAAAGAGAAGCAGGAATGAATTACCATGAAACTGTGGCGAGAGGCAGGGAGCATGTGCGGTGGGACCATGGACAAGTATTCAAGACCTGGGTTGTTGAAGGGTAGAACAGGGGGGTGTGGCACAGGATAGACTGATGAAAGCAGAGGCCAGGCCACACAGGACATGATTAAGGACCTTGTAAGCCACTTTAAAGATTGTGCTCTCTGTGAGGATAAAGATCCCTGGAGAATGGGACTTTATTGACAGCTGTCAAGTAGGGTAGGATCTGATCGTTTTCACAATTTAGAAGCCTCTCTTGCCACTGTGTGAGAATGGATAGGAGTAGGGTGGATGCCAGAGCCCAGTTAGGAAGCGTTTTTACCAGGTTTACAGAAAAATGATGCTATCTTGGATGAGGGTGGTCATCATGGTGATTGAAAGAACAAGACAGATGTGAACGATATTTGCCCAGACAAGTATATGAACACTGTAGAGCACAAATGAGTAGGCCAGGGGGATTTGGAAAGCTTCAAAGAAGTGACACCAGTTTAATCTTGAAGGATGAGAACAAATTCCTATAGTGGTATAGTGTGTCACTTAGATTCAGTTGCTAAAATGTGTAAGTTTTAAATGATTATTAACTTTTTTTTAGTATTCCTTTCAGATTCTCTAAGAAATGTCACATAACTTGTGTTCTTTTTTTCTCTAATAGTGTTCCTGCATGTGTTAGAATATAATAAATCTGCATTTCCTGAAAACCACTTTCTAATTTAGCCTTATTGTCAATACAGACTGATCCTCTCTTTTCATCAATACCCACCCAAATCCAAGTATGTTAGTGAAAATTTGGGACAACTTTTTTCTACTTTCTATTAAGTCCTCAGTCCATGTTAAATCTCTGTAACAATCTGGCATGTGTCTTTCCACACTTTTATTTTATTTTATTTTTTTAATGTTTTATTTATTTCTGAGAGAAAGAGGGAGAGAGAGGCAGTGTGAGCAGGGGAGGGTCAAAGACAGAGGGAGACACAGAATCACAAGCAGGCTCCAGGCTCTGAGCTAGCTGTCAGCACAGAGCCTGACACAGGGCTTGAACCCATGAACCATGAAATCATGCCCAGAGCCCAAGTCAGACGTTTGGCCGACTGAGCCATCCAGGTGCCCCTCTTTCCACACTTTTAATTCTTATTTGCTTCTGGCTTGTAATAATTGTAATTAAATTGAATTAAGTATTTTGGAAATAATTTTAGGGACTAAACTACTTTAAATATCCTGTGTTCTCTTTTACTTTGAAAGGCAAACATGCTTGGGTCTAGAGATTGCCTAGGTGAAGGTTACTAGATGTAGAAGAATATTAGCTAGCACTTATAATATCTCTAGTCTACAGCAACAGGGATGGACTGTGCACACTTTTCAAATCAAGAAAAATTGTATCTACTATGTTACACTATTTTATGATTATTTAACACATTACTTATAGCTGCTACAAGGCTTCTGTTACCCAGTCTTCCTTTAGCAAGCCCTCAGCTCTTCTTTTGTTATTAATATTTTCATTTTCCATAAGCATAGAATGCCTGAAGGAATTTTTTTTCTGGAAACAAAGTCTGCATAGTGCTTTAGTACAGCACAATTTATTTAGTAATTCATCTTTGCTATTTATTTTTTATTAAACAAATCAAGCCGGATATTCATTTTAAGCCCCTGCTTCAAAACTAGTGGTTGTTCTCTGGAGTCAATGTCAGGTCAAAGAGAGGTCAATAAGATATATCTCATCTAGGCATTGTCCTGTGCACCATCTGCTCATGTTAAATCACAGTGATAAGTAGGATGTGTACTTGTGCACCACTAATTCTAATTCCAGAATTTCATGTCATCTCATGGTCATTACAATTGCCCAATTACAGTTGATCAAATTGAATTATCTTTAATCAGTAGGTCTGTCTCATAGTACAGTGGGCTAGTTGGACATATTTATCTATTTAAGTGGTCTGTCATCAGACTGAGAAAGCCAAATGTCATGTTTGAAAATAAGAAAAAAAACTGGGGATGATAGGGGAAGACAAGAGGCTAGATACATTTTACATGTATTAAAGTGAAAGAATGATTTTGATATAGTCTTGGAATAAGTTTAATGAAAGTTTTCTATGGTCTTTGAGATCTTTGAAGGAAGTAACGGTTATGCAATGCATGATGCTTATTTCTCTATAAAGAGATGGCATACTGAGGTTATTAAAACAAAAATTCTAGGGGTGCCTAGGTGGCTCATTTGGTTAAGCATCTAACTCTTGGTTTAGGCTCAGGTCATGATCCCAGGGTCCTGGGATCAAGCCCCACTTTGGGCTCCATGCTGAATGTGGATCCTGTTTAAGATTCTTTTTCTCTCTTTCTCTCTCCCTCATGACCCCTCCCCTGCTCACACACATGCTCTCTCTGTCTAAAATAAAATTTTAAAAAGTCTGTTGTCCTTATAATGAGAAGAAATAGCTCAATCCAAACAGCCCATTAATAACACTGTTAGATCCTATGAAAATTTATAATATCTGTGTGTAGTGCCCAACCAGAAAATTTTCTGTCTTGCTGCAAACTGCACACACCATTACAAAATTTTAATGGATTCACACTGACTCCTGTGCAGATTGATTCTTATACTTGAGAGGCAAATGGGTAAGAACAGGGCATGTATTCCCTAAAGATGGCAATGGGCCTTTGAGCAAGGATATCTGCCTGAAAAACTAGAGAAGCATCTATGGTTAGATATGATTGGAGAGAGCCAAACTTATCACTTTTTGACATTTTCATTTAGGGGTGATAGTATTGCCATATCACATCAAGTTCTACTGTATAGCTATGCATCATGGTGACACCAGACAAATTCGAAGTTCTCTAGGGCTTTATTTGACCTAGAACTTCTTTCACGCTCATTCCAAACAACCCAGCATAAAAAATTAAGGAGACAGAGAGAGAGAGAGAGAGAAGAGACAGAGACAGAGGGAGACAGAAGAGAGAGAGAGAGGGAGAGAGAAGAGAGAGAAAGAGAGGAGAGAAGGGGTGGGAAGAGAGGTGGATGATACTATTCCCTTTTCCCTACAGAGCATCACATGATGATCTATTTGCCTCCATTTTACTGTTCTTAGACATTGATCTTAACTCCTGGATTCTCTTTCAGGAAGAGTGACCATTAATACCATTATTATTTCCACCCAAGAATTCAAGTTTTTATTTTGTTTTGTTTTGTTGTTGCTTTTGTTTTTGTTTGATAAATTTCCTTAACACCTCAAAACCGGCATTACAGCTTATCTTAAAGGAATAATTTGTTTCTGGAGCATTGCTGAACTAAATATTATTTTCAAAACATGTTAGCTCCAACATGTCTCTTTCCTTCTATATATACATTCACCTAACCATTCATTCATCCATCCAAAAAATATGTATTTATTAGAAGTGGGCAGGCAGTGTGCTAGGTACCTGGGATAAAAAGGAAAATGGTCAGTAGCAAACCAGGGCCTGCCCTTTGAACTTACACATATGGTTAATTGTTACTTAGCAAAGGTGTTTTGAATGCCTACATTCTCAGGCAAGTTACTTATAGCAGCCCCTTGTGCAGAATTTGGAAAAGGATTCTTTCTGGGGAGATACTCCTTCCTTTCAGAGTTTTTATGTATAACAATTCTTTGTCCAGGAAGTTCTGGTGTTGAAATGTAGAATATGTTATAATCCTAGCCCTTGAAATTAGAACCTGGCCAACCCAGTTGGAAATGAGGTCTGCAGTGCCCTAGCAGCGAGAAGGTGGATTTGTTGGTCTACAGATAAGAAAATATATTCTTGGGATTATAGAATTTTTGTTTGGTGCTGCATAGATGGCAGCTTGTATCCCAGTCTAACCGAAATTGTTCCCTCAGGGATGTGTGATAAGGATAGACATTTTGGCAACAAATATGGAAAGTTTCAAACATCATAAAAATTCTAACTGCTGTAGTAATTAGCCTTTCTCTTTTCGAAGCCGTACTATGTATGGCTTCTGCAATCATACTAAAATTTTAAAACAATCATGTCCTCTCTGGAAGGCAATTGCTTTAAATTGGATAGATTTCACTCATTTTCCAGTGAAAGAATTTGAAAATTCTGTCTGTGGAAACCAAAATATTGGATGGCAGAGTTGGATGTGCCTTTCACTTTAAAATGCAGACTCTCTCTGTGGTGAATGTATTTGTTGTGGTAAAGTATTTGAAAGGAAATCCTCAGAATAATTTGGGGGAAGGAAAAACACTGTTAAAATAAGCCAACCCATCAGTTTTGAACTTTGAAAATTGCTTTATTTTGAACCAGAAAGAATTAATAATCATTCATAGCATACAAATGTATGTTTGGAATATAATATATAATCATGATCTAAAACAAATTAAACCTCCAAATTTTAAGGGACTCTAGTATAAGGCTGTGATCTCAGTGATTCTTCTGAATGAATTAATGTTGTTTAGAGTTAATATCGATGCTCTTATTTAGTTGCCTCATGATTTGCTCTGTTCCTTGGCAAATATCTGTCTAGATAAGTGATTCCTGCAAATGTTGGAAATTTCTTTACATGTTAACTTTCCCATCATTTTAAATTGTCCAAGCTGTATTATTTCAGTCTTTATGCATCCTTTCTGGATTGAAGGGTCCTGCTAGTCTGATAAGAAGCTCTCTTTCCTGAGGTCTATATTTTGTGTAGGGCTCATCTGAGGAGAGGAAAAAGCCAGGATGCCAAATTGCAAAGAGTATTCTTTACTGTGGGGCTCCATCCAAAAAGGGTTTGTAACACAGTGTACAGTCTTGTAGCCCAGCTGTGTGGAGCATTGATTGCTTCTGCCTAGAGCAGGGATACTGTCAAGTTGCTCTGTGAGTTGAGTCATCTATTGACAAAGAGCTACCAGCCCGCAGATAATGCTGTGCGGAGCTGCTCTCGCTGCTCCCACGATGCACTGCTTATAGCAGCTGTCAAAGATACTGAGGGATCCACGGGAGGAAAAAAAAAAAAAAAAAGACTTTTACAACTGCCTGGAAGAAAGGGGTGTGAGGGAGGAGACATTCCTGTGCAGAGCTGACCAAAGGAAAGAGTAGGCATCAGGGCAGTATGAATGCATACCTCACCAAGCAACACGGCTGCAGTCGGGGGTCCGATGGGATGGATGCCGGCAGGAGCGCGCCCGCACTGATCAGGGATGCCCACTGCGCTTGTGGCTGGCAGAAGAGCCCTCAGGGGCTTGGGTACAATTCTCAGACCATGCCCTCTTCAGGATCGGGGGGCCCAGCTTCAAACAGGACCAAGCTGGTCACTCTGTGGGACAGTGTGCGGAAAAGCCCCCACAAGACGAGCTCCAAAGGCAAAGGGACTTGTGGGGAGCGTTGCGCCTGCCCACATGGTTGGTTCAGCCCAACACAGGTGAGCCTTTTCCTTCTGACTTCCCCTTGACTATCGGAAGAAACTGAGAACAAGTTGTGTAAGGGTAGCATGGTTTGGAAACTTTGCTGAGTCCTCCTTGCTGACTGGGAGCGCCTGTTTGGAAAACGGTGGGCCTGGAAAACCTGTCATTTTCACAGGTGTTTCTGGGCTTACCTCTGGGTGGCCTGTGAAAGTTCGAAGATGCTGTGCTCAGTTTCTTTAAGTGACTTTTTCCCAAGTTCAACTTCTCTAGTCCTCAGATGATTGTACTGTGATGCATCATTGGCTTTTAGCAGCAGTTTAACTTCTAATCATTGTTAACTTTTCTGTTCTGCCTAGCCTCAGAAAAAAAATGAACTTTAATCAGATAGTTTCCACCTCTTTAATGATAAAAGAGCATTTATTTCTTCAGCTATGGAAAATGGTGATTTGAATTATGTTCTTCTAATTTTACTCTTATAATACTGTATACCTTTTCAGTAATGGAGAAGAAAACTTGTTTATATGAAATAATTCATTCTACACACAAAGGGAATAATTGGTAGCAGACTACAGGGTGATTACACTCAGAACACAATAATGAAACATTTTATTTATTCATAGAGTAGCAATAAAGTTATTTATATTAAAAACTATAACTCTCTTTCTTCTGTAATGTAGTTCTGAAGCAGATGTGCAGATTCCCTTAATTTAATTCCTAGCTTATTCTTGCCCCAAACTACTGGCATTTTATCAGAAATGGAATTGGTTCATTTTCTTCCTTTCCCCATCCAGAAGAGGAAAGACAACTTCCTGTAAATGCTGTAAAATTTAAATAAAATGCACCTGTAATCACTGTCATAAATATAGAACAATGATAGTTCTTAAATATCCATTGAGAAGCAGAAACGCTGTTTTTAGGGGGGAAGAAAAGTCTTTTCTTGATTTTGATGTGATTTTAGCATAATTAAGAAGTGGCTATTGATCATGAGTGACATGGTATGATCTGAGAGGTGTAGAGAACATTCTATTTTATTATTAGTTTTTTAAAAGTACTTCCAAGAATATCATATATCACTAGACTTTAATGATACAGTCACATATATGAGACTTTTGATGCATGAATTTCATGCCTCTCAGCATCTTGATTTAAATGAAGAATATATTCCCATTTTAGCATTTAATTGGTTCAGCTTGAAATGGAGCCTGACATTTGGAGACTCGGTAATTTTTTAAAGTTAACATCAATTCTAAACTGGAAAAAACAGTCTTGACAGTTTTGAAGTCTCTATTTTTTTAACAAATACATATGTTTAAATGTCTTTAAGTTATATCTCTTATGTTGATTATGTTAAATTCTCAAGGCTCACATGGGCAAAGAAGACAAACACACATCAAGCTTATGGTTTTTGCACAGAGTAGAATAAGCTGACTTACATTAAAATAGAATAAGCAACTTGTTTTATTGTCACAATTCTTTTTTATCCAAGATGTAATAAGATTTTCATTTTATAAACGATAATTTCTCAGCCCCAGATCTCTAACAGTACATTATAATAACCATGCTCCAAAAATCTTGGTACATTTTATATCAATCAAGGGAAACTTTTCCCTTCTTTGGTTTTTAACAAAGTCAGCCTCCTACTTGCCTTAAATTTATAGCCATTTAATGCTTTAAAGGATTGAAATAGACTCTGTGAACTGATAATTAAGGATCCAGTGACATATGAGAAGGCAATAAATTGAAATAGCCACCATCTCCCATTCTTTTTTATACTCATTTCTATAGATTTTCTCTTATTCACATGTACTTTATTGTTGGCTAGGAAGAATAATCCCCCAAATATTGGAGTTACAATACCATATCATTTAGGGTCTTTAGTGTTGTGACTCTCTTCTATCACTTGACCCTTCCTTCCTTTTACCACCTCAGTCCTGTGAAAGTGCTATGCATAGATTTTAACATATGTTTGAAACTATCTCTATAATACCTAAATACCTACACATATTAACATATTTCATGTATTTATATGTATATATATATACATAAAAATTAAAGTTCTATATTATTATTTTCTTACCCAGAAAGTACTAGCTTGTTCTTACAAAGGATGTTTTATTCTCTCCATATAAAGTATATTTCCTTTACTTCCTCTAGGTGTTCTAAAATGCTGATTTATGTATGTGTGTACATGTATACATGTGTATATGTTTATGGGTGTTCGTGTATATGTGTGTGTATTCATTTACATATACATCTATGGAATATTTAAAATAGATATGTGTAAGTACTACCCACCCTTATATACTATGACAAAAATAAGACTGTATGTGTGTCTATGTGTATGCATGTGTGTCCATTAACAGCTAAGTCTGTTTTGAGAATTTTATGATACTGTTCTTACCCCTCAAATTAATTAGAGATATCCTATGAAATATTGTAAAACAAACAATGGAGCTTAATGATACTAAACACTAGACTACTTGATAAAGTAGAAAGGAGGAGAATGCATGCTTTAGAATAGCCTAGGGATGCACATGTGGTACAGAACGTGCCTGAGGGCTGTTAAGTGTCTGGGAGCTGGGATCCTGCTCTCAGAGATATTTGCTGTATTACGTGGAAGTCAGCAGTGTGATTTCCGGCTGCTATAATAGAGGCCCATGGTAATGACTTGAGTTCCTCCCAAGGCTTTTTGCCAAACTCCTGTTATTTGGGGTGCTGTGTGCTAACAGGACACTGTCATTATGTTGTTCCTCAGCAAGACTAAAAAACAGCTTCTGTCTTTTCTCAAGTAAGTTTTCATTCCATTTGGATCTGTAGAATTAATATGACCATAATAATAGGTAAGAAAATGGAAAATTATAGTGTCCAGAAGTGAGTTCTAGAATGTACATCTAGGATAATAGTGTTGGTCTTGGGTGGGGAGTGGGGAGAAACTGTCCATCATTGCTTATGTGGCATTTCTCCCCAATGCAGACTGATGTGGGAAGGCAGCATAGAACAGTGGAGACTCAAAGGCCGGAGTTCTATGCAAATATTTGTACTTCATTTATTCATTCACTCTTCATTTGTTTATTCAGTTATTGTTTCCTGAGTGCTTACCTTGTGCTGCTCTGTCAGACCTGTGGATATAATAGTAAACAAAGGAAATGCTACCCCTACCATTGTGAAGCTTATGGCCTGCAGCAGTGTATAATATGTAGTAAATATATTATATACACAGAATTCCATAATTATAAATCACAAATTGGGAGTGAAACAAGTTCCATGGAGTTCTGAAAATTCCATAGTGGACATATATTCATGAACCAGAGGAACCACAGAGGAGTAAGAAAGCAAGATACNNAGAAAGCAAGATACTTTTAAATATTTATTTATTTATTTATTTATTTACATTTTTATGAAAAGATACTGTAGTTCTTTAAGCCTAGATTTTCTGTTTTGTAAAATGAGCATAAAAATAAAACCTAACTCAGGATTTGTAGTGAGGAATGATTAACATAATAAATGTAAGGCATTTAGCACAGTGCTTACATGTCATATGGGTTCAATAAATATTTGTGGAATGAATGAATAAGCCTGCAATAAAAGTTGGCTATTATTAACTTACTCCTTAATTCATTTTTTCTTTCTGATTGGCTGGGAAGAGAAAATAAGTGAATCAGTGAAGACTTCAAGAGGTAGTGATCCTTGAACTGAATTGAATTGAAACTTGAAGTAATGTGCAGGTGTTTATCAAGTGAGCAAAAAGAGAGAAGCTTCTGGGGTACAAATAACAAAAAGAGAAATACCTGTAACACTCTGGTTGCTGTGTAGGACTGCTCATAGATGCTCATAGTTTTGTTTGCCCAGAATATTGGGCATTAGAGAGTAGGTTCATCAAGAGCTGAGGCTAGAGACATGAACAGGATTTGGACACACAGAGAGTCTGGTGGGCTTTGCTATGGATTTGACTGAGCTGACAGCATGGAGTCAGTAACTGCAGGTTCCCAGTGTTACTGGTACTGCTATTCTCCATGTGTTAACTTTATGGTCAGCAAAACTTTCTGGACCTCAGTATCTCTGTTTCTAGGAAAACTGATTTCCCCTAAATCAACTCCTGTATCTCTTCCAATACTAATATCCTATGTCTCTGTCAACTGACACCCATTAATTAATGGGAAGCACTTTGGAAAAGATTTATGCTTTCAAGCCAGACAATCCTAAGTTCAAATTTCCTAGCTCTGTGTGACCTCACTTTCTTAACCTCTTTAAGATTCATTTGTCGGGGCGCCTGGGTGGCTTAGTCGGTTAAGCGTCCGACTTTCGCTTAGGTCATGATCTCGCAGTTCGTGGGTTCGAGCCCCGCGTCGGGCTCTGTGCTGACTGCCAGCTCAGAGCCTGGAGCCTGTTTCAGAGTCTGTCACTCCCTCTCTCTCTGACCCTCCCCTGCTCACACTCTCTCTCTCTCTCTCTCTCTCTCTCTCTCTCTCTCTCTCTCCTAGAAATAAGTAAAATTTAAAAGTATATATATAAGATTCATTTGTCTCCTTCTGTAAAACTTAGGATGATAAAATTATATTATGGGAAAATGTACTAAGGATTGAAAATACTGTACTCCATATAAAAGAGCCCACCATGGTGCTTAGAACATAGGAATTATTCAGTAAGTGATATTTATTATTACTAATGATACCCAAATTATGCTTTTTGAACCTGAATTGGACCTTATTGTCCATCAAATTTATTATCATTATTGTGGTCCTTTATTAGAATTTCTACTTTGTACACTAAATTTTTTGATGTCTTATAATGATGAAGGTTAGGTTAGGCATCTGTCCAGAAACATTTGGCACAGTACCACATGATGATGGAATCACATTTTGCCCTTCAGCATTCTCCGAGATTAACAAAATGCAACTACCAAAAAAAATATATATAAATATATATATGACATACATATGTGTGCGTTTATGTATGCATGTATAGATATATAATTGTATATGTTATATACATGTATATACTTGTGTATTATATATAATTATATATATAATGTGTGTCTGTATATATATATGTGTGTGTGTATAAAATTGTGTGTGTATGTGTATATTAGATTTTCTCAGAAACAACTGCATTTGAAGGGTTTAGTCAAACTCTGTAAATCTTCCCTAAGTGTCCTTCTGCAGCTCCTCTAGAAATAGCAGTTCGCAGCAACTTTAGTGCAGAGAACCTTTTCGTCCAAGAAGTAGACTTGCCCTAGGCTGAAATCTCAGGCTCAACTTATGCCCAGCTACAAAGATCTGACAGCTTGTTTTAACTCTGTGGCTGTTTCTACTGATTCCTTCCAGAAAGAAAGCCCCTTAACCGAGGAAGAATAAGATATTTTAGTCTCTGGAAAACACCAGGTGCCCCCAGGCAAAAGAAACAGAAAAGAATAAGAGATAATACAGAAGGAATTAAAGTTCTAGGCATTTTTTAAAAACTGAAGCTCTTTGGTCAACACTTCAGTCCCCACCTCTTCTGGATACTGATGTAAGCAAAGCATTTTCTCTCTAGGGCTGGACAAGTACTGAGGTTGGGAAAGGAAAGAGCAAATGATAATATTTATTGAATACTCACAATAGCCATAATGTATGAAGCACTATGCTAAGGCTTTATGTTAGTTATTTTTTTTTTAATTCTCCCAACAACATTAAAAGAATGGTATTAAAATCCCATTTTATAGATGTGGAAATTAAAGCTAAGAGTAACTTTCTCATTATGACACATCTGATAAGGGTAGAATTTGTTTCAAATGTAGGTCTATATGACCACTTTACCTGTTCCACCAAATCTTACAGAAAGGCTTCTTTGAGGAATGGTGGGAGGTAGAACACCCCCAGAGACCTTTTTAACTCTCTGATTTAACAGGAAATTCCCTTAAAGAATTGGAGTGCTGGGAGAACTGGCACCCACTAGCAAACCCTAGACTTCCCCATTCTGTTTCATTTTTTGCTCTTGGGAACCCTGAGTTGGTTGGCCCTCTAAAGATGTCTCCCCTCTCTGATCAAGATTAAGAATTGTGCTGATCTGAAGGAGTTGGAGTTGATTCTCACAGCACTGATACTTGCTCTTAGAAATACCTTGTAATTTGTGGTAATTTGCAAATTAGATTCAGTCTTACAACCTCTATAGTGAAGAATTGAGAACCATGTATTTTAGACTTAATACACATACATAACAAAGCACACATAAACATTACCTGTCTTACATCCAAAAGCATTATTGCACACTGTTGAATGTTGTAAATCCCACACATTATCTACTTGTATATTTATCATGCAGAGAATAAAGTATCTTTCTCTAATACTACCATCTCCATCATCCATCCTCTTCATTTTCCTGACATTGTTTGATCTGTTATAAACGTACTCCCACCTGTTTTTATTTTCCTCCATTCTCTAGACTTTGTTCCATTCTTTAAATTTCCCAAAGGCATGCATATATATGTATGCATGCGAAAGGCTTGGGAAAACCTTTATATATATATATATATATATATATATATAAAGCCTAAAAAACTTAATGATTTGCTCAGGATCTTTAAGATTGTGGCAGAATTGGTCCATGTCTTTGAACTCAGAATTGAGTTACCTTTGTATTGTGTCAAGCTGTTCTACCTGTCTAAGCTTTGTCCTCCTCTTTGTGAAGTTAATTATTGGCAGAACATTATTAAGCATGCAACTTGTTGGTAATGCAGTGTTAGATATTATACAAAAGGTATCTTATTTCTTATTTCTACTGTTTCATAATTCAGAAAAGCAGTCCCCAAGCAGTCACTAGAAATAATTTTAGAGTTGTATGGAGATACTTATGTATTGATAATGATTGGGAGGTGATACTGGCATCTGGGAGAAGGGATTCAGGGATGCTAGATGCACTGGAATGTGCAAAGAAGATCTGCACAGCAAAGTATCACCCCATGTACTACATAATTTTTAACATTCCACTGGACGTTCGTTTTTTAAGTTTATGATTTTCTAAGTCTAAAATTAGTTTTACAAACAGATATAAAGTATTTTCTGCAAAAATTTAGTAATCTTTTAATTTCTAGGAATGTAACTCCTCTGTAACTCAAGAAATCATTACTTTTTTATTTTGTTAGGAATTTGACAAAAGTTGATACCCATTGTGGAAAACCCCATCCTAATGTTGCTGCTCCTATATTGGTGTCACAGATTTACCTCTCCTGTATCAGTCTACATTTGTAAATATCACCTGCAAATATGTAACTGAAGAGACTTGAGGCTTCTTTTAATAGACATAGAACCAAAGACTTTAAATTGTTAGAAGCACATAAAATAGAAAGATAACACAGATTTCATTTATAGGGTGTTTTAAAAACATTTTATTAACAGGGAATTGTTTTGATACCAAAGTTATAAATAAGGGCCAATTTATTTTAAAAAATATCACTTGTTTTAGTTTTCTCCATTTGAACTATTGACATTGATGTTAGATATTCTATATTTCAACTGAGGTTATTTCCTTTAATCTCTTATTATATAAAAATAATCATTTATTTATTCTTCCAACACTAATTTTTAATCTAGGATCCATCACATATGTGTCTTTTCTTTCACCTTTCCTGTACTTCTTGAAAGACATGGTATCTGGTCTCTTTATTCCATTTAAATATATATTTATTAATTATAAGTATATGTAAGCATTTGACTACTTCATTACAGTGTTCAGTATATTTAGCCTCACAGATTGACTTATTGCAAACATTTTTAATTAACATACTTTTGTATTTCTCCTTTTACGTTGGTATATAAAAATATGTATAGACAGTTGTATTATCTATGAGTTTCAGACAGAGAAAGGAAGGTATTACAAAACAAATATTATAAAATGGAAAGGTTGGATCCAATAGAATTGAGAATCTGGCCCTTTATAGAAAGTTTGCCAAACTCTGTACTAGGCTATCAATTTTCCATTTAATTCTGATGGAATATTCCATTCTGTCTAACAGTCTATTAATTTTTTGAATACCTGTTCAAGCACATCCTTCTCATTAATCATATCTAACTAGCCCATCTTAGCTCACAAAATCTCTACTTAACATGGTATCCTGCACAATTAGCACATTACCTTGCACTGTGGTTAGTTTCCTTCTCAGTCTCCTGATGAGAGATTACTCATATGCCCAACTTAGAGTCTAACTCACAGTGCTAGTTGTCCATTTACTTTTGTGACAATTCTTGTAGTATCATTGTTAAGTTATACATTAACTTTTCAACTGTATCCCTGGCTTCTGGAAGGAGAGACTATGTCATCTATACTTTTATGTCTAGTTGGTAACTGTGCACAATTTACCTATCACATTGTGTCACAGTTATGAGTACTTACCTATATGGTCCACTGAACTGAATTCCATTAGAGTACAACCTATTTACCCTTGTTTCCCTAGTACCCAGCAAGTAGCAACAGTTCAATAAAATATTCTTGATTTCTGAATGAATATCAGCACAGAATATAAAAGTACTTAATCAGTACAGTATATAAAAGTGTATATAGAGTATTTAGTTTTAAATTTATTTTTAAGTATTATTGTTACAAATTATGCAAGTGCCTAAGATTAAGATTGACATCTTTTACCCTCATAGTAGCTCTATTTAATAACCAATTATAATAAACAGTTAACATGCATTTATTGTTTTGTTTGTTTTGTCTTTAGTTTGACTCAGATTCTTATTTTGTTGTGATGCTGTAGAAATATTGGACACTGTTCAGAAATTAGGTTCTGTATTCAAGTGGGTCATGGTGTTCAATGATGAAGGAAACAGTGCTGCACTTTGAGAGGACAACCAGAAAAACAATTGATTCTTCACAGTCTCTTTGTCCAATTTAGGAGTCACTTGTTCTCTAGAAGATTGAAAGAATGTCGTGAAATATTATTTTATAATTAGTTTCCATACAATCTTTTGTAAGCTGCATGACCTTTTTTCTCCATCACTTATATCATTAAATATAAGTGCTCAGAATCCAGTTGTCGGAACCACCACATTAAAAATCCATAATTGAAGACCTTTATACTTTATTCTGATAGGCTGTGTTATTTAGTTAGCAGTAAACATTGATTGGCATTGTTTTTCAGTAGTACTGTTTTCTTTTAAAAATGAATTCGCTTTAGAACTGTGTAAATAATTCAGATATTTTTACTACATTTCAGAATGATTAATATATATATCTGCTGCTGGCAATCTGAAAGACATTTGTACACAACCTTTGATTCTGGTTTTATACTGTGTATTCATTTTTCTGATCTAGTTTACTTGTTCTTTGTTACACATATTACTACTTTTGTTTGCAACACTTTAGGGTTTATTTTTCAAGTATTCTTTAGAACAGTTTTAGGTTCACAGCAAGATTAGGAGGAAGACTTACAATATTTTTATTCTATTTTCAATTTAATTTTTAAATAAAAAATAAAAAATAGATAATTTAGTTTAAAGGTGAGCATATATATTATTTTTTAAAAATAATTTTGTTATTGGATTTTGATATAAAAATAACACATTTCTGGTAAAAATGTTATAAGATAAAGATATGTTTGAAGATAATTTTAAACACCTAAAATTCTACCTAAAGGTAACCACAGTTAATTTTTTGATACCCTTTTAGCGTTTTTAATTGTCTCTGTATATATATCTTCAGAAAAAAATATATAATATTTTGTCTTAACACATTCTCACAGGTGTGCCTAAATATATTCTTTGTATATGTCTGTCCATGAGAATTTAGTAATATAAAACCATATTGCTTTTTAAACTTATCATCATATTGTGAACACTTTTCTAAGCCAGTAAACTATTTTTCTCACTGACATAATTTTATGACTACCAAATATTCCTGTTTCTATTGAAATTCAAATTGATGGAGTTTGGGTTATCTTTTTTTAAATTATAATTAATACAAACAATACCGAAGTAAGCATTGGTATACATGGACTTTTGACCACATTTCTCATAGGGATACATTTTCAGGAAAGGAATCACTAAATCAATGGTGCAAACTTTTTAAGGCTCATAGTATTTATCTAGTCATTCAGTAAATTTTTACTCAGCAATTAATGATTGAATAGTTCCCATATGACAAAACACTGTGTTGACTAGTGGAGATATAAAGGAGAACAAAAGAGATTGATTCCTGCTTCTTACAGCTTAGAGCTAATTGCCAAATTGCTTGTAAGAATACTTTGCCAATTTATGGTTTTTCTATTTCAGGAGTGTATGAACATGTCTTTCCTCCTGTGCTCATGAATTCAGTAAGCTAAAAAAATTGTATGCCATTACCGTTTTAATCTGCTTTTTTTGTTAATGAAGATGAGTTATTTTTCATGTGATTGTAGCCAGTTGTGATACTATTATGGCATCATCTATAATTCCTAGCACAATAATAAAAGCCAGTTGACAATTTAATACATGCTTAATTTGTTGACTGTGTAGATGGTAAGATGGTAGGATGTTAGGATGGATGGGTGGAAGGAAGAAAGGAAAGAAGGAAAAAAGGAAGGAAGGAAGGAAGAGAGAATGGGTATACAAATAGGTGAGTAGTTTGTGCTTGAAAGTTCTGGTGAGAGAAATTTCCCTCTATCCTAAATATAGCAGAGTAGTTCTCTAACAGTCTTTGTAGGTGATCTATGCCCCTGCCTCTCCTGTCACCATAGCTCCTTAAGTCTGTTCGCTGGAAGGAAAAGAGCTGAATGCTCTTCTTTTCACAATGATGTAGGTGAGCAAGATTGAATTGAGTGACAGATGAAGAGGTAATTAGTACAACAGGCAGATGTAGACAGGCTATCTGACTGTGTCGATAGAGAGTTTGCTGAGGAGTACAGTCTGAGCACTAAATTGACAGTCAGGAAACCTGAAGAGAAAAAGTGATCTAACTGTTGAGATGGGGAAGGGAAATATTCTGGGAATATCCTGCCTATGTTATAGTATGCTTATATATGGATAAGAATTTTATGACATTTGTAGATAGATGTATTCAAAGATGATTTGAGGTCCACACGTCTTAAAAAATGCAGGCAGGCTTTCCCTAAAAGTTAAAACCATATCTTAAAAAGATTGTATGAGTGTTATCCCTTAAAAACACACTTATTACAGTGCTGATGCCAATATTTAGAATTAAATTTATGCATACAATCCATAATTCTATGGACTCCTCTTATCAAAGCTGGGCACTCTCTGGCTGTCCTAAACAAAATGTGAAGCCAATCTGTCAATGATGTGAGGATGACTGCTTTTTAGCATAGCAGAGAACATCATTTTCAAAGAACTGAATAGAAAGGTGACTGTTAAATGGGTTGAGGACTGTAAGTAGATTAAGGACAGAAAATCTTTTAAGTTTATTAAAGAGCCCAGCATAATGCGTAGCTCCTTGAAGACTTATAATTATCACTTTTCCAATAATTGAGTCAAGAAAAGGTAGATAACAATTGATATTATGATCCCCATCCTTGTTTGGGCAGTTCACTCAGAGCCTTCAGCCTGTTTTGTCTTTCTTTTTTTTTCCACACCTACTCTGCCCTGCTCCTGAAACTGTTTTACAGTCCAATCAGTTTACAGTGGCAAAATCAGGAAGTCATCATCAACCGCTCTGTTCCCATCACCTCTCTCCTCCCAGGACCATCACTAATTAATTGATGAATAGTTAATATAGAATTATATCTCATAGTGTCTCAAACACTTTCCCTTTTTGCATTCCTCCTCTCAATTCTTGACTATAGATGTGCGTTATCATTAACATAAGCTATATGCAGTAGCCACTGGTCTCCCAGATGCTTTCATCCATTCCAAATGATTTTGTTGCCAGATTTATCTTAACAGTCAGTTCTATTCATATCACTCACCAATTTAAATGATTTAGCAAATCCAAATCATTTAAAGTAGTGCTTCACTTTAAGAGTACTCTGACTTTTGGAGAAGACAGGTATATCTGGGAATACTAACGGGTGTATGTAGGATCAAAGATGTTAGATAGTTGTTGATTTTTTCTTATAGGATTTGTCAAAGTCCTTGGGGTTTTAAATCTTTCCAAGGCAGATGAATTATGTGCAACATTGCCTAAATGTGTATGATGAAATATTTACCAGTATTTCATGAAACACAAGCTTCTAAACACTACTTTACAAAATAAAACTTGACTTCTGTAGCAGACCATTAAGATTATCTTCATTTTAGCCTCAACCTGCTGTCCAGTCCCATCTCCAGCCACTTCTCTTGTATCTGGCAACAGCCAACCAGTTGTTCCCTGTTTTCCTGAAGCCACCATGCATTCAGCCTCCTGCCAAGTCTTTTTTCACGCCTCCCCTTTTTATTATGACTCTCCCTGTTCCTGTGTTTGAATACATCATACCCATCATTCAAGTATCATCCCAAATATTACCTTCTTTAAACCTTCCTTTTCTGTGCTTTCACAGAATGTTGTACATCACCTACTTTTCACTTAGTGTTATGATTGCCTACATGTCTGCTTCATCTACCATATTAGAAGAGTTGAGAGAACACAAACTGTGCCTTATTTATTTCTGTTTTTTTTAGTGTGTGGATAGGACTTGACATATTTTATAAATGAATGAAAGAATGGTATCTTTAAAAATTGGTAGGGAGGGAATAACATGAGGCCTGTTAATAATGTGATTAGGTTCCTGGATCCCATATTTTGTGTCTTCGAAAGCTCAGATAAGTATCCAGTATCTAACAAGTATTCAGAAGAAATTGGGGCCAAGAAGCTGACTCAGACTGGCTTAAATATACATAATACCAAATTATGTAAAAGTAATTTATTTCAATGAAAAATATAATTATGAGAAGAACTGAAATACCCATGTACATAAAATTCATGTCTGTTCATTCATAAGTATTTATTATTTATGCCAAGCCCTGTTGTACAAATTTGACAATATAACAATAAATACAACAGGCAAGATTTAATTGGGAATTACAGATAATTAACAAGTAAGTAAATAAGATTACTTCAGATAGTGACTTATGACTGAAAAATAAACAAGGGTAGTGTGATATGGAGAATAGGTTGTTGGGGGAGAGGAGCTTCTTTGGATAAGACACTAGAGTAAGAGAAGGCCTTAACAGGAAGGAGACCATTGAGTTGAGATTGGAAGGATGAAAGGTGAAAAGGGGACAGCCTTAAAACAATCTTCAGGTGATGTTATAAATAATAGAATGGCATGTTAAAAGACCCTAGGGTAGGAACAAATATGATATGTTTCTGCAACAGAAGGCTAGTATGGAAAAGAGAGCATGTGGAAGAAGGTCAGGAATGGCCATTGCAGGTCATAGAGACTTTGAAGACTGTAGTAGGGAGTCTGAATTTTATTCGAAGTTCAACTGGAAGCCATTGGACATGAAATGGTCTTGATACACATAGGGAGAAGGAGCTGTAGAGAGGCAATAATGGAAGGAGGGAAATGTAATTAGAATGCCCTGCAGCAGTATGTACTTGCAAGGGAGGGATAATGTTGTCTGAATTCAGGTAGCAGCAATGGTGATGGAGATCCATTGTATGGATTGAACTGTATTCTGGATGTAGAACAATAAGATTAAATTGTGTGGGTTTTTTTGAAGCAAAATATAACAAAATGAAGCAGTTAAGAAAAATGAAAGAAGTGAAGGGTAATTGCCAGCTATTGAACCTCTCTCTGTGGAGTCAAAACATCTTCATAATCTATTAATTATTTGAACTCAAATGTTCCCACTCCTTCCCACCTAGTGTGTTCCTGATTGGTTGGCAATGCTTGCCTTTATGATTTCTTTTTTTCTTTGCTTTCCTTCTTTACCCTAACATTTTTCCAAACTTCAGACTAATACAGTGTTTTCTTTAGGGAGGATATTTTCAACAGTCCTGCTGGCCTAATTGTTCTTTCATTTCCTTATGGTTACCTTGCATGGCTGAGTTTTGATCATCTGAGAGCAATTATAATTTACTACATTTGTAAATTGGAAATTGGGAAGGTATCTTAATAAAGCCTCCAAATACCAAGCACAAGGAAATAGATCATGGCCCACCAAATATGTGATGGTGACCCTCTCCTTCCGCTGCAGCTCCAACATTGACCCCTCCCTCTAATACCTTCACTAGAAAGATATTTTTAATATCTTCTTTAAATACAATGGATGATGGAAAATCTCTATCTAGGAAAGTCACTAAATAAAGAGGGTTTGAGTGGGATGCTAATAAGGAAATCAAGTTACCATTTTACTTTACTCAAATTATTATTATTATTATTATTATTAGAGCATATGGTTCAAGAATACAGTCTCCCATCTCTCTCTCCATTTTGGTTGAGCTATGAGTTCTTGAGCACACACCTCGAACACCATTTATTAACTTCATTAGAAATCCTTCAGGAGGATTTTTGGAAAATAAACAAACATTTTTCTAAGAGTTATTCTTCCTTTAAACTTCAATGTGACTTTAAAACAGTAATGAGTAAGCTGTATTTTTTTAGGAATAAACCAGTGACTAGAAACAGATATCCCCTTTGTACATTCCAGACCCAATTGACTAAATTGATGTCAAAAGTGATAAATCATATTTTGTAGAATCTAGAAGTGTCCTCTTATCATGTGAGGCCTGTGGCTAACATGGCAGCAGTTTGGTATAATGTCCATTATCCTATCACTAAAATTACTGTATTGTGGGCCCCATTATAGTATTGGCCTTGACAGAGTGCATGAATTGTCTCCTAAACAGTTCCTTGTTTCAAACCAGTCTGTAACTATAGAATGCAAGGGTCACGGTTTAATTTGTGCATCAGCAGAAATCATACAGTGCCAGGATGTTAAGTGATCAGTCTCTCCCAGCCTGGTCTCATATTGAATTTCACAACTCAGAAGAGAGTGAGTGAGTGTGCTCCAATGGAAATATACAGAACTAGAAATCAGGGAATTTAGCTGGGCAAACTCTGGACTCTGAATCATTGAAACCAAGTGTCAGAAACTTAGTGCAGGGAGCTAGCCTAGATGAAAAACATTATTAATATGTTTCATTGTGTCGACCCTGATTGATTCATGATGGCTGAATGGACAGTGATGCTAAGAAAGTTGGTGAGTCTACATCAGGACCCCTCAGAAAAGAGCAGTGAAAGTGCAGTAAGCCATGAATAATAAGGAAAGAAGTGGCAGCTTAGATCGCCAGTTTCTTTATAGCCCTTGCATTCAATGATGCTATGTACTTTATGTGAATGGCATAACTATAAATTACAGAAATCACTATTATTTGTGAAGCATTTCTTGTATGTCATCTTAATTTATTGTAACCTTCAAAATAACATTGGAATGTAGGTCGTCTTCTCCCCATTTTATAGATGAGCAAATGGGCTTTTAGAAACAAAGTAACTTGCCCTAATATACACTGCTAAGGATCAGATTTATGTTTGGAGCTCAGGTCTGATCTCAAAGGGTCACTGTTTTCATTGTGCTGGACTAATTCATATGTTACCCTGCATTTGTTCATGTTGACTTGATTTATAAGAAGCTTATAAGCATCAAGTGATCAAAAAACTAAACTTATTTAGGTCACAACACAGCTCAAAAATAATGATTATGTGGGGCGCCTGGGTGGCTTAGTCGGTTAAGCGTCCGACTTTCACTTAGGTCATGATCTCGCGGTTCGTGGGTTCGAGCCCCGCATCGGGCTCTGTGCTGACCGCCCGCTCAGAGCCTGGAGCCTGTTTCGGTCTGTGACTCCCTCTCTTTCTGACCCTCCCCTGCTCATGCTGTCTCTCTCTCTCCCCTAGAAATAAATAAAAACATTTAAAAAATTTAAAAAAAATAATGATTATGGAAGAGGCCAAATTTAATAAGCTTAGGAATGAAGTAGGAAAAATAGAGTTTTTAAAAACAATGTACTGACAGCTCTTTTGGAAATTCTATTTAAATATTTATTTTCTTGGCACTTCATTTTGTAATAGAAATTTGTCTAACCTGAGATGAGAAAAGCTTTCTATCCTCCTTTGAAATTTGAAAGATAACTGATAATTTAAGGACAACTCCCTCTCCAAGCTCAGGGGCCACTGAGGCTGCTGCCATTGTTTTGTCCAAGGGACAGATTTTTCACTTAACCAACACAGTAGATGGCATCCAATAAGTCCTTAACAAAAGCTTGCTAAATAAGGAAATATGGTATTGCATCCCTAAGTCTTATCTCTTACTTCTGCAATAGAGAACAAGGGATGTTCTTCAAAAAGCTAGCTCAATTTAACCTTTTTAATGTATGCATAATAGCTTGAAGATATAAATCCATAATACTTAGTTAATTCAAAACAGAGTGCTTGTTTAGCAAGAGGGACCAGGACCAGAGAGCAGAGGGTTAGGCAGACAGCTGTGATTTGCAGTCCTGCTCTCTATCTACTAGAATTCCCTCCTATTTGGTTACAGGTTACATCATGAGATGAATCATGTTACGCATTGTATTTCCTATACTGTTTATGCTCTAGGCTGCTACATGGATGCATATTCTTTTTCTGGCAGTGGTAATGATGGTGCAGGAGGCTCACATACTCACTTTTTCCCCTCTGCAAAAAATCTACCTATTGCATGATTGGTGAAATTTGGCTTGTCTTTTACACAATGGCTTTTAAATTAGGTATGATTATTTCCGATGAGTTCTAGATTGCCCACATAATCATCTCTTCATTTCAGCAACAGCTGAGTTTATTCTCTCTTATTGGAGCCCTCATTACAGATATTCCTCAACTGACAATGAGGCTGAGTCCTGGTAAACCTGTTGTAAGTTGAAAATAATGTGTTTGGAAAATGCATTAAATACGCCTAACCTACTGAGCTACATAGCTTAGCCTCGCATGCACCTGCTCACAGCACTTATGTTAGCCTATAGCTGGGTCAAAATTATCTAACACAAAGGCTATTGTATAAAAAAGTGTTGAGTAGCTTATGTAATTTGTTGGATACGCCACTTAAAGTGAAGAACAGAATGGCTGTAAGTGCTTTGCTTGTTTACCCTCATGATTCCATGGCTTACTGGGAGGTCCATGTTGCTGCCGCTGCCCAGCATCATAAGAGATGACCAGCCTGTGTATCGCTAGTCCAGGAAAAGATCAAAATTCAAAATATAGTTTTTACTGAATATATATTGCTTTCACCCTACTGTAAAGACAAAAAAATTGTAAGTCAAGGCACCTAAGTCAGGAACTGTCTGTATAGGCAGCTTTCCCCAGCCCTTCCCTTGGCCTTTAAGGTGTTTTAAAACTGCAATTTCAAAGTAAGGCATGTTGGTCTTCTATCTTACATTTCTTAGATATCAAGAGAATTTTGAGATCAATATTGGATCAATGATTAAAACTACCCACCTGGGTAGATCTTACCTGGACTATTGGAACAATCTTTAAACTGGTTTTTTGCCTCTAGTGCACCACAAACCCCATCCAACCAAGCTGCCGGAATATTCAGCATCCCTTCCTCCCACAAAATGCCTTCTCATCTCTCCAGCTTCAAATTTTGCCTTGGCTCCACCCAAATCCTTTAGGGTGACAGAAAATTCCCCACAACCCACTCACTGACCAACCTGAAACCTTAAAACCAGTTCTTCTTTCCCTGTCCTAAGTACATTACTCTCCTGAAGAAAAAAATAAAAAAAAAAAAACGTGTCACATTTTGAATAGACTATGCATTCTCTTATTTCTAAACTCTCATGCTGTATGAAGTCTGAGGAGCTCAATAAATAGCATGTCCTTTTTTTTTTTTTATCTTAAAACTAAAACTAGATAAGATAAAGGTGCCAGATTCTCAGAGATTTTTCAAAATTCAGATTTATTACTGACAAAAGCTACATTGAAGGAAATGGCTATAGTAGGCAGTTAAATGGGTTTCTCAAGATCTTTTGAACTAGATTTACTTCCCACCCCAAACTCCTAGCTTCTGCACAGCCTGCCTTGCTAAGCTTATCTTACAGCGGAAAGAGATTGCAAAGCTCCAGCTGGCTGGCTTTCTCCCAAAAGGAAAGAAGGAGCTGAGCATGTTCAGTTTGTTTCTTCAAACTTAGGCAGTATAAAACTTCTTTCTCCTTCTGAGACCCAGAGAATTTCACTGGAGAAGTCTTTCCCACTCTAAACCCCAGAAGGGAAGAAAAACCTCTCTCATGTGCTTTTATTCTGAGCCTGGGAAATCCTGTCCTCCCTTGTTTTACTGCAGAATTCTGGCCACCTTTGAATATGTAGTTTCAGTGGCCTTTGGTTTTCTCTACAGTTTTTCTTGGTCTACTTATTTCCTACCCTCTCCTAGACCCCTAACCTATTTAAACATGGTGTTTTCCATTCCACTCCATATTCATTCCATCATAGTGTATGATGTCAGTTCTGTGAAATGATTAGCTAGTCTGTGAAATCCTCAAGGGCAGGAGCAATGTTACATTTCACCAATACCTAAGGATGAGTTTAGGCACTTAATAAATAGATTAGATGTTTTCCAAAATACTTAAGAGAAAGGAAACTAAGTGAAGCTAACATATTGCTTCCTACGTGCTAGGTACTAGGTTGTAAATGGAGCCATATCAACTCCTCTAACCTGCACAATGACCCTGAAAGACTAAGGATATAACTCCCATTTTATGGGTGAAGAGAAGGGTTCATAGAAGGTTGCCCAACTATCTATGGAGTCGATGTTTAAACCCAACTTGACTTGTTCTTAGGTGGGCCCTTGTGACTCTAAGATCTTCGTGCCATCTGTAGATTGTGTTTTAGGACATAAATCCAACAAAGTAAAGGTTACTGCATGAGGAGTCACCTCACACTTAAATGTTTCTTAGCCTCGTTTAATAAGTTGTTAAATAGATAGTAGGGAATTTAACTTTAGAGGTTAGCATTTTAACTTTGCCTTTTTAATGTTTTCAATGAGGGGAACATACGTCCTATATCATTTAGAATATGTAATGTAAATTATACCATGCATGTGAATGGGTAGCTGAGAAGTTAGACTCCAAGTTAGCAGTCAGTCAAGATATTGAAAGATTTGTGCATTGCCCACTTAGTCAAATTTGGCAATTTTCATTCTTTTCTTCCTGACTTTACTCTTTCTCCATTAAGTTGACCATAACTTTCATCTTATATCTGATTGGATTTCTTCAATCGCACATATTTTACTTCACTCAGCTGACTTCCAATGATTTTATTCAATGTTTAGTTCTATATGATAAAATCTACCTTACCTTCAGATTACTCAGAATACATTTTAAGGGACTGTGATATTTTTCTGAAGCATTTCCTAAGCTTGTTGCTAACAAACGTTTTTCAATGATGAAGGAGCAATAAATGATGTATATTGAATGTTAACTGTGTGCCAACTATCCTGCTAAGTGCTATGTATGCATTTTTTCAAGAAATCTTCACAACTATGCGGGTAAAGTCACTCTTCTTTCCCGTTTTTAGATGAGACAACAAAACTTCAGAGATATTTTAAACAACTTACCCATGGCAACTCGGAGTGAGTGGCTGCATTAGTGCTCAGGCCTTTGCTGATTCACTTTCAAACCTTGCATTTTTACCACTGTGCACCAAAAGTGCAAAAATCTCCCACTTCCTGGAAGCTGAGCATTGTCTTTTGAGAGGAACAACACTGATTTTAATTTTGTCTGTACAATTAACAAGCTTTGAGAGCCTAGATACATTACTCAGTCTCTCTACCATTGCCTTTGCTTGCTGGATCTGTGGGCATCATGCCCATACCATTGGGTTACATTATCAAAAAACATAGTACATAAGGGCCTTAGTGCTGTACCTGGTATTCGGTAGATGTCTAATAAAGGCTAAATGCCTTTTTCTTTCCCTCACAAAGAAAAATAATCACCCCTTATTATTTCCAAAGCTTTCCCGCATTCTTTATTTGAGCCCCCAAGATCACTGTCATGACAGGGATTATTATCCCTGTTTTACAATAGAGAAAATAAAGGTTCAAAAATGTCAAAAAGCTTAGTTTCAGTCATACACAGCTTGTAAGGAACAGAGGAAGGGCTTCACATTTTTCACTCCTGTTTAGTACACAGTATTTGCTTCTTGGAAAGACAAGTAAAGGCAGAAAGCAGAGGATGTCAGTGAACTCCAAAAGGTCCTTATAGAAAAAAACATTCCACAAAAAATACTTGCTCTTTTATCCCTCCTTTCCCTGAGAGGCAAAAATGTAGAAAGACTTTTGTCCGGAAGGAAGAGAAAAATCCATTAGGAAGATTGCCCTTTTGCTCTGTGAAGGCCATGATCTGAATTGACATCTAATTGTATTTGCTTATTTCAGAGCTGCAGGTACTCAGCCTTTAGTGAGGACTATTTTGTAATAGGTTAGAAGCTGCACTGAATATTATCAGAATGAGTAGGCTTAGTTACTGAGAATGATCTTGCTGGTCCTGGTTAATGAAAAGCAGGAAGCCCTCTTTAAAAGTTTTAATGTTTATGTATTTTTGAGAGAGAGAGGGAGAGAGAGAGAATGAATGAGCAGAGAAGGGAGAAAGAGAGGGGAGAAACAGAATATGAAGCCGGCTCCAGACTCTGAGCTGTAGGCATAGAGCCTGACCTGGGGCTCGAACTTTTGAATCGCAGGATCATTACTTGAGCCAAAATCAGATGTCTCACAGGGAGCCCTTTTATAAAATGCATTGCTATATATTGGATCTGTTTACTACTCCCTCTAGCAAAGGGCACCTTGAAGGAGACTTTCTTAATGTTATCACCACACAGTCCCCTAAAATACTTAAAACACTAAGCAAAAAGTAGAAATGACTGATATAACCTGCTCATAATCCTGCAATTTGCATTGAGGCTCTCAGAACTCTTCCCCTCCCCTTTCTCATGGTCCAGGTGAGACAATCATATGTAGATTGATTATATCCCATATTCTTCTAGGGTCCTCTCCTGTCTTCTCCTCTGGGCATCAGGAGGTTGTTGGGGAGGGGTACCATTAAAAGTTAGTTTGCAAGTCTGTATCTTGCGCTAAACACTCACCTATTTAGAAGGATAGCTTGCTTCTGGCTCTCTCTCTGGACCTATAAAGTTTCCTCTTACTCATACTAAGAGAATGGGTCACATCACATTCCTCCATAGCTGGGAGGTAGAGCCTATTTTTCTCTCTCCAAAGCACAAAAGATTTAGATTACAATTACTTACTTGATCCCTCACTGTTGGTTCTCTAATGGGGTTTTTCTGCTTTGAAAAACATAGGTCAGTAAAGGCCAAGATTTTGTTGATTCCTATAATTTTTCTAATTCTCTCACAATAGCTTGAGCCAATATTATTTCAAAGTTTGTGGCTTTACTGTGGAAGTAGTGTTACCTAATGACTGTGCTTTTGTCTCCCATTTTTGAAAAGGAAATTCTTTTGTTATATTTGAAGGAACATAAAAATGAGGAACTAAGGATTAACTTTTTAATTAGATATAATGATTAGAAACTTTTCATCACAGCAGTTTTGCTTTCATTATAAAAGGAAAATTGACAGTTTCTGTTCAATTAGTGTTCACTGAAATGTTTTTGAAATGAAATTATTGTTGGGTAAAAGGGATAGCAAAAAGCATATGCTTTTTTACATTGTTATGGGGAGAGAATGCTGATTTAAAGGAATTAGAAAGCCAACAAAACATCATACTTCTGTGCCTGAGTAATATTTAGTCTCAGTGCATCATAAAAGCTTCACCCTGGTATGTAAGTGTTTGTGAGCCCAAATGTTAACTGACCTTTGATCCCATCAACACAGTTCAGTGAAATCAAATTTGCAAGGTTTATTTTGTTGAAACCCATTATTTATGCTATGGCTAGCCTTTGGAGTAGTTTATATGTCACCGTCATGACTTCGTAGTATGATCTCAAATGATTTAGTTTGTTTAATTTTGGGTTTTGCTAGTGATATAGTAACACTCTATGTGCAACTTCATTTTGGGGTGAATAGGCCTGGACTTCATGAGCACTGGGGATAAACATTTGGAATGACTCTAAGACTGGGATTCAGCTTTTGTTCTAACCCAGAACCACTTGGCTCTTGAAAATAAATCCTACTGTATTCCCTGCATCTGTAGTACTTAACCTTCCAGTCATTTAACCAATAACTATAAATCTTCTTTGAATAATACTCTATCTTCATAGCTCTTTATTACCTAAAATGCCAAACAGAAATTTATCACCCTCACCTCTGAGACCTTCTATACTTTCTCCTTCTTGATAGCATTAATAATATTAATGGTAATGATAATGCTATTGATGATAGCCAACATATGCTTATTATTATTTATTTAGCACTCTTTTATGTTCTAAGAAATGTTAAGCAATTCATTCAATCCTCACAGTCTTCCTAGAAGATTAAAAACATTATTATTCATAATTTACACAGGAGGAAGCTGAAACTTCGTAAGGTTAACCAAATTTCCCAATTTCACGCAGTAAATAATTAATGGAACAGACACTCAGACCCATTCATCATCTTCCAGCAAGATTTTTTATTAATTGTTGTTCTCCTGGATACAAGCTTTATTAGAATCAAGGACTGTCTCTTTTTCCTTTCCATATTATCTGTCTATCATCTATCTATCTATCATCTATCTATCTATCGTCCATCCATGCATCCATCCATTCATCTGTGCATCTATCCTTCTATCCACCTATCTTTCTTTAATTCAAATTCCATTCTTTTCCTCACTTGCACCTGATCCCCATCTTCTCATCATATTTGTTGGAAACCTCAAAGTCATCACCATCTCCTTCCATGTGAAATAGGTAAATAAAGGGGATCTCTCTCTCTCTCTCTCTCTCTCTCTCTCTGTGTGTGTGTGTGTGTGTGTGTGTGTGTGTGTGTAAGAGAACAAGGTGGGGGTAGAGAATGAAAGGAGAGAAATGGAGATAAGGGAGAGAAAAAGAAAGGAAAGATATGGACAAGAGAGCAAGGAGAGGTAGGGAAGGCAAGAGAGACAGGGTCTTATTCAAATACTGACCAAAACATGTAGTTGCTACCCAGTGGAGACATACTGATTAAGAGGGAGGAAAAGGGAAGACAGACTCTCAGGGAACTTCATTTTAGGGCCATTTTGATATCCTGAGGTGAGATAAGAAGTGGATCTATGAAATTTTTATGGTATTAACTGCTCAAATAAGTATTCCTAAGAAGACCAATCCTCTAGTCCTGGCCTAACCCTACCACAATCTAACTGCATAATTTTTGGCGCACTCCAATCAGTCTGGAGCTCAGTCTCCTGTCTGTAAAGTGGATAAAACCATCCTAGCCTCCTAGGATTTTTTTTTTTTAAAAAGAATCAAATGAGATACTTATACAGTGATGAAAATGCAATGAAGATTAGGTTCTCGAGGTACTTATGAACCAGTGAGATGATAAACATGGGACAAATGGATAGAACTTTGTGTTACATAGAAATAGAAATATGTATATTTAAATAAAGATAATAGCTAATGATTGTTTACTGGACATTTATTTTATGCTGGTCACATGGACCGACTTATTTAATCCTCACAACAAGCATATAACATAAATGCCATTATCCAGCCTATTTTATAGATGAGGTGACTGAAGGCCAGAGTGTAGAGAATCCTGATCAAGGTCCTATAATTAAAAAGCAGTCTGACTAGGATTCTAAACCAGGAAATCTGACTCCAGATCGTCTACTCTTAACTGTGTTCTCTGCCTCAGTGTAGAGGTAGGAAGGAATGGGCATTGCTTGTGTTGAAGAGACTTCCACCCCCAGGTTCAGCTGCCAGTAAGGAAATTCTAGCATCACAAAACCCATGAACACATGTCCTCTCCATGACTGAGGGGCACCTCAGTGTCAGGTTTACCTCTTAACAGTGTGCCCCGCCCTTTCAGCTGCTTCCTCACCGGACATCAAAACACATAGGCCATTCAAAAATACTTGTTTGGAAAAAGATGAGTAATTATGCTGTATAGATCTTGCACGTCAAACCTCTGGAAAACAGAAGTGCAATAGGCATACAGAAAGTGCCATTAATATTTTCTTTTTCTATTTCCAGTTGAGATGTTTCTGCTTGGCCATACTTAGGAAGCATAGAAATAAAAGATAACTTTGGTTGGGCATCTTTATAAGTTCTTTTATGTTCAAGTTAGCAGTTTTGCAATGCCTACATTAAAATCAGATTATCTTACATGTCATGTGATTACTTCTCTCCAGGCTTTTTACTAGAATGGACCACAGGGCTAAGAATACCATTAAAGCAAATTCACTCAGGGGAGTTATTGATTTTTTTTCCATCTTGAATTCCTATTACAACATGAAAAGCCCTAATTGCCTCCCTCCTATATTTAATATGTTGTGAGGTTTCAAAAGCATCAGAGTGCAGAATTATTGGAAGCCACTGTGAGGCCCTGGGCATCTCAGCTCTTGAAATACAGTTAGGAGTATAATACTCCTGCATAGATGGCAAAGACAAAACGCAATGGGAAACATGGAAGTGAAGGAAAGAAAGTAATCTGAGAGGGTTAAAACATGGGAATGGCAATCAAATAATATACGCTGCCAAAAGAACTGAGAGTGGAAAAACCTAACTTCAAGTCTTATATCTACCATATATTCACGGGCTTATAATTTAATCATTAAATCTGTTACTTCAGTTTAGAAATAGGAGTGCTCAGGGGCACTTGAGTGGCTCAGTCAGTTAAGCATCTGACTTTGTCTCAGGTCATGATCTCAACGTCCATGGGTTTGAGCCTTGCATCAGGCTCTGTGCTGAACATTTCCTCAGAGCCTGGAGTTGGCTGTAGATTCTGTGACTCCTTCTCTCTCTTCCTCTCCTCCGCTTGCACTCTGTCTCTCAAAAATAAATAAAAGTAAATTTTTAGATAATGATAAAGAAAAAGAAATGGGAGTGCTCACTGCAGCCATACACACTCCACATAGTTTTTGTGATAATCCTATGCTTTCATTTATTCAACAAATGTTCAGTGAGCACCTATCTCATGCTAGAGATTATGTACATGCAGGTGATACAATGATAAACAAAAGGACTCTTTTCTGTCCATAGTTGGGGAGTCCAATGAGGAGTTTAGCAATAATCTAAAAGTCACAAAAAAAGAGGTTTATAAACTGGGTTCCATGAAAAGCTATGGTAAGAGCCCTCACAGGGTCTAGAGTAGTGGTCCCCAACTGGATGGGATTTCATCCCTCCAGGGGACATCTGGCAGTGGCTGGAGATTTTTTTGGCTGTTACAGCTGGGGGAAGGGAATGCTACTGGCATCTAGTGAGGAGAGGACAGAGATGCTGTGGAAGCCTCCTACAGTGCACAGTGGAACTGAGATTTGAAGGGTAAGTGGGAGAGAATTCTGGAGAAGAGGTGGGAGAAGATTTGAGGCAAAGTAGCATTTGCATAGGAACTGACATGAAAAAAGAGCTTCATCATATCCTACATACTGGAAGCAGGCCTGTGGTGCTGCTGCATGGAGATGAGGAAAGGGGCACAAGATGACATTGGTGATGGACAGGGTTAGAGCGGAGCTCAGGGTTCGTGGTGAAGTAGACATTGGGAGTTCCTGCAATGCAGGTATATGGCTTAAAGAACCAAGTGGAAGGAGCTGGGATTTACTGGATAAGGATATGAAAGAGAAGCAGATTTGAAGGAGAGGAAAGAGAATAAGAGTTCAGATTTTGAAGGCAGTAAGCCTGAGATGTCTGTGAGATACTTGCGTGGAGATACCAGCAGGCAGCTGAATATGAAGTTCAGGAAAGAAATCTGTGCCAAGAACTAACTGAGAAAGCCATTGATTTACTGATGTTTTGTTTTGTTTTGTTTTTTAAATAAGCTCTAGGCCCGAGGTGGTGCTTGAACTCACCACCCTGAGATCAAAGCTCTGTAGCTGAGCTAGCCATGCAGCCCTGATATTTAGTATATAAATGGGTGAATAGAAAGAGAGTAAAAAGGAAGAGAATTCCTAGTTGTGAATGTGCTTTGTCAGCAAAATGTGGTCTGTAAATATAAGGAATTTTTGTCATTATCAACATTAAATACAATACTTGTCATGTCCATCCATTTGTTTAACAAACTTTTGCCCATCCTCACTACATACTAGACAGTGTGCTAGAACCTGGAGATAACAGATGAATAAGAATTACACCTATGTTCAAAAAGAGTCCAGAAAGCAAGTAAGGGAGAGATATTAAATTCTTTTTTATTTTAATGTTTATTTTTGAGAGAGAGACAGAGTGCGAACGGGGGAGGAGCAGAGAGAGAGAGGGAGACACAGAATCCGAAGCAGGCTCTAGGCTCTGAGCTCTCAGCACAGAGCCTGATGCAGGGCTCGAAGTTATGAACCCTGAGATCATGACCTGATCCAAAGTCAGATGCTTAAAGGACTTAGCCACCCAGGGGATCCAGATTCTTACTACTGTCTCATCAGTGAGTTTTTGTAGCTTTCCTTCTGTCAGAAGGATCCAAGGAGAATCAGAGGGCTCTTGAAAGGGAAGAAAATGAGGAAGATATATTTGATCTGCCTCCTAGATCTATCCAGGTTAGCTCTGACCTTAACTGCCCTGAGGGTTAATGTTGCTGTGATCTACTCTTCAGTTGAACTGTGTTCAAAGCAGACATAGTGTCCTGCCTGCTTCATTCACCTTCCTTGGGATCACTCTCTTCGTCTCCCTCATAGTTCTGGATTTAAGAATCCAGACTCTGCAGAGAGCAGGCAATAGCACTTTATTGCAATGACTTGCATCTCTTAAGCACATTTGAAGTATGCTGACTGATTGAAAATATAGCACTGATTTTTTATATATTATAGGCCATTTCATGCCTTCTGGAGCACTACTACACACAGTAAAAGTCAGTGTCCCCCCTTAGCCTGCTATAGTCACATGAGTTTTGCCCCATCAAAAAAGACATGCATTTCTCTCTTAAATAGGAGAAAATGAGTCAGATGTGAATTTTTGATAGTAAGAACCATGGCCAAATTCACCCTGTATCTTGAAAAATACACACAGAGACACAGACACACACACACCATAATCAACATACTAACATAAGTTTATCAAAGTTTTAGTAAGCTTTTATCTATTCTAGGTCTCATTAAATAACAACTGAAAGAGCCCATTATATCCCAGGCATTGTGCTGATGCTGAGTGTGCATTGCTTCTCTTCTCTGAGACTGTAGTTTAGTGGAGAAGACTAGAAATAATAAGTGACTAAATAAATATATTAAAATTAAAATAGGAACTGTGAAAAAATTAAAATAGGAACTGTGAAAAAGATGAACAAGGTTCAAGGAGAAAGAACATTAGGAGGATACGTACTTTAGAGTAGGGTGTGGTAGTGATCAGGAAAGGTCAATCTGCAGTTTCCTAAATATTTCTGGATCACTCGTCAAATGGAGACATAAGATATGAATTTATCATAGATTTTACATATTACCTACTTAGTTATTACCTACTACCTACTTTACATATTACCTACTTATTAGTTCTTATTTATTAAATATAACAAATTAAAATGAAATTGATTCATTTCATAAATACTAATAGTACGTACTGTGTGCCTGGCTCTGCTCTAGAGTTTTACAAATATTAGAGCACCTAGGTGGCCTAGTGGGTTAAGCATCCCACTTTGGCTCACGTTATGATCACATGATTCGTGAGTTTCAGCCCTGCATCAGGCTCTCTACTGTCAGTGAGTCTTTGTCCCCCTCTTTCTCTGCCCCTTCCCTGTTCATGCTCTCTCTACCAAAGTAAATGTTAAAAATAGAGAGATAGCTAGATGATAGCTAGGTGATAGCTAGCTAGCTAGCTAGCTAGCTAGCTAAATTGGCAGGTAGATAAAATAAAGTTGTACAAATATTACCTAATTAATCCTGAGAAGTGAGTTCTGTTATAATCTCCATTTTGAAGATGAGAAACCGAGGCAGAAAAACTAAGGACCTTGTCAAAGTCATAACTGGTAAGTGTCAAAGCAAGTTACGTTAGCCTCTGTGGACCTATTTCTCTATCTGTATATTGAGAATAGCACCTCCATTCTACAGGGTAAAGTAGGTTTTAAAGAAGCAAAACAGTAAATTTCTATCCTTACAATTTTAATATCAGTTATAATGTCACTGTTACAATTATGTAAGCTCTGAACTTTAAATATGACAGGGAAGCCAGAATTTTTAAGATGAAGCATCCTACCCTCAAGAGAGTTTACTATATCACTAAAGAGATTATCAACCTGCATGACATAATGCGTAATTCAGAATTACATGGGATATATTTGCTAAATTTAAGGTCATGTTTGTAAGTGGTTACTTTGAGAGGAAAATGAGATTATTGAGGATTAAAATATATTCACAGATTACTGAATTATAACTCTGAAAGACATAAGGGATGGCTGAATCTAATCTCTTCATTTTACAGATGAATAATTGAAGTTTGTCAAAGCAAAATAACTGAACCAAGATCTTACAGCTAATTAGGGCAAGAATCTTAACTAAGAGTAAGGCCCCCAGATAGGAAATTTCAGCCCTTTCCTCTTGTTAAGCTTATCTGTATGTTTTATTTCCCTTCCTGCTAGAAACTCATTGCTTCTAATCCTCTCCCTGCCTATAGGAGATGGATAAAACTATAAATTTATAACATTAAATAGTGGCAGAGCTTATCACTTGGGATAAAACCCAAGAGAGTGAGACTTTCTGATGGTTCTTCTAGGAACTTTTAAAGAACCTTTTAAAAATAGCTTCAATGAGGTATAATCCAATGAACTGAAGATATTTAAGATGTAGAATTTGATAAATTTTGACATATGAAACCATTCATTCAAGATAATGAATGTATCTATATCACCCTTAAAAGTTTCCTCATGTAAACTCTCCATCCAACTTCCTCCCCCAACCTTCTTTACCCTCATTCCCAGGTTTTCCTTTCTGTCACTATAGATTAGTTTGCATTTTCTAGAATTTTATTTAGGTGAGATTATACAATATGTACTTTTTCTGTTTTCTTTGATACAGCTTGATTATTTTGAAATTCATTCGAGTATTGTATATACCAGTAGTTTATTCCTTTTCACTCATCTGTCACAATTTGTTTTCCATTTATCTGCTGATGTTGTTCCAGTTTTTCACTATTACTAATAAAGCTGGTATAAATATTTGTGTGCAAGGCTTTGAATAGACATATGCTTTCATTTCTCTTGGGTAAATACATGGGGGTAGAATAGTTTAACCATATGGTAGGTGTATGTTTAACTTTAAAAAAAAAAGCAAACAAAACAACAAAAGCCCATATATTGTTTCCAAAGAGGTTTGTATCATTTGCATTCCCACCAGCAATGCAGGAGAGTTCCAGTCTCCCACATCTTCACCAATTCTAGGTTCTCTCTCTCTCTCTTTTTTAATATTAACAATTCTAATAGGAATGTAGTGGTGTCTTACTGTGTTTTTAGTTTTCATTTGTCTACTAAATAATGATGTTGGCCATCTTTTTTTACATATTGATTTGATATATGTATATTTTCATTGGGTGAAGTCTTTTAAATGTTATTCCCATTTTTAATTGGATTGTTTGTTTCCTTATTGAGTTTGAGAGTTCTCTATGTATCTTAGACACAAATTCTTTATTAGATATATGGTTTGTACGTTTTACCTCCATTCTGGGGCTTGTCTTTTCACTGTGTTCACAGTGTTTTTCAAAGAATGGACATTTTTAAATTTTGATGATATCCAGTTTATCAGTTTGTTCTTTTGTGGTTGTGCTTTTGTTATTGTATGTAATCTAAAGTCACAAATATTTTCCTTTTCTAGTTTAGTTTAGGTTTTACATTTAGGTCTGTAATTTAATTTGAGTTAATTTGTAAAGAGAGACATACATAAAAGTTGGCTATTTTGGATTTGTATATCCACTTGTTCCAACATCATTTGTTGAATAGATTACCTTTTCCACATTGAATTCCTTTTGCATTTATATTGAAAATCAGTTGTCTATAGATGTGTGAGTCAAATTCTTGGAGTCTATTTTGTTCTCTTGGTATGTTTATTTATCTTTATGCCAATGCCACACTGCATTGATTACCTTAACTTTATAATAAGACTAGAAAACAGGTAGTATTTTCTGTATAATTCTATTTTTCCTTCTCAAAGTTGTTTTGGCTATTCTATATTCTTTGAATTTCTATATAATTTTAGGATCAGCTGAGCGGTTTTTCCAGGACAAATAAGCAAACAAACAAATAACAATGCAGAGGTTTTTTTTTAAATTGAGATTACATTGCATTGAATTTATAAATCAATTTTCAGAAAATTATATCTTAACAATATTGAGTATTCCTATCCAGAAACATGGTATATCTTTCTACTTATATGTAATTTCTCTCAGGAAAGGTTTGTGGTTTTCAGTGCACATGGCTTGCACATTTTTTTTATACAGTTTATCCCCAAGTATTTGGTATTTTCATCTTATTATAAATGATATTTTTTATTTCAATTCCCATTTATTTATTGCTAATACAGAGAAATACAATTAATCTTTGTATGTTGCTCTTGTATTCTGCAACCTTGCTAAACTCATTTATAAATTCTCAAGTTTGTTTTAGATTCCATCAAATTGTCTACTAGACAATATTCCATACGGAAAGAAAGACACTTTTATTTCTCCCTTTCCAATGTTTAGTTCTTGACCTGTTGCACTGTCTAGAACTTCTCAGACAATATGAATATAAGTGATAAGAAAAAAATGTCTCCTGGGGGCACCTGGGTGGCACAGTTGGCTAAGCATCTGACTCTTGATTTCAACTCAGGTCATGATCTCATAGTTTGTGAAACTGAGCCCCATGTAAGACTCTTACACTGAAGGAATGGAGTCTGCTTGGGATTTTCACTCTTCTTCTCTTTCTGCCCCTCTCCCACTGGCTAGTATGCTCTCCATCAAAATAAATGAATTTAGAAAAACATTTTTAAAAAGAAAAGAAAAGACATTTTTATCTTGTCCTAAAAGTTTTGTTTTTATTTCTGTTAAGCCAAGAATAGATATTGAAATTTGTAAAATGGTGTTTCTTGTGCCTATTGAGATGATCATGTCCTTCTTTTTGTGTTTTGTGCTAAATTTAAAAAAATTAATATCATGAATTGTATTGTTTTCAAAAATTAAACCTACTTGGTCATGGTGAATTCTCTTTTTTATATATTGTTGGAATTAATTTACTTAAAGTTTGTTTAGAATTTTTGCACATATAAATTCACAAGGGCATATGAGTATTTGCTTTCCTGGTAATATCTTCATTGAGTTTGGTACTAGAGTAATCTGATCCCAAAAAACAAATTGGAAAGTATTCTTTCTCCTTTAGTTCTCTAAAAGGGTCTGTATAGCATTGTTATTTCTTCCTTAAATGCTTGGTAGAATTCATTAGTTAAGGTATCTGGGTATGGAGTTTCTCAGTGATAGGTTTTTAATTACAAATTCAATATCTTTAATTTTTTTAATGTTTAGTTATTGTCGAGAGACAGAGAGAGACAGTGTGAGCCAGGGAGGAGCAGGAGAGGGAGACTCAAACTCTGAAGCATGCTCCAGGCTCTGAGCTGTCAGCGCAGAGCCCATTGCAGGGCACTGGCCCACAAACCATGAGATCATGACCTAAGCCGAAGTCAGATGCTAAACCAACTTAGCCATCCAGGTGCCCCTCAGTATTTTAAATAATTATATGGGTTAGCTATTTATGTTACTTACTTCTCTTGAGTGAGAATTGGTATCTCTCTCAAGAAATTCATCTACTTCATTTAAGGTGTCAAATTTGTTGACATAAAATTTTTTGAGATTTTCTTATTGACACTTTCATGGCAGCTATAAGATCTATAGTGATGCTATTGCCTCTATCATTCATGATTTTGATAGTTTATTTCGTTCCTCATTTTCCCCTCGTTGGTCTTGCTAGAAGATTATCAACTTTATTGATACTATCAAAGAACTAGCTATTCATTTTATTGATTTTCTTTACTTTCTCTTCTGATCCTGTTTATTTCCTTTCTTTCGCTTTTTCTTTTATTGTGTTGTTCCTATATTTTTTCCTCTTGTGTTGTTGCTATATTTTTTTGGTTTTGAAGAATGCAAGTTGATATTGCTAATTTGAGATCTTATTTTTTTCTTATTCTTCAAAATAGGTGTTTAATGCTCTATATCTTCTTTTAACTTTGGCTTTAAGGATATCCAATAAATTTAAGTATGTTATGGTTTATTTTCATTCAGTTCAAAATACATTCTAATTTCTTTATTTGTTATTTAGCCAGTGGGTTACTTATAAGTGTTTTATTTAATTTCCAAATATTTTAGGAGTTTCTAGAGATTGTTTTACTTTGATTCTAACTTAATTTCACTATGGTCATAGAATATACTTTTTTTTTTTTTTGACGTGATTCCTTTTAAATTTATTGAAATTCGACTTATGGTTCAGAATATGTTCTATTTTAGTAAATGTTCCAAGAGTATTTTAAAAATAATATGTGCATTTTGCTGTTGCTGGGTGTTCTCTAAAGGTACCTCAGTTCAAATTCATTTGTAAAGGTCTTTATATCTTTACAGATTTCTAACTGTGTATACTATTAATTATTTAGGGTATTAAAATCTCCAACTATAATTATAGATGTCTCTATTTTTACTTGTCACTTTAGTCTCTTCAAAAAAACAACTTTATCTTCTAAACTCAGAAAGTTAATTGAGTTTCAACTGGATTTCCCCTCCCTTCAGTGTGACATGGATATTCAGGGCTGTAGATGGGGCAGTCACAGGACTTACATTGTTCGTTCCTGTCTCTCAAATCTTACTGTTCTTTGTTGGCTGGTGTCCATATTTGAAATTCATTGTCTCATCTATTTTGTCCTGTTTTTTAGTTGTTTCAGACTGGACTATAAATCCAAGCTCTGTTACTCTATTCTAACATGAAACACAATTGTCATGAAGTCATATTTAAGCCAACCACCAACAGAAAGCATTCAAATGCAGAATTGCGTGGGCATGGTAATACCATGGTAATTTCACCATACTAAAAGTATTTTTTAGACATTCTTAGGTCTGTAATCTAATTTATAACATGGCAATGTATTTAGATATGATGGAGATATGGCCTAATAGCTGAGTGTTTAATGGAAATTTGGTAGCCATTATATATCAGGCATTATGCTAACAGGATGAAAATATGTGCACTCTATCTTTGTGAGCAGGGGCAAATGCACAATGAAAAGTATTTGAAAGGAAACAGAGGTATTGAAATATATTTATCTTTGCATTCTTTGTCTCCAGCACTGTGCTGAGCATATAGTAGAGCTCAATATATGTTTATTAACTAAGCCCAGTTGAAGTCAAATATTTGATCAGGTAAGATGCACAATGTACTCCACTTGAATATTGAAGGTAATAGATTATAGAATTTATAAGACTAGGGGTGCCTGGGTGACTCAGCTGGTTAAGTGTTGGACTCTTGATTTCTTGGTTTCTGCTCAGGTCATGATCTCAGGGTCATAAGATTGAGCCCTGTGTCGGGCTCTGGGCTGGGCATGGAGCTGCTTAAGAGTCTCTCCCTCTACACCTCCCATACACCCTCTTCCCCTCAGCAGCACTCCCCCTCCCCCCATGCTCGCTTGCTCTCTCTCTCTTAAAAAAAATAAAAAGACTGATTGGGCATGAGTATAAAACATGTGTATGTTTAATAAAAACTAAATAAGTAAGTAAGTATATAACACGACCTAAATCACTGAGACACCTAAAGCTTCCAAAAGTATACCAATGCAACTACTTAAAAAATGGGGGAGGGGCACCTGGTGGTTCAGTCTGGTTTAACATCCCACTCTTGGTTTTGGCTCAGGCTATGATCTCATGGTTCATGAGATGGAGGCCTGAGTCCTTTATCAGGCTCTGCGCTGGCAGCACCAAGCCTGCTTAGGTTTCTCTCTCTCTGCCTTTCTCCTGCTCGCTCGCTCTCTCTCTCTCTCTCTCTCTCTCTCTCTCTCTCAAAATAACTAAATATTTAAAAAGTGGAGGATAAATCTATGGAATTAATTTACAACCTTATGAGGCTTAAGAAGAGTTTCACTGAATTTATGCATATCAATGCTCTAAAAATTGGTTAGAGCTAAGATTGGTTAGCATTAGCAATAAGAAGCTACTGAGTTTGCATTTAAGAGTAGCTTTAGTTCCAGTATAAATTTTATTATCAAACTCTCTCAGTGTCATATTCCTTCCAAACTAACTACTAATGGCCTCTAATTTCCCACCCTCTGCCTTTATTCTACTTTTCCTTCCTCAGAAATGTCCCTTTTCTATCTCTGCATGTCCACATTTTACCCTAACTTAAGCTCTAGCAAAGTACTAAATCTTCCACAAGGCTGCCCTAATTTTCCCCTGGATAGGTTTTTTTTTTTCCATTGTTTTGTGAGTAGTTTGTGCTTCCTCTTTTATGGCATTAACCCTTTTCTAAAGTGGATTTTTGTTTTTTGTGCCCATGTATCATCCCTTCAATTGGCCTTTAAGGTCCTTAAAGAGAGATTCACATTCAGTTTATTCATTTGTTCATAGTACAATAAAAAAGTATATATGAGAGATGCTTAGTATGCTTATTGAATGAATGAATGAATGAATGATTCCAAGGTCACTTTTTATGTAGAGTTTCTACATGTCCACTGAAGATTATCTACCCTGTTTCTAAAGAGTAAGGGAAGGAGGATCTTTACAGACACGCTGCTTTAATGAAAGAAGGAAGGGACCTGGCAAACAAGAGGTAGAAGAAATGCAAGGTAGGATAGAAGATTCAGCTCGAGGCTGGGTTAATGGTGAACATTTTCTCAAGGGATTCAAAATGTATTGGCTGAAATTTTGGAGGATAACTTGGAAAGCAACTTTTTATTTTCCTGTTGTTAGCTGAGAAATACCGAACATTTACTAGGGAAGGAATATTTTCTGAAATTTGTGGGCTGACTGGTCGACAGTGCATGAGGAAGAAGCATGTGGCTGGGGCAGATGGGAGAGTATAAGGGCAGGAATGAAGGCAGAGGAGGGACTGTGGGTGTGAGCTGAACAGAAGAACACCATGAATGAGAAAAAGAGAAGGTTGGTTGAATTGATATTGAAAAACAAACTAATGGCAATAGCCTTATGGTGTGTACACATGATATATTAAGGAAAAATAATCTTCCCACAAATTATCCCAGGTAGAAATTTTGGAAGATCAATTCTACTTCCAATCCCTTCATTAAAAATTGAAAAATAATTGAGATAGGAAGAAAACGTTCATCCTTCGAGGTTTACATACCACAAGGTCATCATCATGAGCTAATATGCCATCACCAAGACATAAATGGAGAAAAACTAGGTAACCCAAATCATGTAGCTCTTCTAAAAATAATACAGCAAAAATTCTTCATTTATGTCATCAAACTGTTTCCTATAATTTGTACTTGTTTTGTACTCCTTAAATTTTCTAGGTCGATTAAAAGCACACTTTATTCATTATATTATGTATTGCCCTCAGTTTACCCGTTACCTCTAGAAATACTTGAATAAATTTCCTCCTTGTTGGCTCTGTAAGTAGCTCTAGAGTACAGATTCCTTTGGAACTTCTGAGTTCTCAGCACTTTCTTTCACTATGCATTATCCCCAACTCACCAATTCCACTAAAGACTAGGGGCTAGTGGAGCCTCACTTTACTTTGTGGGCTCCTGATTAGGTGAAGAAACACTCAGAATGTGTCACTATATTTATTAGTACTTTATACTAGTCTTACTGTTGTTAAAATGTACAGCCAGTTTCTTTGGAATTAAAACGTTCCAATTCTGTGCAGGCCGCTCTCTGGTCCCAAGACTATTTAAAGGCTCAATTCTCCTGGCATTATTTATGAAAATTCTACTTAGAATAGCAAATAAATGTGACTGTTCTCCACTACATAAAATAACAGAAAGGTCTTCTAACTGCTTTTATATTTCAAGATAAATAATTGACTACATTTTATACTTAAGAACCTTCTGGCTGGTCTTTAGGGATACTTCCAGGGACACAACTCTGTGGTTAATAGGTAATAGTGCTCCATAGATGAAAATTATGTCATGTTTAGTTCTTAACTGAAGTGAGAAGAGAGTTGGACATATTAAATAACACTGTGAGAATGAATGTATATACTGTATTTCTCACACAGCAGACAAGTATAGACACCTGCATATAAACATGTATGGGTGTATGTAACCCACTCCCATTAATTTTACTACTTTTCACAAGCTACTCAAATTCTACCTTCATGGCCTGCCACCCAAATCTTCTGGTAGAAATATTTTTTCACATCTCTTTCCCTCCTACTTCTTTCCCCCCACACACTTATGGTATGTGCAGTTTCGCCAGACCCGTGTGAAGACAGGGGAACATTGATGGGATTGCTTTTCACAAGTGTGGGAACGAAAATCCTTCCCAATGAAAACATCTGTCTCTGTTCAAGTCATGCCCAGTTATCCCCCAAAAGAAATGTTCTGATTAACTTTTTTTTAAAGTCTTAAGATAGCAGTTTGTGTAGCAGATCTAATTAAGAAGTTTATGTAACAGATCTGCAGGGTTTTTTCCTTCTTCAACTGGGTTCTTTGAGCTCAGTTTGAGTGTTACTAGCTTTCGCTATGCAACGGCCAAGTGCTTCCCGGGCTGAAAATTATCAGCTTTTGTGGGATACTATTGCTTCCTTAAAACAATGTGAACAAGCTATGCAACATGCCTTCATTCCGGTAAGGAAAATTTCCTTTTATTTTCCTAAATTTTTTTTTCCTTTTTCTTTTTCCTTTTATAGCTGTAGATAAATGGCATGTATTATATGCATTTAAAGATAAGGTATCTTCTCTGTAGCTTTTGTTTGGGATAAATATATCTCTGTCTTGCTCTGTATGTAGTCTGAATTCTTAATATGGCCAGACATTGATCAATGAGAAAGAGTAAACAGTGGTCCAAATAAACTCATCCTCTTTAAGATAGTAGTTTCCAAAAGTAACATGTACTAAAGAAAGGAAGCAAGATTGCTATTTCTCATATTAATATTTGATACAACTTGCTGTATGTATTTCTAGTCTGATTCTCTCAGAACTCCTTAGAATGGCTTGAATATCTTTTGCAGTGGGCTTGATACACAGATCAAGAATCCAAAGTTCTTACATTTTGGTTATTTATTCAAGTGAAATCTACCATAAAATCTCTCTTGAAAAGCATGACTGTTCCTTTAGTAAAGCAGTGATGCACTCTTTAGAAACTTATAAATATAACTGGTAGAAGTATATAGATATATAGAATGAATTAATAAGTCAGTGTATTGTATTATATATTACAGAAATAATGTTTGTGCTTATAATTATTTAACAAGAAGAGCCAGGCTAGCTACATCAGATAGGCTGAGATGAGGTAAATGGGACTTGGAAGAAGAGTTTTAAAATATTTTATTCTTTAGTTGAATCTGTTTTGAAGGATTAAGAATAAAGGAAACTCTTAACAATTAGTCTCTGCTAAAATGTATCTTGAAAACCTTATGAAAACCATTATTTCTGACATAGAAACTTAAGAGACATACCTCTATCAATAGTTGGAATAAATCTTCTTTGAAGTTGAAGTTATTTTCAACTGACTCATGTTCGGTGCTATTATATTTTTTCTGTAACTCGGGAATCACCTAAATGTTTCTAAGACTGTGCTACATTTAGAGTTCTTCTCATGGAGTATTCTTTTCTAGTTGGACCTCTGTAAATGGATCTTGATTATTAAAGGCATAATTTTTGCAGGGAATTTAATAGCTAATGGTGAAAATCTCTCTACAACAGATTAAGTTATAATGATTCTACCTTAAGCTGGAATTTGATGTGTATAGTTTGCTTCTCCTGTCTTTATTAAACTCTTCTTCCTTTGTTTTGTCAAGGAGATTATGATATTCTTTTTGAAGCTAGTATCACCTCATTGTGGAGCTTTCTCTAACCACCCAGTTCTTTTCTTTCTTCTCAGCTCCTTGCAGGCACCTCCAATTTATTACCTAACCTATTTTATTATATGTGCTTTCTTCTGTCTCTTACATTGTCATTTCTTGGAGTGAAAGAGAAAATGAAAGGAAGTTGAAGGAAGAAACTAACATTTATTTATTTGTTTTCTTATTGTCCTGTCTTGAACTCTCTGAATATGGGATGCATCTATCGCCAGTGTCTAGCACAGTGCATAACACAGCAAAGAGTGCTTGGTGAGCACTTGAGAAATGAAATCAAATAGCAAATTTCCAATTCTAGCATTTCCAGTTAGTACATGGCAGTTTTCATCAACAGCTTTGTCTATACTGACCTCATAAAAATATTTCTATTTAAATCCAACTGGAGAAAACCTTAAAACTTGACTAAAACATTGAAATGGAGTTATGTTGGGAGCAGCAGTGTTTTGATGCATGGGCCAGACCCTTATTGCAAAAAAGTAGTCTTGGATTTAGTTCCCATAGTCCATGGACCACTTTTTCTTCCCTTCTAGCGTCCCCAATTTCCTCCACTGTACATATACACAAATATGTCCAGATTTTTTTCAGGTTTGCTTCATTTTGAGTCCTCTAAATTATTTTATTTTAGAAGACATCAAGAATTTGTCAATCTCTCAAATCTTCTCAAATTTTTCCAAGTCTTGCATTAAATATATTCTTGTATCATAATTTAATGAGGACTACTTTTAGAAAACATGACTGTTATTAAAATATTACTATCACCTGGAGATAAATCTGTTTAAATTGAGCCTTAGTTTTTTTGTCAGAACATGTAATTTAGATCTCAGAAAAAGGACTTAATTTAGTTCATACTTTATGCACTTTTTAAACACAGTAATAATGTATTTCATACATAACAAAGATACACACATATTTACACACACATATACCAACAGTGATATATGGCATTCTGGCCTAATTATATCTTTCATTTTATTTGGAATATACAAATAACTTCTAAAAATACATATATTGCCATGATGTATTAAGCATATTGAGGAAATACAAAATATATAGATTTAATTAATTACATCCTTGAAAACACACTTGGTTTTCTTTTAAAATGAAATACTGGAAATGAATAATGCGTAGGAAATATAAACACATATTATGTAGCTATCTTAGGAAACCTGACCTGATGTTTCACCAGCAGGTAAATATTGTCTTGTACATGTCCTGTAAGTGTGTATTTCTAGCACATCATTAAATTGCAGAGCTACCTAAAAAGTCTAGATCAATTCTCAGACACACAATAAGCCATAGAAAGCAAAGAGTTTTTCAGTCAGTATACTTCTATGAACTAATAGTTAAACCTGACATAATATCTCAAATCATAATATAACCAACCCCAGAGAATCTGCTCATACAGCCTGAAGTTTATCTTGGTGAAAGAAACTTAAAGCAGCTGATACTTGAATAGTGTAACTGTCCGAAATGGACCACACCAACAGAGAAGACAAACTATGAAGTCTTTAAAAGCTCAATGTTTTGGGGCACCTGGGTGGCTCAGTTGGTTAAGCAACCGACTTCGGTTCAGGCCATGGTCTCTTGGCTTGTGAGCTCGAGCCCCGCATTGGGCTCTGTGCTGACAGCTTGGAGCCTGGAGCCTGCTTCGAATTCTGTGTCTCCCTCTTTCTCTCTGCTCCATCCCCTTCTCTCTCTCTCTCTCTCTTTCTTTCTCTCTCTCTCTCTCTCAAAAGTAAAATAAACATAAAAGCTCAATATTTTGATCTCACATAACAGATCATGCCTTGTAATGGTGAGGTGGAGATCAAATCTGGAATCTCAAATGAATTCATCTACTTGACCCAAGAACCCTGGGTATAAAACAGCAACACAGAATTCCCTTTATCTTTAGCATAAGTGCCAGGCAATGTAAGCTGTAAATATTTATTGGATGGGTGAAGGATGACTGCTCTCTTTTGAGTCCTATAAATGGGTTCCATCATTGGAGCTGTAAGTGCATCCTTATAGATGTTCAGTATCTTTGGGGTTCAGACAAATCAAAGGTTTTGCTGTTTTATTATTCAAGTGAATGGGTATGCTTGTAAAAACAGTCCTATGATTAGTAGTTCTTTTCATAGAGACCGACCTGTGTTTCCATTCTCGATTAGTTCATTCACATCACTCATATTTTATTGAGACCCTGTTATGTTCCAGGCAGGGTCCTAGGTACAAGATAAGGACCTAAAGGTGCACCTCAACTTTTATGACACCCAGTCACTTTGGAAGAGACACTCCATTACCTCTTGCCCAAATGGTGTCCCACTGTTTTTTGCTGCAATGTACAAAGTTGATTTTCCTTATACTACTAGTCATCAGGTTTGAATTTTCTCTAATGTGAATGTCACACAGCTTGCCAAGCAGTGGGAGAGATACTGAGATGATTCAGTTAGGAGAACCCTGATGAAACCTACATGGAATTTTGTTCATAAGGAATATTTTCAAATGCATACACAGATGATTCTCACACCAGATACTAAGTGTTGAGTGCCCTAAGTACTCATAAATTACCCTAAGAATTAAGGAAAGGGATGAGTTTCACAGAAGGTTATCAGCTAGATTTTGAAGGTTAAGTAGAATATAGGCATGCAATGTTGATGGAAGAAGAGAACATTGAAGTGGAGGTAACAGTAAAGGCACTTACTAATTGCATAAACATCGTTCATTCTTCCATATGCTCATTCATTCAACCAATATTTATTAACTACCTTATCATAAATTATGTAATAGGAATGAGCATATAGCAATAAATAGGACAAGCTTAAGCCTGCCCTGAGGGCATTTACATTCTAGGGGAGGAGATGAACGTGACATAAACAATTACATTTATATCCGTATTGCACACTTTAATACTATCCTGTGTGGTTCATAGCATTTCTCATACTTGTAACTGAATATTGCACATATGTGTACACAGGTACACATCTATTACCATAATAGTATAGCAGCTGCAGATATTTTTGCAAAGCCTCTACAAATAAAGTAAATGAAATAAAATATTCTTTCCCAAATATTTTGTAGTCTTAAAATACATGTAAATTTCCCTAGTAAACAATCAGTATGTCCTGTCTGACACATCCTGGGCTTGGTACTTGTAGTATAAAAGTGACCGTATTTATGTTGGGTACTGTTGTAAGCACTCCACATATTATTTCACTCAATTCCATCAACAACTCTCTGATGTGGGCACCATCATCTCCATTTTACAAAGTTTACAGTGGTTAAGTGACTTTCCCATGATCACATAGCTAGTAAATGGAAAGACCAGGCCCTGAAACTAGTTATGTGGCTCCAGAATGAATTTTCTTAATGGGTTCACTAGAATAGGGAGAAAACCACTGAGACTAAAACAGTTGCGGTAGGAACAGTAATCAAGGGATGGACAGACCAAAGTAGATGCAGGAGGGTGGGAGTGATCCGTCTGCCTGGAATGGAGGGGAAAGATGATGAAGGATGACTGCAAAGAAGAGAGAATTCTTGAGATGGTTTTAAAACAAGGGAAGGAGATAAGAAAGGGTGAGACAGTAGGAACAAAGGCACTGAGGCATAAAAAAGACAGTATGGAATGAGAACTGGTTATCAACTTTCCCCAAGCCCTGGTCTTCCTCTCTGAGCATCAGGGACAACAAGGTCAGGAACAACAAGGGTAAGAGTTAGGTCATTCATTTAAAGTCAGGAATCCTTTGGATCAATCAGAAAAGAATCACTGATTAAATCAGTCTCAGGGTAAGGCACTGGAGCTTTTGATGAGAATCTCTAGTGGAAAAAGAGATGACTTTCAGACACCTAGCTTAATTACCCCTGCTACATGTGGCCTGGCCTACAGGTTAACACCTGTCTATGCCCACAAGTGAGGACATGTGCCTAGAGAAGCAGAGAAACCTTATGCACAGGTATAATAGAATGAAACAAATATAGAAAGAGAAAAGGAGATGAGAAACCACATGGTCCCTAAGAAAGACGCTGAAAGAGATGAGGCTGACAGGAACAGTGAGAAGCTGGCAGAGACTTGCCTGTGGCTTCCTGGGTGCCTCAAAATCTCTAGTTCTTAGTTCTGGTTCGTCAGATGGCTAACTTCCTGTGCTTCCTGCCCTTTCAACCTGACAGTTCAGACTTTGCTTAAGCTACTGTACATGGCTTTCTGTTCTCTGCAACCAAAGAACCTTAGCTAAGACAGGGACCAGTTAGTGGCGAGTGGTCCAGGGACAGGATACAGCCATATGAGAAAGGGCAGAACAAGAGCTGGATGGTAGGCAAGCAAATCAGCTGAATACACTGGGCTTGAAAGGTGAAGGTCCATCATTCAAGGCTTAATTTACATGATCTTCCACAAGACTTCTCTCACACCTCATAAAGAGATGATATGCCTTCTGTCTCATTATTTCAACCCTGATAATACACTCTCTGAAGAAAAATAAGAGTAGAGAATGTACTCATGCACGGCTTTAATCTATTCTTTCTCATTTAATCATCACAATACCAACATAAAATGACCCTAATATTATCATCTCCATTTTAGATCAGTGGGGTAAGGTATCCTGTTTAATATCATATAGCTGGTAAGACTAGGAGAGAACCCAGGCCCTCTCAACCTAATCCCACCTGCCTTTCACCAGACCCACCATGATTCTTTGCCCCTATTTCTCTTGTGATATTGTTCTGCTTTGTATTATAGAAATTTGAAGGATTTCTCCTATTTTTACATGACACCATAAACCCCTTGTAGGCCAAAACCATGTGCTTCTTCTTCCTACTGTATGCAGCTCCTTAACTATGATGTTTGCTAAATAAATCTACATGGGCTTATGAATATTCAAAATGTGAGAAGTTAGCAGCAATGGGACAATAATTGTAGAATAATCCTTCTTGTCTGAAATATCACCTCAAAGCCTATCTCCTTGGCTCCTATATCAATTCCACAGACCCTGCTTCTGGTCCTGGATGTTGACTTTGAGCCATCATAAGCTTAGGTCAGCTCTAAATAGGATTTGCTCAATGATGAGTTTCAGTCCTAGTTCACGGTGTTCCAAGTGTGTTTTGTCCTTTCTGGATTCTAAATATTACGTGACTCATCATCCTCAATCATGTTGGATTCATTTCTCTGTTTCTTTCCTCTTAGCCTCACTTCACATTTCTGTCTAGTAATACCCCAGTTTTTAGTCTATTTCCTCCTGAAGAATATGAACAAGGCTATTAATGGAATTCCTATTAGTAAAGGAACAAAGATGAAACTTAATCTATAGAGATATTCAACCTAAGGGAGGGAAAATAACTACATCAGAAGCGACCTGGATAATTGCAAGAGCCTGGGACTGCACGAACATTTGCAGATTTCTGGTAAAGTGGAATGAAATTGTCACTTTTGTTTTTTAACAAAAGGCAAGAACTTGCTATCTTTTTATCCTCCTGTCTTCTGCAGTTTACGTTTTCTTTGACCGTTGGCCTTGTGATTCCTGCGCATAGGCATTTTGAGTTCATGAAAAATTAATGCCAGGTACAGGGTGCCTTATCATTATCCCACTGTTGCCCGTTGTAAAATGTTTATGTAGATTCATCACAATGAGTATCAGTGCAGATATGTTACTGTACAACACAGTAAAGCCCATCCTCTGCCACTCCCACTTTCCCCACCCACTCCAGAAATTGCAAATATAGGACCCAAAATATTTCTGTTACAGAGTAGAAAACTAGGCAGTTGTTCAGAGCTAATAACAGCAGTCCTCCTCCAAATAGCAAAACAAAATAAAAACACACACATATCGAATCCTTGAAAACTTTAATGAGCTAATACTTGATATGTTGTACTTCTTTAAACTTCAGCTAGATGTTTTTACTTAGCAGGGAGATGCTTAACAACAAAGGAGTTTCTAATTCTTATCTTTAAAATATACTGCTTTCACTATTGCTATTGCTGAGACTTCTGTTAGGCTGCTACTACTATCTTTCTTCTATTGCTCTATCTTGTTACAATTTCCAAAGCATTGCAAATTATATTCTTGGTCTTTAAACCTTAGCAAGGTAGGCAAGGCAAATTTTAATATCTCCATATTATTTATAAGGAAGTTAAAAGTGAGAGAGTTGAAATGGCTGGAATCAGAAGTGACTAAGGAGTCAGACTTAACCTAGCAGGACTAGAAGCTCACTCTAGCGCGCTTTTGCTTAAATTCCGAGTTTTAGCTACTTTAAAAAACCTAGGTTCAGAATCCTGGCTTAACTTTTGTCCTCAGATTCATCCTCTGTAAAATTAGTTATTATACAGATCTTTTTAAGTTTGTTCATGGTTTAAATGAGATAATGTGAGTTAAACCCTTAGCACCATGTCTAAGCACAGAAGGGTTGCCATTGTTAGTGTTGCCAATTTTTAATATATTCCTAATAAATCCTTTTACAAATCACATAGGGCTTTTTATATATGATCCCATTTGCTTCCCAGAGGAACACATTAGGCTGATAAATAATAATTTATAATCTCCATTTATATATGAATAGGAAATTTGAGAGACATTAAACTAATTGGCTAAAATCATAATATGAGTGAGGGGAAAGTTCTTACATATCAGTCAGATGACCCATATCCCAAACTCCTTTTATTACCCTTTTTTGATATTCAAAATTAGGTTAATATTAAAATCAGGAATTATCCAATCCTTATTTACAGCTGGATATAAACTTAGAAATAATTTAGAGAGTCAAGTGACCTGACCAAGCTCCACAGTGACACAACAGCCCAAGGCACCTTGTCTGCTGACTCCAAGTACAAGATTAGCAGATGCTCACCCTGGAACATAAAAACATACCATGCAAATGTTTTTGTTGAGTTAGAGTGGGCAAGGAGGGGTCATAAAATTCAAAGTTGCAAACATTATATTCATAAGGATGTTATCGCATTTCCAGTTGGTTAAGGAAATCTTTTATAAAACAAATGAAGGTTCTCGTGTGTCTGTGTTTACAGTTTCAATGGATAAAGTGGTCTAGGAGTAAAGAGGAGAGTCAGCTGCGAACCACCATTTTGCCCTCTACTTAGTGACAGAGTCCCCATGCACCATAAAATAACCTCGTCTATGCCTTATTTCTATTTCATTTTTCTCTCTTACTGTTTCGCTCTCCTGTAGCCCACATTCCCAGGTATACCTCTTCCATCTTCACTCTGAAACAATTGTATCATTATCTGTAGCCCAGAAGGAGGTAAACTGGCAAGAAGAACCCTTGCTTTAGAAAACAACTGGGGGTAGGGGAACCATCGGAAAACTGAGAAACCAAGAATGACATAGCCATTGCCACTCTGGGAAGCTAGGACAGCTGTGGGGCTAGGTACTGGTTGGCATTTTAGACCTAGAGATTTGTAGGCTCTTTGCTGTGGAACAAAGAGTTCATTGCCTGGTCGATGACAATATACAAACACATCTGCAGAATATGTTCTTTGGCATCAGCAAATGCTAGCACTAGTTAGCCAGCTTCTATTTTTCTAATCCCCACTCACTTTTTTTTTAATCTATTATTTCTCTATCTTTCCCCAATGAAAATAATTCCAAATATAATATTAATTTTGAAGACAAAATAGGTAAAGGGGAGATTGATAGACTTATAGATGTTATCAGAATTAAAAATAAGAGAAATTGAAGTAAAGTGTTTCTACTCTGTTCCCTCTGCAACCCAACTCAAGTGCCATGTTTCAGAGACAAGTATTGAAATATCTTCCAATCTAACATGAACATGACCACATTATAGATTACTAATGATAAAACAGTAAACCAAACTCATATATCCTCTGTCTCTCTCCCTAACATTTCCTGTAACACACACACAAAAAATCTAAATAGGTGTTTAGAAAATAGAGAAAGGCAAGGATAGAAGAAAGAGCTTGGTGATACTACTTTGCTTCACTTCAAATCTTTTTGAGTTTCTAATATTGAAGAGAATTCTTTACCACCAATCTCATGATCTTGAGGCCATAAAATTAACTTATTCACAAGATAAACAAAATACAGACTATAAATATAGAGCAAGATCATCATAAATGGAATTAGAGGTACTTGGTCTAAATTGTGCAAGACAGCATCCTTTGAACAATTCATTAAAACTCACTTTATATCATTGATATTTTTTTTCCAATTTGACTTTTGTCTTATTTTACTATGGCTTTATTAACATCATATCTTTTAACTTTCTGTATCTAAATGATAAAAGCAGAGATAATTGTTATCCAGAAAGAAGATTTATATAGCATCCCTGCTTTCTTTTTAGTATTTCCCACCAAAATTTATGATAAATGAAATCAGATCCTTGATGAGATATAGACTTTTAGAGGTAATCTATTTCACTCTTTATTCCTCAAATATAGAAATAAATAGAGAGGCTCAGTGAACTGCCTCTTCACCTTGAGTTACTGAACTTGTTGGGTGTAAAATTTCAATTTCCTGATTCCCTGACAGCCATATTTATGCTGGTGACATAAGCCCTCAACTGGATTGTGGTTACTTCCAGAGTGATAAACTGCCTGACTTTTGATAGCCATGTAAGAACTACCTGAGATGTTATATTGACTCTATTATAAATAACTTCAGACATTCTTATATTTAAAAAGTAGATAGTTAGAAAGTAAAATATTAAAACCACATGAACTTTCTAAGATAAAACATGACACTTCAAATGAATGTTTAGTTTGGGTGAATATTTTTTAAGGTTTATTTTTTTTTTATTTTGAGAGAGAGAGAGAGGGCAGAAACGAGAATCCCAAGCAGGCTCCATGCTGTCAGTGCAGAGCCTGACATAGGGCTCTAACCCACAAACTGTGAGATCACGAGCCAAAATCAAGAGTTACACACTCAACTGTCTGAGCCACCTAGAAACTCCTTGGGTGAGTCTTTTGAGATTGGCCTTCACATTCATCTGAAAAATTTAGCAAGTTCTTAGGATGCCATTTTGCTTTTTTCATGATCTTTGAGTGTTTAGCTTTTCATCAAATCCCAGGCTTCCTTCTGCCATTCCAACTTCTTAAATGTACAGTTGGATGTAAGTTAGAGCATGAAACACTTCCAGTGCCACCTTCCTTACTCAACACAGAGTGGTGTTACAACAAACATATGGATTTGGAGTCAAGAAGAATGACCTTTTGGAAAAACTGGACCACTTTCTTACACTATACACAAAAATCAATCCAATAAATAAAAGACCTAAATGTGAGGCTTTAAATCATAAAAATCTCAGAATAAAACACAGGGAGTAACATTTTTGACATCAGCCATAGCAACTTCTTTCTAGATATGTCTCTAGAGGTAAGGGAGACGAAAACAAAAATAAACAATTGGGACTACAGCAAAATACAAGGCTCCTGCACAGGAAAGGAAGCAATCAACAAAACTAAAAGACAACCTATGGGGTAAGAGAAGATATTTGCAAATGACATATCTGATAAAGGGTTAGTATCCAAAATATATAAGGAAATGATACACTCAACAGCCCCCGAAACAAATAGTCCAATCAAAAATGAGCAAAAGACATGAACAGTCATTTCTCCAAATAAAACATCCAGAAAGCTAACAGACACAGGAAAAGATGTTCATCATCACTTATCATAGGAGAAATACAAATTAAAACTACAGTGAGGTATCACATCACACTTGTCAGAATGGCTAGAATCAAAAATGCCAGAAACGAGATGTTGATGAGAATGTGGAAATAAAGGAATATTTATGCACTGTTGGTTAGAATGTGAACTGGTGCAGCCACTGTGGAAGACAGTATGGAGGCTCCTCAAAAAGTTAAAAGTAGAACTACCTTATGATCCAACAATTGTGCTAATGGGCAATAATGTAAAGAATATCAGAACACTAATTCAAAGGGATACATGCACCCCTATGTTTACATGGAATTATTTACAATAGTCAATATATGAAGGCAGTCTAAGTATCCATCAATTGATGAGTAAAGAAAATGTGGCATATATTTACCAGATATATTATTCAGCCATTAAAAAGAATGAAATGTTGCATAACATGAATGAAACTAGAAGTATGATGCTAAGAAAAAAAAAGTCAGATAAAGACAAATACTATATGATTTCACTTGTATGTGGAATTTAAGAAACAAAACAAGCAAGCAGAGGGAAAGAAAGAGAGGGACAAAGCAAGAAGCAGACTTTTTTTTTTTTAGCTTATTTATTTATTTTGGGAGAAGGAGAAAGAGACAGAGGGCACATGCATGTGTGAGAGTTGGGGAGGGGCAGAGAGAGAATCTCAAGCAGACTCTGAGTTGTCAGCGCAAAGCATGACAAGGGTCTTGATCTTGAAAACCGTGAGATCAGGACCTGAAGCCGAAATCAAGACTAAGACACTTAACTGACTGAGCCATCCATGTGCCCCGACAGACACTATTAATTATAGTGAACAAATTGATGCTTACCAGAGGGGAGGGGAACGGGGGTTGTGTGAAATAGGTGATAGGGATTAACAAGTGCACTTGTCATAATGAACACAGAGAATTATATGGATGGACTTGTTGACTCAGTATATAACACTGTATGTTAACTAACATTAAATTAAAAACTTAATTGGGGCGCCTGGGTGGCTCAGTCGGTTAGGCGTCTGACTTAGGCTCTGGTCATGATCTCATGGCTCATGGGTTCGAGCCCCATGTTGGGCTCTGTGCTGTCAGCTAGCTCAGAGCCTGGAGCCTGTTTCAGATTCTGTGTCTCCCCCTCTCTCTGACCCTCCCCTGCTCACGCTCTCTCTCTCTCTCAGAAATAAATAAAACATTTAAAAATAAAAAAAAAAAACTTAAACTGCAAAAAAGAAGAGTGAGTCTTGACTCCACTAGTTATTAGTCTAGGTATCTTGAAAAAATTGCATTACAGGCTCATGCCTCACTTTTCTTATCTGTATAATGAGTATAATTATAGAATGTAATTCATAGTCTTGTTATGAGCATTAGAAAATGAATATAAATGACCAGCATATGTTAGGTATAGAAGAGTCTTTTTGTTTATTACTTTCCTTAATTTACATGGTGTGTTTCAGAATAACATAGTCTATAGCATGACAAGTTCCAGATGCTCACATCCACAGCATTAGTGTGGTACAAGAGTAGTCACTAGTGGGCATTGTGCAGTTACCCTTTTTCACCCATTTCATCTAATCTGTTACCTCATGGGTTTCTCATGAGTCCTATCTCTTGTTACTGGGACTCTAGTTTCAAAGATCTAAACACCCATTAACAAACACCTTTGAGTATATTGCATGTAAAGCATTGATGGGAAGGTAGGTGGGAGAGGTTGGTAAAGAAATGAAATAGGGTCCTTTCCTCAAAACAATTACAGTTTCCACAAGGGGATGCAAGTATCACATCTTAATATTCATTAAGAATATCAGGGCTTAGGGGTGCCTGAGTGGCTCAGTTGGTTGAACGTCCCAACTCTGGCTCAGGTCATGATCTCATGGTTTGTGAGTTTAAGCCCCAGATCTCATGGCTTGCTGCTGTTAGGGCAGAGCCCACTGTGGATCCTATGCCCTCCCCTCTCTCTGACCCTACTCTCTCACATTCTCTCTCTCTCCCTCTCTCTTAAAAATAAATAAAACATAAAAAAAGAACATCAAGGCTCAGTGCTTTCACATAATTCCTTTCTTTTAACATTTATAATTCATTGTAAATGGAAGTAACAACTAATGGATGATTTAAAATTTGGAGATGGGAGGCAGGATGGAGATAGATTGAAACCTGCAGTCAGAATTGAGGAAACTTTCATAGAGAGTCTAGGGCTTTAGTCTGTCCTTGAAGGATGGATAGAATTTGGTTAGGTAAATAAGAGAGGGCCCATGATTGATTCATGACATAAGAAGAGGAAAAAATGTAAACAGTACCTTATGGTATACATAGCAAGATATATGCTTGAAGTAGTGAGAATCTTGGCTTGATGGAAAGAAAGTAGAGGGAAGGGAGTAAATAGTATACATTGATTGATCACCTGCTGTATGCAAGATTTTGGTCCATGTACTACAGAAAAAAAACTAGCCCCACCTTAGCCTGATGAACCAGATTGACAGCTTGCTCAGAATTCCGGTACCTAAGTGTTGAAAATATAACTGTGCTGCTAAAACTATAGCTCTTTGGTGGCTTAGCAAAAAGGAGCAGATGGTATCCACATGAATCTTTCCAGGAATAGCACCACATGGAGTGAATCAGTGAATTAAGTATGTATGGTTATATGGCATGGGACACATTGACTAAACCACATTTGAGATGTGAGCTAATGACTCCATTTTTCATGCAATCTCCAGAGAGCATTTATATAAATAAAGCCGTTAGTTTTGTAAATGCTCATTGTGGGTCCGTGGGATTTGTGGCATCATGGACTAATGTACAAAGGCAAGGGATTTAGAGTCAAAGGGCCTGGGTTTGAATTCCAGCTTTGCTCCCCTCTAGCTGTCTGATGTTGGGAATTTCACTGAGTCACTCTGCACCTCAGTTTACTTAACTATAAATAAAGGAAAATTCCACCAGTCCTTCTGGTTCTGTGAGAAGTAAACAAGAAAATACAGATAAAAGCTTATCACGTTTGCCCGACACACAATGGGTATTTGCTCAATAGGTGTTCTCTTCCCTTTTTCGGTGGAAATTAAATGATCTAATGTATATAAACAAACTCTATAAATGATAAAGCATGGTATAATATCAGTATAATACAATTATCCATTTGAGTTTTGGTGATGACCTGAAGTTTGGGTGAGTCATTTAATTTTGCCTTTTATACTAAGTGCAAAGAGATATGTGGCTGGGTTGCTGCATGGAAGTCTGAAGAGTCCTCATAACTAGTAGTTCAAGCCATTTTTATCTCTTATTCCAAGTGGAAGTAATTCTAGAAAGAAACATTGAAGTAGTCTCTTTGGTTCTAAGATCTCTGTTCTCTGTGTGTCACTCTGTGGGCTACCCCGACTTTCCTGTACCAAGGATGGAGGTACTTAACTTAGCTTAACTGAGGTCTTTAGGATAGCATCTATTTTCTGCAGAGTGTTGTACTACCTTGTATTTTAAAGTCGGATCAAGTAGGCATATTAACACTTGACTCCAAAGAGATGAAAGACTAATGGTGAGTTTTCAAGGATCAGTGAGGGAAGTTGTATTAATTAGAACAGACTTGTGGGGACTTATCAAATTTTAATATGGAGCAGAAACCAATGTTTTGCAGTTGTGAAGAGTTACCACATAGGAAGTGAACTTCCAGGTTTGACTCTAGGCCTTGCTATCACCAGCTGAATGACCATGGGCAAGTTAGTTAATATCTCTGTGCCTCAGTTTTCTGTAAAGTGAGGATAATATTATTTTTATTTTTAAGAGAGTTCAAGAAAGCAAGGTTAAATTGAATTTAGGCCAAACATGAGTCTGCCATTTTTTTTTTCTTCCAGTGTTTTGAGCGAGGCTGATGGTAAGCTAGGTAGGTAGCCATCTGTTCATTCTGTTAAGTGTTAGGCAGAGGAGCCAAGGTTTTTCACTTCCTCCAAGGTTGCTCTCAGAGATATCCTGTCTTAGTCATTAACCTGCAAGTTAAGCCTTGCCTAGTTATGTCTCAGGCACTTATACTGTTCAGTCACCCACCCTTGTGATATTGCCTCAGTGTCCTCACTTGTATTTAGGTGGTGGTTGGGTATGTCACTGGAGGAAAAGGGCAAGCCAGGGTACACACCTGATACTATTGGTGCTACTATTGGTAATGACTCAGAGCTATACTAGATCAAACTGCATGCCCCTGGCTTGTCTTGTGGAAAGGGAATAGGAAAAGGAGAAGAAAATCCAGGAAAGCAAAAACTAACCACACTAATAAATAATAGAAACTTACATCTATAGAGTTCCTCTCTTTTCACTTCACATGCATTATTTCTCCAGCTAACTTCTTGGGAAATAGGTTAACTGGAAAATAGCGTTGTCCCATTTTTTAAGTGGGGGTTTGAAAGAGATTAAGGGACTTAGAAACCCTCTGAGAATTGGGGAATTGAATCTGAGTCAGAACAGTGAGAAATTTCTCTTCAGACAGTGAAGAAGCAACTAGCAACGTGCAGGACAGAAAATAACTGAATTTTCAATACGTAGCCTGGAAAAATTCAGCAGGGGGAATCAAGAGATGTTAGTGGTTATCACCATGAGTTTTGGGGCTATAAAGACATAGGTCTGAAACCTGGTTGTAGTCCTTTTAAGTTTGAGATCTTAGGCAGGTGACTTAGCCACTTTGAGCCTGCCTGCTTCCTTCCTTCCTTCCTTCCTTCCTTCCTTCCTTCCTTCCTTCCTTCCTTCCTTCCTTCATCTCTCCCTCCATTTTTTCCTTTTCTCCTCCCCTTCCTTCCTTTAAGTGGAAACAATGAAGAGATCCTGGGTGGCTCAGTTGGTTGAGCAGCATCTGAGTTTGGCTCAGGTCATGATCTTGAGGTTCACGGGTCTGAGCCCCACATCAGATTCTGCTGACCGCTCAGAGCCTGGCGCCTGCTTCAGATTCTATGTTTCCCTATGTCTCTGACCCCCTCTCTTTCTCTCTCTCAAAAGTAAATAAACATTTAATGGGGTGCCTGGGTGGCTCAGTCGATCAGGTGTCCAACTTCAGCTCAGGTCATGATCTCACAGCTCATGAGTTGGAGCCCCACATTGTCTCTGTGATGACATCTCAGAGCCCAGAATCTATTTGGAATTCTGTTTCTCTCTCTTTCTCTGCCCCTCCTCCACTTGCTCTCTGTCTCTCTGTCTCTCTCTCTCTCTCTCTCTGTCTCTGAAAAATGAATTAACATTAAAAAAAGAGACACTTCAAAAATAAATGAATATTTTAAAAATAATAAAAAAATAAATACAATTCTAAAGTAGGTATGCTTCTTTTATTTTGTTTCTCTCTCACACAACCATCAATATGTCTTTAATCAGTTATTTACCAAAAATTTTCTTTGGAGCTTACTCACAACATCCAGATTCAGTCAGCCTAGCTACGCCTGACTATATCTTCCCCAACTAACGTTAACATTCAAGTCACCTTTGGTTTACACTAGATTGGCTCGGAGAGCAGCCCCCAAAGGCAATTCATCTTTGCAGTGATAAACAAGGCAAGAAGCTTGCTATAGTTCTGCCATTAGACTAACACTTATTACCTTTTCCTAAGCTATACCTCCTGCAGGCCTGTTCACATGATGTATCAGGGCCTCTGTAAGTGGATCAAAGTGGGGAGGAGAAGGTTCTGCCATCAGCCAGGATCAGGTGAATATATCTAACTTTACTTTGAGCTGGCCTCTGACCTCTGACCTCTTAGTGAGCAGCAGAAGTTAGAACCCAAAGAGTTCTTGTAAATTCCAATTCCATTCTGAGAGGCAGTAGAGTGAAATTGTCAAGAGTATGGACTCTGAGCTAGACTGTCTAGGTATGAAGATGGTATATTTATCATATATATGACTTTGGGAAAATTACTGAAACTCTACTTCTTTACTTGTAAATAGAGAATAATGGTACTTGACTCATTGGGTTATGTGAAGATTAAGTAAGTTAATTAAATAAGTACTATATAAATGCTTAACTCTTATTATCCACCCCAGTGTTAATATACAGAGGATCTTGCTGTGGCTTTGTCATGGTACCATAAGATTTTGGGTAGTGATGATACCTGAAATTGCGGGTTCTAGGTAAATTAGTCCTGCAAGAAGGAGTATGACCCTGCCAACACCTAAAGAAGTGGGGTTCCAGCTTAATACATTGTGAGAAAGAAGGGGAAGGAAGAAAGGGGTTCATTTCTAGCAGAGAATTAGATGCAAGAAATTGAGGACAAAGTCTCCCCTACTCTAAGTGCATCACATTTTTTATTTTCAGAATGGGCCAACATGGTGGAGGGTTAGGGGTAAAACTTGAAACAAAATAATGTTATCCTGAGTTCAGTCTTTAGCATACCAATTCAGGGATTAATGTTAGATTTCACATTTCAGACCCGATGTGGGTAGTAACCCCAATATTCCTAGTTAGAATTAGGACATGGTTTAATTGGAGCTCAGCCTAATAATGCCAGCCCTCTGTGTGAATTGCAAAGCTAGATGACAATTAATAATCTTGTAGCAACTGATCTAAGTTAGCTAATATTAACCTAATTTAAGTCTGGGGATCTTTATATCTCTCAGTGAAATCAAATATATACACAAATGGACTCATTTAAAAAATTTCAATAGATCCCATTTTGTTTCAAGTTGTCATGCCATACCATATATAAAAGTCTTTTATAGGACCCATGTTACTTCTTGCCCCCTGAGAAGCCTAGTCCTTTAAGAAGTTGAACCAGAGACACTGGACCCCAAAAGTAGCTCCTCTGTTGTTCTTGCCATATTTTACTTCCTGTTTGATTTGGCTTGACAACTCCCTGCCTTCAACTTGCATGTCCCAGGTGATTTGAAATTCCTGCACAATTCCTAGCCCTACCACTGCTACTGTTCAGTTCCTGATGTATTTAGGTCCCTTGACTGTGTGGATTTCTCTCCTTTTCCACTTTGTTTCTTAAAAGTGTAGCTATAAGCCTGGATTCAGGCTTGTGACCTTCTCACTGGTTAGCTGTACTTGTCAAACCGAAGCTTCCCTAAGTGTGCTGTTTGGTGGACTGGCTATTGCATTTTCCTGCTTATACTTTGCTTGAAAGGGCTCCCCGACTGTAGCTGACCTGAACACCTGCCCATCTATGTCAGAGGTATTTCTCAGCTCTGGCACTTAACAAATATCAAGAAAAAAACCACATCAGTCAGAATCAATGAACTCCTTTGAGAATTTGCATTCATGGTGTCAGATTCTTTATTAGTTACATTTCTTGGTGGCAAAAAGCAGTACTTTATCTTTTCCTAGGATAAGCAAAGTTATTGATGTAATTAAAGGTATTTGGGTATCCCGTGGAACTCAAAGAGAGGAAAGTGGCTGGAATTCATGAATAACTTGATCTGACAGCTTAAAATTTTCAGTATTGTCTGATTTTAGCTTCTCTACAATTAACTTTATGCTTCCCTCTTGCTCTAAACTGGCTTTCTCCACATAGAAGAGAATGTAATATAAAATGCAAACCATTTATATCTCATAGTTTGGTTCACCTAAGAGAGATCGGTTTTTTTAATCCTTTATAGTTTCAAAAATCCTTTTCTATATTTATATAAAGATAAGCCTTGAAGCTTCTCATTGAAAGATTTTTTTTCAGGGGCACCTGATGGTTCAGTCAGCTGAGCAGCTGACTCTTGATTTCTGCTCAGCTCGTGGTCCCAGGGTTATGGGATCAAGCCCCGCATCTGGCTCTGTAATGAACATGGAACCTGCTTAAGATTCTCTCTCTCTCTCTCTCTCTCTCTCTCTCTCCCTCCCTCCTACCCTCCCTCCCTCCCTCCACTTTTCTGAGCCCCTCTCCCCGACTTGTGTTCTCTCTCCCTCTCTCTCAAAGTAAAAATAAATTAAAAATAAAAATAAATTTAGAAATATTTTTTCATATTTGTTAAAAAATCTTTTTCCATTTAATGGAAATCAGCATATTGAAGTGGGACACTGGAATCTGCTAAGTCATCAGTTTGATTTAGGAGCTCAATTAAAAAGAATACTCAGTATGGAAGGAGACTATGTGTACAGCCGGCCAGTAAGAATTGTGAAGATAAAGCTTAGTGAGAACCATCAAAGCAACTAGGGAACTGGTTTAAAGAATCCAAAGCCAGACCTGATCAAACTAGGCATGGACTCACATGATTTCAAATGTGAGAAAAGAAACAGAAGCCAGGATGAGCCATGGGGAGAGCTGAAATTCACAACTGGTGACAGGAGCACACTCATGGGCCATACTTAGAATTCGACTGTACTCTGTCATCACTTGAGATTTTTATTGTCCGCTGATATATTTCATTGAATACCTTAAATATTCCAAAAAGCTTCTGTGAAAACAGTCTGGGAGTGCTGTGAGGCTCCTAGAACAGAGCAATAGGAGGTCTGATCTTCAGAGAGCCAGATGTAGCAGCACAGTGGGATACAGAACAGCCAACCATGACATCTCCTTGGCATTCATGCCTGGGATTTGCCAATGTCAGATGTATGTGCTGTATGTGTATATTCACACAATCCATACATTTTGTTTGATCATGCATTTTTAGTGACAATAAAAGATGCAGGCATTAATGGAGGCTTCTGTATCTTTTTCACATCAAGAAGGAGCTTTCCACATAACACAGACTGTGCTTCACAACCTTTACAGCCTACAGTTATGAAATAATCAGTATTTCATAAAAGCTGGAAAGTTAAGCAATAGGGACTTGTTAAGGAAAGATAGTTACAGTGGATAATCTGGAAAAGTAGTCGCAGTTTTGGTGGTAACATGGGAGATTTTGGAGTTATCCTAGAAATGCTTTCCTGAGCTTACAAAGAGCTGTTACTTTCCTTTATACCCTCACCTATACTTTACACCTACATTCAGCCAATAATTCTTAAGTATTTGCTGAGTTCCTTTGGTGTAACCAAGAGCTGTGAAGAATTCTAGGAAAATACACAATCTTGTCATTTTTTTAAACATAGAGTCTGATTAGAAAACCTGAATTTATGTATATGAAAAGGAAAATAGCAGCATAAATGTATGAAAGGGATAAATGGCATCATATAGGAAATGGAGTTACATACAAGATTTATTCCTAGACATGATCATATAATCTCTAAGAGGAAAAACAAAAGTAAGATGGATTGAATCATATCAATACATATTTATTGATCAAACTGCACTAAATAATAGGGGAAAATACAAGTCTTCGGTTTAATACTTGGAAAGCTTTCAGTCTGGTAAAGAGGCCAAGGCACAAAGATTTAGGGAAATCCTGAGAAGCAATTAGAAAGCATAGAAGAAAGGAAGTCAAAACTAAAAAACAGAAGAAGAAGATGACAGCAACAGTAACCCTTCAGACTCAATCATCACCAGATTGCTTTCAGTATCTGATATACAAGATTTTAAGTCAGCCCTTGCCTCCAGGGTGGTCTTTGCTTTGCCAGAACCTTCTATGCTGCTCTACCTAGAGATCTGAAATCACTGCAGGATTCTTGCAACTGAGCTACCTAGATACTCAGATCGTGGAGCAACTTAGTGTGGAAAAAAATGGATTTTGAGGTCAGAAAGGCCAGTATTAAACCTCAGCTCTTATTTTCCCTGAGCCTCCATTTTCTCATGTATGAGATAATGATAATAATGTTTCATCACTATGGTTTTGTGGTGATTAAATGAGGATATATGTACATTTTCTTATACCTGAGCAACTAAAATACATTTAATAAATAGTAAGTCACATAGTCTAATCTTTAGTTTTCTTTATTGTGATTGCAGCCACTATCATGGCTTTGAAATCTCTGGGGTGTAAACAGTTCACAAACCATTCAATAATATATTCTTACAGTGATGTATCTATAGGGATGTTAATAATAATATATAATATTGATTCTGAAATGTAAGTTTACAAAGCACATTCAAATATATCATCTCACTTATTCTTCAAATGACTCTTTCAGAAGGTGATTATTTCAATGCCCATTCTACAAAGAAAGAAAACGAGACAAAGGGCACCACCTGAAAGTTGCTCAGCCACCAAAACATATAATCAGAAAGTTGCTAAACCAAACTTGAGCCCAGCTTCTCTAACTCCGAACCTCATGTTCTTCTCCCTACACCAGATGCCTCTTAATAAGCACTGCTTTTTGTTGTATGCAGGTGTTTAGGGTTTGTTTGTTTGTTCATTTGTTTGTTTTGGTGGAATCCAGTACACACTGTCTTTCTCCAAAGCCCCTATTCACCCTAAAGGTACTTGCTATTAGGAGTTAATGAAATAACTGTGAACATCTAGTTGGCCACTATGTACACATATAGACCAGGGTCATGTTCTCAATGCCCTGTGTGTGTTATGTTAAAACATGGAATTTTGTTTTGTAAAATCTTCTGGATTGCCATTTGTTTTACCATTCGATTAGGATTCCATAGGGACAGATTGACATTAAAAAGCTGTTAACTCTGTTAACTCCAGAGGGCACAGCTAATGAAATGTCCCAAAAGTTGAGCACTCACCAGAACCACTGTGTCTTGTAGGACAGCTCTCAATTAATCATGATGAGAGTATTTCTTCTATCTAAATGAAATCTGCAATTTGGGAAGGAGATTAAAGATCCTGCAGGGGATGAAGGAAAAGATGCTATGAAAATTCTAGAAACTAGAAAATAAAGATAGGTCTACTCAATATTCATGAAGTCAGATTGGTTGATGCAAATAGAGATTGCAGTCTCATTTTCTAATGACTTGGCTTTTAGCACTTCTGTATCAGTGTTACACAGATTCCAACCCAATTTTAAAGGGAATGACTACAGGTTGTACAATTTTTTTTAAAAAAAGGAAGTTTTGCAACCCATAATGACTTTATGCCACCTTTGACTAATTTTTAATTTTCTGGCTAAGGATTTCCAAGGTACGTGATCAGTAAGGCACAAATGGTGAAAGATACAGTACAGAATACATAATAGGTAAACATATATAAGATGTCAATGAGTGAATCTATTTCAACATATTCTCAAAAGGCAGTTTAAAGAGGAGGGTTACAAATATTGCTTTAGGTTAAATTTTACTCCCATGAAAGAAAAATTAAATTTATTTTGTACAGCCATTTTATAAAGAAATGTTATACATTTTTAACTCTCACCTAATTTATTACAAATTCTTACCTCGTACACAGCTCAAATCCTCACCTCCTACTTTTGGCTAGAATTAAAAAGAAAATGAGAGTAAATTCAACTTCTTACTTCATTTCATTATGTAGTCAATGTAGGAAACAGATACTTGAAGGAAGGTGGTTTCAGGAAATGCCAAGGCATTTCATTTATCCCCTGAAACCCTGACATAGTGCCTGTACAGCTCAAGAAATACTGTTGAACTCTTAAATACGTTTAACAGATCCTATCTCAGAATAGACTACTTGTTATTTAAATTGTTTTTTTTTCTTGTTTCTCTTTTTTAGGCCAGCCCTGCTCCTATAATTGTCAACACAGATACTTTGGACACGATTCCTTATGTAAGTAACATTTTTATTAAGACTTTCTTTAAAAATAATGTTAGAATTTAATCAGCTAAATTTAAAAATCAATACATATTCAGTACTACCCAATCTCAATAATCTTATGAAGTGTATAGAAAGAGTTTTGTGAGTTTTGTTTTAATATTTGCTAAATCTCAGCTTAGTTATGGAAAAAGTTTTTCTCTTTCATTCATTGTTTTGCAAAACATAAGGGCCTAGCAGGAGAAAAAAAGCCCATTGTATTCAAATAATGTTAGTTTCCTGACTGGTTCCCTGAAAAGATACTGAACTGCTTATAGAAGATATGTAAACTTCTTTGGGTTTCTTAATAAAGGAATCATCAAATCAATTTCTCTAGTAGCACCTAGGACATAAGTCAGCTATCAAACATTTCATGGATTTTGCTGGGCTTCTAAGAAGAGTTGGAACAAATTTTTGTAAGGGTGTAGTCTATCTGTATATAATGACAGGTGTGGTCTTGTGAAAGCCTGCAGCATGAGATAAATACTAGGATCAGACAGATCGGTAAAGCCTAGGATTCTGTACCTGTAGTACAACCACTCTAATGGCCAAATTCTTGACAACAAAGTTTAACTAGGAAGGGCAGATTGGAGGGCGGCAGCAGGCCACAAAGTGGGTGAGTGGTTGGCATTTTGGAGGTGCGACGAGGCTTTATGAGTGTCCCTAGCTAATGGATAGACAGTAGTGATTTGCAAAGGTGGGACAGACACAGGCGTGTGTGTGTGTGTGTGTGTGTGTGTGTGTGTGTGTGTTTGTGTGTGCAGACAGAGGATTTGAAGCAAGGAGAAGAATCTCAGGGAGAATGGATAAGAACAGATTCCTGGTCTTTGATTAAATGCATAAAACTCATGAAGCACTTAAAAGATTACCCGGCACAATGTAAATGCATGGTTAAGTATCAGCTATTCTGAATCTTAGACCCCAACCCCAAATGCCTACACGGACAAAGTAACTCCCAGGAATAAACAGAGCAAGAGCCATGAGGACAGCAGGGAATCGAGAGCACATGGTGGTCCAAAGGGGGCAGCTGCCACTTGTCTCCAGTGGATTTGTACCAAAAAGAGATATGGACCAAGTGCTGCCAAATAATCTAACTTTTCTAGAGAAGTTGGAAATTTGAATTTTTATGTAAAAGTTTGGAATTTTTAAATATAGACACCTGATTTTCCAAAGTTCATGAACTGTGTGCCAATAGTCCAGAGGCTGCCCTTTGGGAGGCTTCTGCCTCAAAGGAACTAGAAATCCTGAGCCTGTCCTCCAAGGCAGGACTCTGCCACAGGGGAGCAGAATGCTAGAACTGGAGTACAAGGTTGGGATTTGATTACAGGAACAAGTGACTAAAACTAGGACACAGGGTTAGGATAAGAATAACAGCAAGCTTGACTTAGTGCTGACTCACCTGAACTACCGAGCTAGGGATTCTTAAATCTTTCTGAACAACAGTCATTTGGGGTCAGACAAGAAATGGGGTTGAAAGCTGAGTGGTAGGAGTTAGTGGCCCCAGTTCTGGAAAGACCAGATCTCTGTTAGAAGAAGGCAAAGAAATGCATTAAAGACACACAGTGTCCACTATTCTGTCCTTCACTCTTCCCATCTTCCTTCATTAATCAAACATTTATATTAGGATTACTGTATACCTGACACTAAGTAAGTAACAAATATTAACTCAGTCCTTAAAGCAATCCTATAAGATAGATTCTGTTAATTTCTTTATATTACAGATAAGAAAACTGAATCATAAAGAGATTAAGTAATTTTTTTCAAGGTTGCACAGAATGAATTTAGATAGACTGGCTAAAGAGTTTGAGGTCTCACTTAACTCCTATCCTATAGCTTCTTATATTCCCTCTTTTCCTCCCTTGTTTTCTCTCAGTTTGGGAAAAACTTTGCCTTCCCCTCTGCTTCATGTGGCTTTGGGCGGAAGACAACGTGTTACAGAGGCAGAGATCCATTTAGATTTTAAGGAATTTTGTGTTCTTACTCTAGAAAAACTCTTTGCTATATCCATTGGCAGAGCAGATGAACAGTGCTTTGAAGTAGACATGGAGCACAGAGACTTGATTTTGTAAGTAGGACTGCTTTTTTGTGGTAGATCTGTATTATTTCAAAACCTTCTATTAGGATTCTCATGCCTGAACTGCCAGATGCCCTCATGTACAAATAATTTATCAATAGAATTTAAGATTTTTGGAGATACTTGATTGATATCCCAGTTAATTCACTAGTAAAATAAGTTACATATAACAAATTAATCAAACTGCTTTCTGTTCCCTAAATATCAACTTTGTATGTGACTTTGAGTTCTTCCAAGGGCCTTTTTTTTTTAACCTTCAACTTTTTTGTGCTTAATGCAAAACATCTCTGAGCTTTCTTAAGTCAGATCTTTAGAGAGGACTCCTGAGCAGTTTGGTGTGGTGAAAATGCCCCAACGTGTTTCATGGCAATGTGTTCTTAAGCAACTCATTTAATTTTTCTGGATCTAAATTAATCTTTAAGACAGGAATTATAATACCTACCTCAGAGGCAATTGTGGGGATGAAATGAAATCATGTGTGTAAAAATCATGCTTTTTTCAAAAGTTTATTTATTTATTTTGAGACAGAGAAAGAAGGAAAGAGAGAGAGAACAGAGGAGGGGCAGAGAGATAAAGAGGAAGAGAGAGAATCCCAAGCAGGCTCCAAGCTGTCAGCACTGAGCAGGACTTAGGGTTCAATTTCACAAACCATGAGATCATGACCTGTATTGAAATCAAGAGTCAGACACTTAACTGACTGAGCGTCCCAGACACCCTGAAATGATGCTTTGTTAACTTCTGGATCATAGTTTTTATTATTCATTTTATTTAAATAATAAAAACTTATGTAGGGATGCCTGGGTGGCTCAGTCTGTTGAGTGTCTGACTTCAACTCAGGTCATGATCTCACAGTTCATGGGTTCGAGCCCCGTGTCAGGCTCTCTGCTGACAGCTCAGAGCCTGGAGCCTGACTCTGATTCTGTGTGTCCCTTTCTTTCTGCCCCTCCCCTGCTCATGATCTGTCTCTCTCTGCCTCTCAAAAATAAATGAATATTAAAAAATTAAAATAAAAACCTATGTAGTAACACATGCTAGACCCTGAGAGAATGGTAAATATGACTATTTCCCCCCATATAAACATGAATGCATTATCTATCGAAAATGGCAGATGTAATGCACAGCCATTAATGTAGATATACTTTGGCTCTTGGCACAGATCCAACTCTCCTTTCATTCCTGACTCACTGGGTAACCTTGAACAAATCACTGTTCCGTTTGCAGTCTATTTTCTCATTCCCCAGTGCTCTATACTTTGTTTTCCTCTTTTCTTTCTCATGTTCTAGTTGTTCACATAATTTCAGGTCTATTTAATGAAAAAACGATCTCAGAGCTCCCTAGAGCATTTCAGTCATGTTGCATAAGAGTATTTCCTTATTCAAAAATATTACCTAAATGACAAATTTTAACATGTATTATTGTCCTTCTTGCAAATAATTTCATTACAAGTAAATATTAATTTTGCCAGTGAGCAAGTTTGATTTTAGATATATATTGTCCTTGTGGAAACTATTCCTTGGCATGCATATAAACAGCAATTGAATAACTAGAGGAAATCTGTGGTCAAAGGAAATTTTTAAATTAAGTGTCTAATAAGGCACAAAAATATTTAAAGAGGTTTCTGCCTTTTTTAGACAGGAAGTTAGGGGTTATTAGAGCTCCTAAAGTCTCTACCATTAACAAATGGGAGAGGGGGTGTCCCTGAGATTCTTATGCACAAAGACTTCAAATAAACTTGTTCTTTCATGATGTCATGATATTTTAAGGTTTAGTATGACCTTACATGTGGTATAATCCCACCTCTTCTGCAAAGCAGGAATCCTCTATATGAGGGTTAAAAATCACTCAAGTAAAACCGAAGAGAAAAAGCAAATTGCCACTTCAACACTGTAGTTTACATTTTTCACTCTTATTATTACTGAATGAATAATAATAAGTCTTATTATTCTTCCCCATTTTATGTTAAATATTGTCTTATGGCAGTTGAGGAATATACTGTGTTCTTAGAGAGTTCACAGTGAGTGGAGATTGCATATGATCTGTAAGTCCACATCCCTGAAGGCTGATTCAGCGAAAACATACCATGTTACTCTGTCAGCACTCTGCAACCAACTGACATGGAAGCCTCCCTCCTCTCCTGACATACTTCTGTCCTCTAGTAGACTGGCCAGAGTCGTATACTGAACACCATCCAAACAAACCCCATTCTTTCTGCTTTAGAAAAGATAAAATTGATCAGAGAGATTCTACGATGCCTTTTTCTCCATCCTTCTCTACAGTTCATTTTATAATGGTTATATTTTGACTTGTTTTCTGGACATTTACTGTAATGAATAGTATACTCAAGAATCATGAGTTTTAATCTTGTTAAGGGACTTGGGATCCAATGAATACAAATTTCTCATTTTATAGATACAGACATTCTAGCTCAACTAGGAAATGGTAGAGCTTGGTCTATCATTTATTTTCTCCTACCTAACAGTTTTTGGTGTGCAACCAATAACCACATAATCAGTGGCATATAACAATAGGCATTTATTCTTCCCATAAATGTTTGGTGGTTGGCTGGGCCAGCTGCTTTAGACTGTAGATTACCAGGTTGGCTTCATGTGTTTGATTCTGGGGCTCAGAGGGTGGGACAGTACTACCCAGAGTATGTTATTTTCATTGTAATGGCCAAAGCACAAGAGGACAAGCCCAGTACACAAACAGAGTTGAAGGCTGTGTTCACATGACATGTACTAACACCCCACTGGCCAAAGCAAGTCATATTGCCAAGCTCAAAGTAAAGGAAGCAGTGAATATTTGCTAAACAAGAAACTAATTTACCATACCAAAGTTTTGAAGAAAAGGGCTAAGAATTTGTATATTTTTAAAGAAAAACAGGTATGAAAGAAAGAAACTTACACTTTAAAAATATTAGTAGGTCAATGATAATAAATAATCACAGTGTCAAAGGGACCTAGATCAACTGATATGGGAAGTGAGTGTCTAGATTATTAAGGATGTTTAAGAGAAACTATGGAGAAATAAAAGAACATCTAGCAAGTATTGACAGTACAATGACCCTAGTTTTCGTTGAGACACTTTGTTGTCTGAAACTTTGTTTCCAGAGGTAGAAATAATAATGGAGACAAGGGAATTTGTTCTAGAAATTCCAGGAATGTGGCTTTGAAAACATCCCAAGAAAGTGAAGGAATGAGAGAAGTAGAGGAGAGGAAAGAAGAAAGATGGATTAAGTTACACAAAAATATGAGAAGGTCCTTAATAGTATTGATATCTTTTGGAGTCCAGAGCCTTTTGGGGTCCAGAGCCACTGGCTAAGTAAGAATTCTTGAGATTTCTTTGGTGCAAAACGGTGATTTTATTAAAGCAAGGGGACAGGTCAGAAAGAACTGCTCTGGGGTTGTGATGAGCAACTGATTATATACCATGCATTTGAGGAAGGTAAAGGCAAAGAGGGAAGTCTCCAAAAAGGACTTCCATGTGCTAAAGAGGACTCAGAGGAAACCAGAGGCTTTGCTATTGTCAAGCTAAGGTTGTTTTCCCTCTAGTAAGGTATTCACAGTAAGACAAGACAGAAGTTTATTGGAGGAATGTTTTACTCTGCCTATCTCAAATAATTGTCAATGGGCTGCAGATTATAGAGAAATTTAATTTGGGGGCACCTGGATGGCTTAGTTGGTTAAGCATTGGACTTCAGCACAGGTCATGATCTCCCAGTTCTTGAGTTAAAGCCCCACATTGAGCTCTGTGCTGTCAGAGTGGAGCCCGCCTCAGAAACTTCATCTTCCTCGCTCTCTCTGTCCCTCCCCTACTTACTTTCTCTCTCTCCTCCTCAAAAATAAACATTAAAAAAAAGAAAGTATATATTTAAAAAAGATGTTTAATTTTATTTATACTTTCATCTTGCCTTTCTTCCCTACATCACCATAGAGGGGAGAGTGGTGCTAGGGCTCCAAGAAACTAATTCTATAGGTTTCAGGAGGCTAAGCTATTGATAAGATTGTCTTTTTCTTGTAATTTACTAAGATATTTGTAAATGGATAGAGACCCATGTCCTACATGACTGTGATCTCTATCAGTTAACCGTTTGTTTTCCCCTTCCCCTAGTTCTTCAGCAGCCAGGAGTGCCTGTGAAATGTCACAGATATCCCACCTGGAGAGAGAAGGGGGTAGTTGGGGTATCAGCTTGCCTTATTCTGTCTTATCAGCGTCACTCCTGTATTTGACCTCCAAGATCATCTATATAAAGGTTATTTGAAAACAATAAAAATATCTTTACAGTATTATCAGTGATATTTTTGCAGAGAACTTTAAATGTGAAAGGTCATTGCATGAAGACACAGCTATGCTTTTGGGATACAGGACCAGAAAGTGGTCTCAAGGGAATCAAATGGCCCCAGGAAAAGTTGACAGTATAGTAAAGAGTGTTGAGAAGAGTGGAGGATGAGAGGAGATAAAGGTTAACGTGGGTTCAGGGATGTAGAGAAGCAATCAAATTAGCAGTGAGATTCATTCAGGAGCCAAAGAATGGGCTTGAAATGAAGAGGTGTTTTTAAACAAGGTTTACATAGCATTTCTGATTGATTCCAACAGCAGGAAGCTTAGAGTAAGAGCTCTCAAAGGAGGAAGTTACTATGTTGAAGAAGGCAGATGACCAAACACTTGGTCACAGAGCAGGACAGTGAATTCCTCTGAGTCACTTTGTACAGTAACAGACCCTTATGATTCAGGCTGCTATTCACTCTTAATTGGATAGTTTTCCTGAATTACCCATGAAGGCAGAGGTAGCAGAACTTTGCTTGTTTCTTTGAACCATCATGGTAGTGATTAATAATGTTGTTTTAGAAAACTTTGCTGATCTTAGTACATTTATCTTTCAGCAAACACGATTCTTTTTTTCCCCCTTGAACACTATTAAAATTGTACTGTCGATGTTTTTATCTGTTGAGAATATAGTATTTACTACAAACTAAAAAAAAAAAAAAAAACCTAAATAATCCTTACCTCCCAGAAAATGGCTTAATTTAATTTTGACTTAAACTGTGTCCATGAGACAATAAGAGTTTATCAAGAGAAGCAAAACTATCAATATTTATTCTAGGGGCACCTGGTGGTTCAGTGGTTGAGCATCCAACTTGAGCCCAGGTCCTGATCTTGTGGTTTGTGAATTTGAGCCCCACATTGGGCTTACTGCTGTTAGCCTGTTAGCACAGAGCTCACTTGAATCCTCTGTCCCCCCTCTCTCTGTCTCTCTTCTGCTTTCTCTCTCCTAATAATAATAATAATAATAATAATAATAATTTCTTATAAAAATACTTATTCTAGAGTCACAGTCAAACCTAGTCAGTCTAAATCCATGTTTCAGCTGCCACAATCAACAGATCTCCTACTCTTGCACTTGTTACTTTGATCTATGGGTAGAGATGGAACATAATAGTGCTTTTCAAATATTAATGTGCATAATAAGAGTGACCTGGAGATCTTAAAATGCAGATTCTGATTGAGTAGGTCTGGAATGAGACCTGAGAGCCTACCTTGTAATAAGCCCCCAGGTAAAGATGATATTCACTTGTACACACTTTGAATAACAAGATTGTATAATGAGAAAGGCTGGATTTGGATTCAGGAACGACTTGGGTTCTGAGTCCACCTCTGACAGTTAGTACTTGTATGAGTTTTGATTAAGTCAAATTATTTGTAAATGTATTATTTGTAATGGGAATAATAATTTTTGCCCTGCAGGAATTGTTATGGGTATTCTTCCTAGTATATATAGATGGTGCTTAATAACATTCATCACGAGATTGAGGGGGATAGTGTGCTTTTAATAAAATGGAGCATTCCCTTAATTTGATCTAGAACTGCTGAGTCAAAAATGTAGATGCTACAGTTCGTTCAGGGGTAGATCCAGATGGTTATGCTGGTCCATCATACTACCGATATCTAGACATTTGCTTTTTGAAATGGACTCGTTGCCTAGCAACATTGTTATTACCTGGGACCTTGTGAACATAGAATCTTGGGTCTCATTCAAGTTCTAGTAAATCAGAATCTGTGTTTTTAACAAGAACCCCAGTGATTTATATGCATATGAAAGTTTGAGAAGCATTTGGTTAATATGACTGAAACTTTTTTTTTTTTTTGGCTTGGATCCTGCTCTTTGTTCTTTAACTGCAGCTTTCAGCTTGTCCTTGGGGCAGCTGCCCTTTTTACTCTTCACCTTAAATATACGTGTACCTGTATGAAAAAGGATCAATTCATTTCATTTCAACAAATCTACAACTATAGCAGCTACTATATTGTACTTGCTTCTAAACCTGGGTTCTCCAAGACAGAAGCTACAAGCCTCACGTCATTATTTACATTTAATTAAAATAATGTAAAATCAAAAAGTCAGTTTCTCAGTTGTACTAGCTACATTTCAAGTGTTCAGTAGCCACTGTGGTTAGTAGGTAATGTAAATTCTACAGTGCAAACACAGAATGTGTCCATCATTCCAGAGAGTTCTATGGAACAAAATTGTTCTAGATAATAAATAATAAAAAATAAATAGATGGGGAAACTAGTGTTAATCAAGGAGCCACTATATGCTAGGTGCTTTATGTGTATTACCTAATTAATCATCAAAATTATCCTCTCAGCTTTTGTGAGTTGGTTTAATTTCCTCCTTTTTACAGTTAAGTATTTTCAAATTTTCTAAGTACTTATAATTCTTCTAAGGAATTGTGGGGTATGTTCATTGTTCGTATGGAAGACATGGTTCCTGTCCTCATGGCTCTTAAAAGCGTGTTAACTCTCCAGACTCTCATACATGACACATGTTGAGACAAGTGCAAGCAATTGCTGAAAGCCTTCCTTAAATTCTTTTTAATGTTTTATTTATTTCTGAGAGAGAGAGAGAGAAAGAGAGAGAGAGAGACAGTGTGAGCAGGGGGAGGGTCATAGAGAGATGGAGACACAGAATCCGAAACATGAAAGCCTTTTTTAAAGTTCAGCGATTCTCTCATGATTTTCTTTTTGTGAAATTATAAAACTCCTATTTAGACTTAAATGAATCTTTTGGGGTGCCTGAGTGGCTCAGTCAGTTAAGTGTCTGACTTCAGCTCAGGTCATAATCTCGGCAGTTTGTGAGTTCGAGCCCCACATTAGGCTCTGTGCTGACAGCTCACAGCCTGGAGCCTGCTTTGGATTCGATGTCTCTCTCTCTCTCTGCCCCTCTCATGCTCATGCTCCATCTCTCTCTGTCTCTCAATAATAAATAAAAGCACTATAAAAAATTTTAGACTTAATCTTTTAAAATCAGGAAATGAATAGACGAACTGACCTATTTGCCCATTCATGAAGCTACTTCCATCCTTTTTCCCTGGGCTCCCCTTAGAGAATGTAGTTTGCTGGCAACCCTACTGGTGGCTCCTTGTCCATTGGGAAACCTCTACACAGGCTAGTGGGAGAGGTGACAGTGAGAAAATATAACAGTTGTAGATGGGCAGGGGGCAATGAGAAAATGTAATAGTCATCCAGGTGGAGAACATGGTTGCTGGGTGAGAGTCACCACACAGGTCCTTCTTTCAGGGAATGGTCCCTCTGAAAGCACATGCCTCAAATACCTGGGCATAAATGCCACTTTTGTTCCAAGGAGCTCAACCTGGCAGAGCAGATTTAAGAAAAAGAGGAAATAATTCTGAGAATATTTGAATAATTTCTCTACAGAACTGCTACTCAAAATGTGGTCTGTGAACTGGTAGCATCAGATATTACCAAGCAGGTTATTAGAATTGCTGAATCTCCAGCTCTACCCTAGATCTATAGATCCAAAATCTCTGGGGGGAGGATCTCAAAAAACATAGGTTTTCACAAGCATACCAGTGAATCTTATGCACACCAAAGTTTGAGAGATGCTAGTGGGGATCCCATGAAGTTTCTGGATAATGGATTGGAATGGGGGTGAAAGATAGGATAGGAAATACTATATAGAGGAAAGACAAAATATAAGGATTCACTAAAGTATAGTGGTAACACATTTAGTATTAACCTGAGCCAGCACTTAATGTTGTTGTTGGTGGTGGTGGTGTTAAATCACTTGGGATGCTTTTTAAAAGCATCACAGTCTAATGGAGTATGGTGGACAATGCTTCATTCTGGTTCATGCTCTTAAAATACCCCTTGCATTCTCTGCCTCACTCACTCTTTTGCATCCTAAAGGATTCAGTTTAAATTTCTTTTTTCTTGGAAACCTAGGTAAGTCCTAATGCTTCTGTTGTGTACTTCCACTTGAGACTCTTCCCTTTCAAAGAAGTTGTCATACTGCATTGTAACTGTTCAATGCCAACGTTTCCTTTAGGGCGTAAACCCCAAAAGCACAGGGGGAAATTGTTCTATTTTTATTATTTTCTTACCTTCATTACCTGGTACATTTTGGCTACATTGTTTGGCTGGTTGAATGAATAAGTGAATGACGATGTGAAGAAATTGCTTTAAGGGAGTATGTTATTAAGAACTCTCTCCCTTGAGATAGTGAAAGAAAGGTAGAATTTTAGCTGACTCTTAAAGAAAAAGTAAGATATTTTTAGGCAGAGAATGGAAAAGGCATTCCAGGAAAAGGAAATAATACATGCAAAGATCAGAGGCCTGGAAACTCATACACACTGAGTTCTCTGAAGCTGCAGCACAGCAGTAACAGAATACGAGGTTGGGAAGGTATGGTTCAGTCTGACTATGAAGGTCTTTTTTGCTTCTTAAGGGATTTGGACTTTATCCTGTAGACATTGCCAGTAATATCATCTTCTCATATATTGGGGAATTTATAGATATCTTTTTTTTTTTACCATTTTACCTCTAGGACCTTGTTTATGTCTGCCTATGTAGTAGATACACTGAAATATATGGTGAATAAATAAAGCCAAGGAACAATAGTGGTCACTTAACAGCAATGATCTGCAAACTTTTCTTGAGTCTTTTATATACTTCTTTATCTCCTTGTCTGTGTTCACTCTGTTCCAAAGGAATAACTTTTTTTTTTATCCACACTCATCTTTTAAGGTCTCAATAAACTTCTACCTCCATCAGGAAGCCCTCATTAATTCCTTTAGGCAAAATTAATGCCTCCCTCCTCCTTGATTCCATAGTATTTAACCCACAGGAGATTGTTCACATTAGTAAAAAGAGGGTGGACTCTAGTTTTTTTTTTTTGTTTGTTTTTTGTTTTTTTGTTTTATTCTACCGTACTAGTTGGGTAACCTTGGAAAATTAACTTCTCTGACCCTCTTTCCTCATTTGTTAGTAGAGAGAGTAATAGATATCTTGCATGGTGCATTATTTAGTATATATGTTCAGTTACATACAGCAGAGAGCAAAATAACAGTGCTCTTGCAAGGTAGAAATGTATTTCACATATAACAGTCCATAAATGGGTGGTCAAGAACTGGGATATCTGTTTTGCTCCACAAGGGCTTAAAAAGATGGGACCCAAAATCTTATCTTCTTGCTCTACCACCCTTGGATGTTGCCCTTGGGTGCATAGTCACCATGATGAGGTGCCAAGAAGCAGGTTAAAAGAAGTACAGAGGGACGAACATTGTTTCTCCCTTAAAACATGATTTCCCTTTATATCTCAAGAATTAGAACTTAGGTATAAAACAATACTTAATATGGAAACCAACTTGACAATAAACTATTTTAAAAAATAAGATAAAACCATACTTATCTGCAATGGTAGACAGATACATGTAATAATTTCATACTGAACATTCACCCAAATGAAAGGAAAATACTAATTCAAAAAATGTATGTACCCCTATGCTTGTTGCAGCATTATTTACAATAGCCAAGATATGGAAGCAACCTAAGTGTCCATTGACAGATGAATGGGTAAGTATGTGTTGTACACAACACACACACACACACACACACACACACACACACACACACACACACTGTAATATTACTCAGCCCTAAAAAAGAATGAACATTGCCATTTACAGCAACATGAACAAACTTAGAAGGTATTATGCTAAGTGAAATAAGTCAGGTGGAGAAAGAAAAATACCATATGATTTCATTTATATGTGGAATCTAAAAACATCCAAAACCACCACTAAAAAAAACAAACAGAAGCAGACTCATAACCAGAAGAAACCCTTCTGGTGGTTACCAGAAGGGTAGAAGGAGAGGGAATGGGCAAAATAGATGATTGGGATTAAGACGTACATATTTCTAGTTATAAAATATATGTCATGGAGATGAAAAGCATAACATAGGGAATATAGTCAAAAATACCATAATAATGTCGTATGGTGACAGATGGTGACTTTACTTATCATACTGAGTATTGAGTAATGTACAAAATAGTTGAATCACTATCGTCTACACCTATAATGAATACATTGTATGTTAATGATACTTCAATAATAAATATTTTTTTAAAAAGATTTACAAAGCAAAATATAAGTTTTGTGATTCTGGTCTTAAAAGTATCTGTAGATCAGGGTAATCCAATTATCTGCCTCACTATGTAGTTCTTTCTCTGCAGAAACTAAATTCTCATGGATCATTCTAATTTTGTTTCTTACCTTGTGCCAAATATTGTAGGACTAGTGAGTTGGAAAGCCCATTAAATGTGTTAGTATTTTTCACTGTATTTAAAAAAGTAATTTTTCCTTCTCACATTTATTTGAAAAAAAATGTAGGCAACATATATGATAAAAAGAGATCATGATAAGTTGGGTGAGATCAAACAGAGGAAAGAAAAAAGAAGAGTGATCATTTAGTAAAAAGCAAAACTAGTAAAGGAAATGAGAGTAGAGTAATAAAGAGTAATGGCTTAAAATCTTCGTATTATCTTCCCTTAGTATTAAGAGTATTATTGAAATGAAGCTAACCACTTTTTCAAAAAAAAGAAAGCAGAAATACTAAAACATTTTCCTAGGGCCTCAGGAATTTTACATGACATTTAAATAAATTTAAATAAATTTTATAATCTTGTATCCTAGTTAAATTTTGTTGGACATTTAAATTGACTTTCTACACCGATAATCTTCATGTATCAATTCTTAGCGGGTAACTATAGCTACTTATTCTCTGGGCAATTGAACAGACTCCTTGTCTCTTTTTTGACTATTTCAAAATAAATCCTTCCTTTGGTGTCCACACATCACTATTTGAAGTCATTCAAAGTCTCTTTCTATTGCTGTTCATCCTTTTTGAGTTCATCTTCGGGGAACAGACTCTAAAAACAAAACAAAACAAAACAACTGTCTTTCTCTTAGTGGTTAATTATCTTTCTTTCTGAGAGGTACATAATATTGGCTACAGATTGGCTTTAGTGTCTGGCAGTCATAAATTTATGTCCTTCGTGGCCCACCTGCTAGTCCTGTGACACTGGGCATATTATCTAAAGGTTCTATGACTCCATTTCCTCACATGTAAGATGGGATAACATCACCTACCTCATGGGTACATGTGTTAAATGAATTACTGAATATGAAGCACTTGCTATAGATCCTGGTACATAGCAGTCAATTACTTCTGATCTCTGACTTTTTTTGTAGACGAAATCCATCTTTAAAATAATAATCACATTTTGGGGCACCCGGGTGACTCAGTCAGTTGAGAATCTAACTCTTGGTTTCAGAGTTATGGGATTGAGCCCCACATCAGACTGCACTTTGAGCATAGAGCCTGCTTAAGATTCTCTGTCTCTCCCCCTCTTCCCCTCTCCCCACCCCCCCTCTCTCAAATAAAGTTAAATAAATAACATTTTGAGAAAAAAAAATTCTTGATTTTGTTTTCAAAAGATCCAAGTGAATCAGTCTCCCTTGTCTATAGCAATAAGATCTAAGACAAAGATGCATTGTCCCACACTGATTTGTACTGGGAGCTCTCTACCATGTGGCTTTCAATGGCTGTCTTCACCTAGTGTCTTCCTTTTTTCTAAGTGTTTCATATCTCAACACCTGAATTGCTTTTCTTCACTTGTGACTTTCAAATTCCAGTTTTGATTGAATATTTGAATAGCAAAATGAACTTTCATGAGCTTTTCCTTTAGTGAAAAAGCTTAGTTGCTGCTTCACAAACAGCTATAATAGCAATGTATTTTGATTATCCTGATTTCAACCAAGTGCTCCAAATGATGTTTTGCCCAGAGGTGTATTATTTTGAAAATTCAGGAGTATAAAACTCAAAGAATAGCTATCTAATGAGGTATCATATGAAGGAAAAGTCATCATGAAAAATAACAGATAAGTTGAACAGAATGCTGAGAGCAAACAATAGCCATTCATAATCACTATCTCTTTAAAGACAATCTCAGAAAATTTTTATTTATTTTTTAACGGTTGCTAATAGTTTTCCTGATACCCTGAAGCAGTAGTTCTCAGCGTTAGCTGTACATTTTTTTCTCTTGTGTGTTTTAAAAATGCTGACGCCTGGACTCCAGGAACAAAGATTCCTTCTTATACTGGCCTGACTATAGCCTGGGTGTAGACATTGCTGTGTTTAAAACCTCCCTAGGTGAATCTTTGGTGCAGCAGAGTTGGATAACTGTTGACTTAGAGCTGTAAAATGAAGAGAGTTTGGTCTATTTGATCTGAAATTATAAAATTAGACACCAGCACTTACACTGCTTATTATTTTGAGGAGGAAAAAAAATCCACTAACCATAGTGTGGGCTCTGTCATAAATCATCATGAATGTTAAAGCATGTAGTCTTTCTAATTCATTGTGAGTCTGAAAAGACCTTCCAATGAAAGTGGTTGGGTTAGTGGACTCATTATAGGTAATAAACTGAGCTTGCCCCCTGTTAACTTGGAAACCGACACAGCCACAGCTTAACAAAGCTGTCTATTCAATATGCATACCCCCAGGTTCAGACGTGATCAAGTTAATGAAACGCCCCTCTGAGGGTTGTTCTTCTGACACATGTCACCATTTATGAGTTGTAATTGGGTTAATTAAAAAGAGAGGCATGGTTTATGCTTGATCAGTGTGCCTATAGGCCCCCAACAAAACTAGGAAAAGAAATTTGCAGGCCAAATGACTGCCGAAAGCTGGTCTGGGGTTGACCTTTGTAATAACCTAAGGTTCAATGTAATTAGAAACAATCAAATGTCTAGACTCTATCCAAGTCCTTCAGAAGCTTTCCCTGACAACCTATCTCACGGAGCTCTCCCCTTCACCAAATGCCTATTGCTTCTACCTTAAAAAGCACACCTTCAAAAGTATATTTAATGCCATTTTATTTGATGGCAATTTGATTTAATAAATGTCTGCTTTAATGACAAGATGATCTGGCTTCTTCAGAATCAAACATTATGTTGGCACGGCCAAGAGCATAGGCTCAGTGTCCAAAAGCGGCCCTTGAGTTAATATCAGCACCACCACTCCGCTAGATGCGTGAACTTGAAGTTACTAAAACTCATGGAGCTTTAATTTCTCATTTGGTTAAATGGGAAAAGCTGGATCATGGTACTGATAAGAGAGTGATCTGAGTAATTTCATACATGGTTTAGTAAATGGTAAGAATAATAGTATTTAATAATTGTTGAATTATATGCTAGGCACTATTAAAAATTCTTTACATATGTTAAGGCATGCTATCCTCACAATAACCTTAAGAAATATATTGTTATCTATTGTTATCGTGACTTTACAGGTGAGGAATCTAAGACAAAAAAGAGATCTTAACTTGTCCAAGGTTACACAGCATGTGGTGAGGGCCATTTAGTAGGAATGGCATTATGCTACCTTGGCTCCTCAGTAGTTGTAATAAAATGTAATTTGCTGAGTTACTCACTTAAGAGACTGAAGAAGACACTTAGAGGAACTAAGGTCAAACGCAGTATTGTTACACACCTCATTAATAAAAGGTCAAAGAGCTACAAAAAGAGGGAAGTTGTTCCAGAATGTGGGAAATGGGAAATCTGCAAGAATACACATGTTCCTGTTAAAAGCTAAAACCCAAACTGGGAAGAGATCTTAAAAGTGGCATTAGTCATGCCATTGTGTGCAATAACTAATCAATATGAATTGAGAATGAATGATTTGGGGCAAATTGGATGAAAGTAACAAACAACATGCTTTCCTGTGTGTTATTTCATTTAATTCTCAAAATATTTGTGAAGGAAGCAGTCTTTTTTATAGCTAAGGAAACTGAAAGATGTTTTGAGGTCATGAAATCTATGAAGATTATATCATGAGTAAATGACAAACTGGACCTCACTTAGGTCTTCTGGCTCCTCCCAACTAACTGGCTGTGTCATTTGTGACAGGTCTTATGGGCATTGCTGGAGCTCATCCTCCTTCTCATCTATTACTGAGGGAGCTCTCTTGTGTCATGGTTTTGGTCTCTTCAGTTTATTTTTATTTTTATTTATTTTTATTTTTACTTTTATTTTTATTCATGATCTCTGAGTTACATACTGGTATTAAGTACTGTGATCCATTCATATAACAAAAGTTTTTGAGGGTCCAATGTGTGTCAGGCACACTTTAGTTCAATTAATGAGAGAAGAACAAAATTTTCACTCTCATGGAGCTTACATTCTAGTCAAAGTACACAGTAAACAAAAAGGAAGCTATAAAATAATAAGTGCTCTGAAGAAAACGCAGCAAAGTGCTGGGATAGTGCTATTAGGTGTGGGGAGGGCAGTGGCTTCTTTAGAAAGAGGATTTAGAGAAGGCTTCTTGGAAAAAGTGATGTTTAAGTTATAACTGAATGAGAAAAAGTCAAACATGAAAAATCTGTCAGTATTGCTGTTTTTTTTTGTCTTCCCCCTTCCTATTTCATAAAGCCTGACTTCCATTTGCATTTTTAAAATTTATCTTCCTTGCGGTGCCTGGGTGGCTTAGTCGGTTGAGTGTTCAGCTTCGGCTCAGGTCATGATCTCACAGTTCATGGGTTCGAGTTCTGCATCAGGCTCTGTGCTGACAACTAGCTGAGAGCCTGGAGCCTGCTTCTGAGTCTGTGTCTCTCTGCCCCTCCACTGCTCATACTGTCTCTATCTCTCTCTCTCAAAAATAAATAAAAAAAACATTAAAAAAATTATCTTCCTTCTTTATTCATTCCCTGTCTTGGTCAGTAATGGCACCTTGAACTCAATTGTCCAAGCCATATTCCATTTCTACTTCTACTACATCCTGACTTCTTTTGCTTCACATCCCTGAATGTATGTGGTTACTAATTCTTATGTAGAATTGTTTACTAAATGTCTCTCTTCTCTGTCCCATGTCCCCATTGTCAAGAACCTTAGGCCCTGCCTCCTTTATTTCTAGGACTCCTGAAGTTGCCTCTGAACTTGTCTCTTTCTTGCTTTTTCTGTCTTTTGAGTTCACATAGTTTTCTGAGTTATTCTAAAAGCCAGTTATACTCCTGTCATTTAACTACCTAAAAACCTTTAATGGCTCTGAATTGCCTCACAAAATCTAAACTTTGTAGTGTGATAGTTTAGGCTTTTTACAAGTGCCTGTCATCCTTTGCTCCCCATCTTCCTCAGCCCTTTCCTAGAATATATCCTCTGTTCCCACTGCATAGGAGTTCTCCCAGTTTCCTCAACATACTGTATTCTGGGTGATTTTTATGCACACAGTTGTCTTTCATTGATGCCCTATATCCCTATCATTTCTTTCCTTTAATTCAGTAACTACTTTGAATGTCACATTCTTTTTGAAGCCCTTCCATATTTCTGTACATGAACAATGAGAATTAGGAAAAGTGGCATACCAATCCCAGAATAAGAGCAACAAAATCATGCGGAAAAATAATTTTTCTTGTGCATAAATGAAGTCAAAAGCTAGGCATGGTGCTCTATAGTTTAAGAGATCTAAAGTCATTCTGTCTTAATTCTTCTGGCATTGTAGCCCAAGGATCCCTGTTTGTCAGTCACTTCATGGTTCAAATGGAACTGTAGCTTCACTGCCTCACATTTCAAGCACCAGGGAGGGATATGAAGAAGAGTGTGTTTCCTATTTTTAAGGACATTTCCAGAAATTATGTAGGAGAATCACTGATAAAATGATTATTCATTGATTAAAAATGGTCATGTTTCTACACTTATCAGAGAGAGGGTAGGGTTAGCTTTTTCACTGGGTAACAATTTCTAAGGAGAAGAAAAAAGTAGATATTCAGAGGCAGTTAACAGTCTCTGCTACAGTCATTCTCTGTGTAGCATTATTAGTATTATAAGGAGGTTTATTCTTTTAGGTTTTTTTTTTAATGCGTATTTATTTATTTTGAGAAAGAGAGTGTATGTGTATGTGTATGTGTCGGGGGGAAGGCAGGGACAGAGAGAGAGAGACAGAGAGAGAATCTCAAGTGGCTCTGTGTGGTCAGCGCAATGCCCAGCATGGGTCTCAGTCCCACAAACCACAAAATCATGACCTGAGCCAAAAGCAAGAGTTGTATTCTTAACCACTGAACCACCTAACTGCCTCTATTCTTTCTTTCTTTATTTTTATCTTTCACAGTCTCATCCTTCCATCTTGACTCACACATGCTATAGAATACAAGACATCTGTGTCATCCTCTATGATCTGGACCTTGCCTTTGTCTCTACTGTTAATTTCCAGAACTATTCATCTCCTCATAATCCATTCTATTGAAAGCTTCCAGTTTGTCTGACTGTTTCACACTTCTGGGAAACTGTATGAATTTTTCCTGTAATTGGAATGCTCTATTTCAGTCCTACTTCTAGTCTATAAGTGCTCTCCTTATGCATCCTTTACCCATCTGGAATTGATCTTGTATTCACTTTTCTTGTTCACATATCTGTTCCCAACTAAAGCATAAATTCCTTAAACATAAATACTGTATCTTATTCATTGCTAAATCTCTAGTACCTAGAAAGTGACCAGGAAAAAAATCACAGACTCTTATTGCATTCTTGCATGAATAAATGAAATGTACAACTGACGTACATATGTATTTATTTAATATTTTGTAAGCATTTATTTATTAATATTAAATCAAATATCAGGCTGCAGGCTTGATGCTGAGATACAGTAGCATGGAGTTTAAATTCATGATGAAGGGGACAGACAACAAACAGAATACTTTTAATTGTGAAAGAGATTAATACAAAGGGAGGAGGAAATCAACCATCCATAATACTGTGGGACTACTAGCAGGATACATTTCAGTTATTTATAAACATGTTGGGTTTTTATTTTGTTGTATTCCTCATGAAAAAAAAAGATGAAGAAATTTGTTGCTATCTCATGACAAGTTCATGGCTTTGAGTATGGCTATCACCAAGAGAATTGTTAATTAGCTGCTTTCTTAAGTTCAATGACTTGAAAAATTATAACATGCCAAGCTTTGGATGTGGATGGAGATTAATGTGATTGTTGACATTAATAGTTTAAAATAAATTATGGTGGTGAATTAAACTCAATTAAAATTTGTAGAATGTTCATCTCTGTTGACTGGCTAAATGTTTATAATGAGAAACCTTTAGTTATTCGTAAAAAAATTATATTGAGTGCTTGCTCAGTACTGGGTGCCGTTTTAAATGTTTTATATGCATTAATTCATTGAGTTCTCATATCAACTGATTTAGTTTGATACTACTCTTATCCTCATTTACAGGTTAAAAAAAATAAAAACATCTGACTTAAAGATTAATTTATGTGGCCACAGTCATATAGTTACAAAGGCAAAGAGCCAGTAGTAAAACCCAAGCAGGGTCTGTGCTCTATACCCTTGCTACTCAAAAGGGTAATCTTCAGGGGTGCCTGGGTGGCTCCGTTGGTTAAGCATCAGACTTTGGCTCTGGTCATGATCTCATGGTTCCAGAGATCAAGCCCTACATCAGGCGCTGTGCTGGTAATCCAGAGTCTGCTTTAGATTCTTTCTCTCTCTCTTTCTATCTCTGCCCCTCCACTGAGCACATGGGGTTCTCTCTCAAAATAAATAAATAGATAAACTTAAAAAAATGTAGTCCTCAGACTGGCAGAATCAGTATCACTGGGCAGGTTGTTAAAAATGCAGACTCTCAAGCCCACCCCAGCCATGCTGAATTTGAATCCGCATTTTAACCAGATCCTTAGATGACTCAAATGCATATCAAAGTTGGAGAAGCACCGCCATAAACCACTACTGTATATTGCCTTAGAGGAGCATAAAATGGGAGTTACTTTCAAATGCCAGATGTTTATTTAGTTCCCATTACCACTTGGCCAGACACTTGTGTCTTCCTGTAGCCTTAGCAAAAACTAAGATGTGGAATGTTCCAGGCCATAGAAGTGTTCCCTCAGAGAATATGTACTTTCGATTTCTTATGTTCTTTATCACAATGCTACATCCACTCTGGGAATCTGGCTGCTTGTTGAGATTTAATTAAAATATTAGTCAGAAATGTTGACACCACTGACCTCCATTTCTGTGAACCACTTGGGTCATGTAGATTAAGAGAAATGTGGTATCATCTCATCGTTAAAAGTGGTTATACTATGATACTGAAAAAAATTGGAATGAGGAGGTTAGATATCAAAGCAAAAAGAACATTTTAAATCCTCCATTGATTTTCTTTCTCTGTGTTTGCTCTTTCTTATTGCAGGGATACCTGCCAGCGTCATTTTCTTCTTTCTCTGGTTTATAACTTTTCCATTAAAAAGTAATTTGAAAGACAGTATGGCCAGAGAATTTTATCTGTACCTTTCTTATAGCACTTTATCATTTTGTCTCACAGTTATTTGAGTGCCTAGCAGGGTATAATTACATTCCGTAGCATATAAAGAATGTGTGTGATAAACCAGGAACTGTGCCAAGTGGTTTGCATTTCCTCAGATAACTCATTTGATTCCCACCACAACTTTGTAATGGAGATGTGCTTGTGATCCTCATTTAACACATAAGGAAACTAAGGCCCAGAAAGTTTAGAAATATACCCAAGTCTCATAGCTTGTAAATGTTGAAACTGAAGTTCAACCCAGGCAATCTGACTCTAGGGCCCACCTGCTTTACCAAGTACTATAATAGCCAGTCATGACTTCATTACAAGCAGTAAGCACAGAAAGTAACATAAATAGTATTAGAGTTTAATTTTATTTTGGTGGATCCTGAAAGACAGTTACTACCTTACTTGTGTTTCTGAATTATATGTTTAGTCTTACAAAATTACACTTTTTAAATGATAGATATTTCGAACATCTTATTGTTCAAACAGTTCCCCTTTTTTGACATATCATATGGTATCAGACTATATAGAACATTGAATTAGAATTGCATGGGCATCGAGTTTGAAGATCACTTGGCCAAAACTCTTAAGAACTATTTGGCATTCTTTTCCCCTGAATTTACTAGCATGAACCACATATAAATTAGCAATTCATAGTGAAGAGTAAAACTCTGATTAAAGTCTGGTTCCCTATAGGTAAAAACTAGCAATTGAGCAGCTGCCAAGGAGCACCAATTAAGTGCCAATGAGGGTCAGGATGAATGTGTCAAGGGCTAATGTGCCAAAAACAATTAGTCTCTAAATCTCTTTGAATCATAGTAAATCTATGACCTGTGCAATTAACACAAGCATGATTGGATTTGACTAAAAAGCAACAGAAGAACTCTGGAAGATGTTCCCAAATAGTCAAGAGTGGAAGCTTGAGGTAGGGTCAGAGAGTGGTAATCAACAATAGGAATAAGAAAGTCCATCATACATACCCACGAGGCAACTAGAAGACAAGTCTGATACTCAGAGAAAACCAATCATGAAATCGTCATCTTGGTTTTATTTAAAATGAACACAAGATTTTACAATCTTCCCATATAGTACCATAGATCCAAGCTTGTGAGTCCAGATTTTGTGGTGTGAGATGATCTAATTTACTCATGCATGGAACATATTTTTTTTTTTTAAACACCAACGCTACTTGACACAGAGTTAGCTGTCAGGAATATTGTTGTGTAAGAGATTACTTCTGCCCTCAAGCAGTTTATAGTTTAATTAAGGAGAAGACTAAACTACTGTAAACAAATAGCTACAACTTGTTTTAGGTCCTGTGACAAAAGCATATAAAAGGCTCAGTGAGGACGCAGGAGTGTTCAATTTTCTTTGCAGCTTTCCATGACTACCATGACCTTAAGAGATATCTCATCCATTTCCTGGCTTCCTTTCTATCTATATCCACTGTGCATTTCTCTCCCTAGGACTCATTCCCTCTGGCCATACAGAATTCATTTTTTCAATCCTTCAATGATCTTCCTAACCTGCATGCTTTTGCACTTTTTCTTCTCTGTGCCTGGAATGTCTTTTTCTTTTATCTCCATCTGACAAAATTTGACTTACCTTTAGAATGAAACCTTCTGAAATGTTACCTCTTCTGTGAAGTCTCCCCCCTCCTCCTGTTAAATGCATGCTCCTCGGTGTCCCAGCAAACCTTAAACTTAACTCTGTTGTAGTACATATTACGTGAGATTTGGTTATCCATCTGTAGCTCCTTGAGATAAAGGTTCTGTTTTAATATCTGCCCCAAGATTTAGCAGAGTGCCTGACATGTACTGGGCTTGCAGTAAGTGNGTCAGCACAGAGCCCAATGCGGAGCTCGAACCCATGAACCATGAGATCATGACCTGAGCTGAAGTCGGACGCCCAACCGACTGAGCCACCCAGGCACCCCAATTAAGTCATTCTTGAACCTATTTCCTTTTCTGCCCTGTGATGTAGACAGTCAGTTCACATGTATTACAAAATATGTCCCATTGGAAGTAGTATTTTTTTTTTTAAGATTTTGTTAACTTTTTGAGAAAGAGACAGAGTGCAAGTGGGAGAGGAGCAGAGAGAGAGGGAGACACAGAATCTGAAGCAGGCTCTGGGCTCTGTGCTGTCAGAGCCCGGCATGGGGCTCAAACCCACAAACCATGAGAATATGACCTGAGCCGAAGTCAGATACTTAATGAACTAAGCCACCCAGGCTCCAGGGAAGTAGTATTTCTAATTGATTCTATATTGACCTATTTGGGGTTTAAAATCCTATTTAACTATGAAGTTTGTGTTTCATCTTTCACATCATTAGGGTTTTATATGACATTTCTTATTCCTGAATTAGAATGAAGGCTAGTCCTGTTTGTATGAACTTTCTTAAACATTATGCCTGATTTCAAGGGGTGCCTTTTCAATCTAGATGAGTGTAGAAACATTCAAACATGCTAGCAGGCAGCTGACAAGCTACATTAATGAACTTGTAATCTGCTATCCCAAATGATTCAAAACCAGTAAGTAAAAATTAGACAAATTCCATCCTAGTAATTCAGTAACCTAATATCACAAAAATATTTCTGTTAGGGGCTAAAAACATGTCACTATCCTAGTGTGAAGGTTGGTTAGAATTCTAACAAAAATTTAAATAAAAGTTGAGCAATAAATGGACTAGCCAAAAGACTGTTTAAGTTTACATCCATGTAAAAGAGTATGATTAATGCTATGAAAAACATAAAGAAAAATAGAGAGATTTCATTCTCCAAGGAATATATAATGGGAAAAAGGACAAGGTAGGGAAGAATGTGAGCCTCAATGTCCCATCACTGTGTGTGTGTCACGACAGTGGCACAGAACTGATGGCAAGAAAGCCCATAAAGGAGAGGATTGCCTGTGAATCATATTCTAGTGGAATAGGATCAATAATAGAATATCCTGCATAAAAATGGGTAGGTTAGTTAGGACATTAAAAGACCTGATGCAAGACCTTCCTGATGTTAGAAAGAACTGTCATCTCCAGATCCCAGAGAGGGGTTTGAGATAGGAGAAACTGAGACTAATTTCTGTGAACGTAGCTTTTTAATTTTTTATAGAAGTTTGCTTGTTTGTTTAGAGAGACAGAGAGAGAGACAGAGAGAGAGTGTGTGTGTGTGAGCATGGATTGCCCTTCCACAAACCTCACTGCCCTTGGACATGAGAGCAATCATGCTTGAGCAGGGAAGGGGCAGAAAGAGAGGGAGAGAGAGAGAGAGAGAGAGAGAGAGAGAATCTCAAGCAGGCTTTGTACTGCCAGCACAGACCCCAAGGCATGGCTCAAACCCGTGAACCACGAGATCATGACCTGGGCCAAAATCAAGAGACAGATGCTTAACTAAGCCACCCAGGTGCCCCTGAATCTAGATTTCTTTAGTTATCAAATGAAGTTAATGATCCCCACTTTCTAGTTTCTATGTGCATTTGTCATATATGCATGTGTGTCCATGTAGATAAATAAGAGACTGACTAAAAAGTGTATTATAAACTTATAGAGGATATTCCTGTATTGTTATTAATAATCAATTCATTCGTTACAGAAATATCTACTAAGTACATTTACTATGTGTGAGACCTAATGTAATATAGTAATGCAGCAAAGAGGAAGGAGATACTGAATCCATGTTTTCAAGGAGGTCTTAGGCTTATAGGTGATAAAGGTAAGCAAACAAATGAAACTCAATATGATCACGGTTAAGAGGAAGAGGTACAGTGGGATACAAACAAGGAAGCAATTAATATTATTGAGGTCAGGAGAGGCAGATGTCTTTTGTAAACTAAGTCTTAAAGTATTGAAAGAAGGTCCCAAGAACCGTGAGGTTTGGGGAAAGTCACTCCATAGAGAAAGAAATGTATAAAAGAAGACTCAGAAAAAAGAAAAATCCTAGCAAGTCCAGTAAACTGCTTCTGGTGTGGTATTGTGGGCATAGGGTTTACAGGACAAAGAATGTGGTAAGAGAAGGTACAGAACAGGGCACTGTTACTGTAGCAGTACCACAGTACAGTGGTTAAGAGCGGCGCCTCAACCACACTTCTGGGGTTTGAATTCCTATTCTCTGGCCTGGATGACTTTAAATAGTGCCTTAGCTTTCTCATCTGTGATATGGGGGTAATAGTAGTACCTATTTCATAAGGTTGCTTCAGAACTGCATCAGTTAATATATGTAAAGCGCTGAAAAGAGTGCCTGGTGCATAGTATGGAGTGTATGACTTAGCTGTCATTATTATGATTTTCCCAGCCTCTTCTTTATTCTTATTTCCCCATTTATTATTTTGTTCAAGAATATCCAACAAAAGTATGATGCAAAGAGCAAACAACCCTCTTAAGAATTTAGATTCATCATGCTTGATCAATGAGATAGAGACAAGCTAGGGTGGACTGGATTCAATGGGGTTGCTGGACTCAGCTGGCTGCTCCATTATTCTTCATCCTGACAACACCATTATTTGTGGCTAAATACCTGTACTCTAAAGTACCTGGAAATGACCACTCCCAACTTCCTCTAGCCTAGGTCGGAGCTCTGTGCTACATCCTTTCTCAAAGTCCTCATAATCTGTCAAAATAAAGCCAGTTATATCTGGGGAGTAGTGGGGATGAGCATGTATGAGAAGTTGGGGAATTTGGTTTTCGTGGGAAGGAAAACCATTTGTCTTCCATCCTCCAGTTCTTCCTGACAGTGACCTTGACCCTTGAAGAGAAAGGCAGGCTTCCATGAAGGGAGGAGAGAGCTCTCCCTTCACCTGAACTTCCTGGTGGGTTACTATTTATATGTTGGAGAGGGGGTGGAAGGTTTAAGAGAGGATAGGATCACTATATTCATGTGTGATGAAAGCTTTTTAATTTTTTCCCAATTAATATCCTTAGAAGAAAGACCTTTATGCCTCCAAAACCTGGGGCAGGGGCAGAAGGGCTGGCACTGGCCCATCTACACATAAGATGACCCACTGAACATGCACAGTGATAATGTGCATAAAAATAATAATAGATGATAATAAAAGTAGATCTTAGTGGCTAGAATATACAGGAGAATATCCTAGAGAGGTTAAGTTCCTAAAAAATCTGCTGTTTGGCTTCATTTACCCAGAAAAGCACATTATTCCCTGCCATATTGTATCTCAGGCAATTTCTTATTCAGGACAGCAGTGTTTCATTCACAGTGCTTCTTGGTCTGACCACCACTGAATCACTCCTCACTCTCGGGTCATGTGTCTTAGTTTCACAGTGTAACCTGGCCTTTTCTGTTGACATTGCATCTTTGTATTGGATTATTCCTTAGAAGTTCTATTCATGCTTATCTTAATATTACTTGGGAGCTGAGCAATAACACATCTTACAACATTATGGCCTGTTCAGGAGTCTTACCTGGCTATACTCCCACTACACTGGAGGAAGGTTTAATAGCAGGAGAGACATGCTGAGGATTCCCATTACACAGGCAAGATGAGCTTCACAAAATATTAAACTCATTAACATCTTCATTAAGCCATGCATCAGGCAAGGACTTTATCACCTTTTTTGTTCATTGGCAATTTCACCAAACTGATTATCTGTTCTTGGTATCTTTCCCATTAATAAGAATTAGGAGGGTTTTTTAATAGTCATTTAATTATCTTTAAATGTATGTTTCTGCAGCCATCATTAAGCTCTAGAGTGGATTTCTACAAGCTGATCAGAATGGGGTAGGTAGAAGCCACAGTGTGAGACTTTGTGCATGCCCCCTGATCTCTTTGGGTGAGCCTAAGATTTGCAGCTATAGGACCAGAATACTGATACCCATCTCCTAAGGCTGAGGTTAGATAGATGATGTATGTGAAAAGTACTTTATAGGCTTTAATATGCATGAGATTTTGGATATTATTGCAAATGTTATTAAGTATGGAAGGAAGAAAAATTGAGTGCTTTATAGAACTTTCCTTTCATTCCTGTCTTTTTTGCAATATATCTTCTAGTTGAATTCTAAATTCTGGTTGTAATTGTGTTAAAACTAAAAAGCCAAAGAGTTGCTCTAGTATAATATCTCTGTGAAATGTCATCAAACATTAATTTATTATAAACACTAGCACTTAAAATATTAGAATATATTGCCCTGTTAATGTTAACATAGTATCAATATGCTAGTATTATGTTAATGTTAGTTCTTTGGCCATTTATTTAATATTAGCCAAATAATAACTGTAAATGTTTAGAAGAAGTAAAAAAAAAGAACATAATTTTTTTATACATTTAAATTTTAATGTTATAGCGGGTCAAATTTATACATCATTCACTAAGTCAGGAAGCAATTTGCCGGGCACCTGGGTGGCTCAGTTGGTTAAGAGTCCCACTTCGGCTCAGGTCTTGATCTCAAGGCTCCTGGGCTCGAGCCCCACATTGGGCTCTGTGCTGACTGCCGGCTCAGAGCCTGGAGCCTGTGTCAGATTCTGTATCTCTCTCTCTCTCTGACCCTCCCCTGCTCACGCTGTCTCTCTCTCTCTCTCTCTCTCTCTCTCTCTCTCTCTCAGAAATAAATAAAACATTTAAAAAAAAAAGGAAGCATTTTGCTAAGGTCCTGACGTGAAGCAAACATGGCACTAGTTCCTAGGGATAAACACATGAAAAGAGAGAGTCCCTGCTTTCAAATGATTAAGCTGGCCCTAATTCCCAATTCCCTTAAAAGAAAATATTCTCTGATTATTTCTTAGAAAAATTGACAGTAACCTCCTTAGCAATAACAGGGTCTGACATGTAAAGGAAATTTTCTTAAAATGTAGTGTATAACAGCTACACATAAAACAAAACTAAATAAAATAAAATAACATAAAATGAAAGAAAATAAAACTTTTAGTAAACTATAGATAGGAGCAGGGGTTCCTGGATGCTTCAGTCAGTTAATCATTCGACACTTGATAACAGCTTAGGTCATGATCTCAAGATACCCGAGTTCCAGCCCTCACTTCGGGCTCTGCCATGATAACTGGGAGCTTGCTTGGGATTTTCTCTCTCCCTCTCTCTCTGTCCCTTCCCTACTTGTATTCGCTCTCTGTCTCAAAATAAATAAATAAACTTAAACACACTTAAAAATAAGAAGAAAAAAGAAAATGGCCTGGAGCAAACTTAAAGAAACTTTGCTATTCAGCACTTTACATAAATAGCACTAATTGGGAATATTTGCTTCTTAATAGTAAATGTTAATGGTTGTACAGATATAGGCCTTGTGATTTGTTTGTTTATTTTACATAATCAGGATGCTTAAGAGACTGCATGTGATGCTGTTTTAGCTAATATAAATTCTTCATAATATAAACAGTCAGTATTCTCAATCCCCTAAACTCATTAGGTGGAGTAATTTTTATACATTATTGGGCTTTTACTCCTCTTTCATCAGATAATCTTCTTGAGTGTGTAATTGTTGTACAAGTGTTAGAAGATTCCTATTATTCCCTAAGCATACTAATTTATAGATTAGCATTGCTCATGTTCTGTTTTGTTTTATGCATCCCTGTCTGAATTTTTTATTGAGTTTCTTAGCTCCACAGGTGAAACATAGAAACCAATGGAATTAAGTTTGTGTGTATGTTTTGGATTTGTGAATCCTCTCCTCGGAGTCACTGAAGTATTTGGAAAACATGGTAAAGAATACAAATAACCTCTAGCTTTCATGTGAAGTAGCATTAGAGATACTAAGTACTTACTGTGTGCTGGTCTAGGTGATGTATATAAATCAGTAATTTATGGTCTACTCCCTTAAGGAATTCAGCCTAGTCTGAGAGGTAAGGGGAGATATAACCGGGGTTTAAGGCACAAAATAAGTCTCAACACTGAGCCTGGTGCTTAGTGATTATTGTGGACTGGCTAAATCAATGGAATAAATAAACATATGAACATATGAATGAACAAATGAAGAAATATACTAAGATTATTTTTATCAGATGTGTCAGAGCAGTTATCATGGTAAAAGTGAGGCATTTGGTGGAGTGGTAGAACATGGAGATGAAAAGAGTTCCAGAAAGGAGAAACAAAGTGAGGTGTTGCCTAGGTTTTTCTTGTTTGTTCCTCCGCTTGTTTTGGAGAGTAAAGTTATGGTAAACAAATGACTAAAAATAAGAACATCGTTACAGTACCTGTATCATATACAAAGGAACAACTTTAAAACCAATACAGTAAGAAGGCTGAGTGCTTACCAAAAGAAGCCCAATGTGAACTGACTGCAGAGTATGAGTGTCACAAAAACAAAAGGCTACCCACAAGTCAGAGCATTCTATGCAGACCCACGTATGTAACTCTGGTTAGAAGGAGAGTGCTGGACAGTATTAGAGATTTCACATTATCCTAAATAAACTCAGTAAGCAAACATCTGCCTAGAGGGAGAACAGCAAATAGTGCAGTGTCCTGGGGTAATGTGTATTTCTTTTCTGTTAGTAGTTTATTATGATTTAATACATACTGACCATATTCCAAGTTGTATACTAATTCTTTAAAAAAAAAAAAAAAGCTCTAACCTTAAAATTTTTATTTCTCTTTTACCAAAGATGTAAAAATCCTGAGACAGGTACTTAATGTTTTCCAAAATTATAATTTAGTAAGTAGCAAAGCTCAGATTTAAAATTCGTCTTTTTAATCCTCAAGTCCAGTGTCTCTATACATTAAGCTGTCTCTCAAACTTCAGTGAAAAAGTGCAAAGAATTTAGAAGCCAAACCTTTACTTCAAGTTCTGTTTCTGCCACTACTTAATGTTGTGACAATAACTGAAGACTAAAGACAATAACTAAAACTAGAGACAAAGAGCCCATTTAAGAAACTGTTACCATTTGGGCCGCCTGGGTGGCTCAGTTGGTTAAGCGTCCCACTTTGGCTCAGGTCATGATCTCAAGGCTTGTGGGTTCGGGCCCCACGTTGGGCTCTGTATTGACTGCCAGCTCAGAGCCTGGAGCCTGTTTCAGATTCTGTGTCTCCCCCTCTCTCTGACCCTTCCCTGTTCATGCTGTCTGTCTGTCTGTCTGTCTCTCTCTCTCTCAGAAATAAATAAAACATTAAAAAAAAACAAAACTGTTACCATAGACCATGAAAGAGGAAATATATACATGAGTAGGATATTACCAATGAAAATAGATTGGAATGAATTTCAGAAGTTTTCTGAAGGTAGAGCCAACCTGTCTTGGCAACTAGTGTAATCTGTTATCTTTGTATTTACAATATCAATTACATAGTGTAATTTTCCTGAAGTATGGTCTTTGGAAAACTAGCTCTGCAAGAAACTGCCTAGAAGTTAAGGTAACAGTAGCTGCTATAGAAAACCTTGATATTTGAATGGCTTAATACAGTCAAAATATTTATTTTGGGGGTACTTAGGAGGCTCAGTCACTTAAGCATCTGACTCTTGATTTTGGCTCAGGTCATGATATAACGGTTTATAAGTTCGAGCCCTGCTTGGGACTGACTCTCTCTCTGTCTCTCCCTCCCTCCCTCCCCCTGGCCCTCCCCTGCTCATGCTTGCTTGTTCTCGTTCTCTCTCTCTCTCTCTCTCTCAAAATAAATAAATAAATATTTAAAAAGAAATCTTTATTTTCTTCTCTCATTTGCAGTGTAGTGAAGGGTTTCCCCACTCTTAACTTTGGACTACATAATTCTTTGTCGTGGTGGCTGTCAGCGCATTGTAGAATAATAGCATTCTTGGGCTCTACCCATTAATGCTAGTATTACCCCCTCCTCATTTGTGATAACCAGAAATATTTCCAGATGTTGCCAGATGTTTCCTGGGGGACAAAATATACGTATTCTGGTCACTGAGAACTTTCATCCCCACAATGGTATGAAAACCCATATGATTTTCCCTCAAATCACATTGGCATGAATCAGTCACGTGGCCACACCTAGTTATAAAAGGAGCCAGGAAATACATTCCTTAGCTGGAAGCTGCTTCCCAGGTTCTGCTTCTTTCTGTGGAGAGGAAAAGCATTGACTTCATCGGACATCGAGTCATCTCTACCACAGTCTGAATCAGAAGAAATTTCCCTAATCACAGAAGTTTGGAAAGTGTTCAGATTATATTTCTCCCTTAAAGATTCACAATGCACATTAACAACTGTAAAGTCTCATAATAGTCCAACATGAAATACATCTGGTAAACTTTGTTTAACTCAATATACCTCAAATGCATATGACCACAGAATCTGTTTTTTCTCACTTTTCTTTTTTTTTTGAGATAACATCACTGTTCTGCTGCATGCTGGAAAATGGCCATCGTGTCTCCTACCTTTCCTGTTTTCTCTGCTTCCTTATTTCTGGCTCATTTCAGAGGTATTAGCATTTTGACCAGATAATGGACAGGAAGAGGTGTACATGTGTGATGTACAGTTTGAGTGTATTCATTGACCAGTTAGTTTTAGGATATATTTTGCTAGTCCTGTATAATGATTTGGTAGTAGCTATTGATGATCATTTTTTAAAAATAATTGGACTTCTTTCTACAATTAACTCACCTTTTTTTAGAAACTGAATGTGCTCATCACTCATTTACATACTGTCTCCCTCAGCTGTTTCTCTGCTTTCATGATTCCATAATGCCAGTAGTTGAATGCAGAAAAACAAAACCACTTTATTTATTATAATTAATTTATATCGTAGGGAATCATAGGATTCTTACCATATTTAAGCTTCTCAGTACCTGAATTAACACAGGCAATGGAACAGTCTCTTTGCTATTAGCAATCTGCATTGCAACCCACTGTCAAATCTTTGAATGCCAGTATCCACTTTATTGTGTCCTTCATGCTTTTAATTGCACACTCCCTGTTTCTTCTACTCTCCTTCCTTTTGTGTACACTTTTCACCATAGATCATAGCTTGCCCTATTGCCTGTTCTTGGTCTTCATTTTCCTTCATCCCTAAAAATTAAACTAGTTTATTCTTTATATTTTTCTGTTTCTAACTCATCACTCATTCCAATGTAGATGAATTGCAAATATGTCTGTTTTGTGATCATCTATTTACAAACAAAATCCTTGCATATAAAACAGAAAATATTAAGGATGCAGATTCCTATTATAGTGTGGTAGGCAGTTTCAATTCCCATGATCTTGGCCAGTAGTGTTATTCCTGTTGTCATAGTGTGTTACATTTCACGGCAAAAGGAAATTTGTATATATTACTAAGATTACCAACCAGCTAACCATAAAATAGATTATCCTGAATTCTTTGGGTAGGCCTAATGCAATGACATCATTCCCTAAAACTAGAAGAGGAAGTCAGAGAGATTTGAAGAGATAAGAAGGACTTGTCATTGGTGCCTGAAGGGGTAGAGGGCGACATGGAAAGTGTGAGAAAAAAATAAGTTCAACCAGTGAGCCTGAACCCCATGCTTCAGATGAGAACACAGTCCTTGGTGACCCTTTCATTTTTTCCAGTGGGACTCTGAGTACAGCATTCAGGCTTGCCATGTCGGACTTCTAGCCTAGAGAAATATGATATAATAAAAAGCTATTGTTTTAAGCCATTGAGTTTGTGGTAACTTGTTATGCAGTATTAGAAATCTAAAACATAGGCAACAGTTAACTCAGTTCTTTCCTTTCCCAAACTACTATACCTGCTATTCTTTTCAGCAGTGAGCATTGTAGTACATTCAAGTTATAAGTTGATTCAAGGTACTACCTAGTATGCCATTTATTCTAGACTTTTTCTACACTAAAAAGAAAGTAATCCTGTTCATGACCAATGATGATGTATTCTTTCTCTTCACCCCAAATTATGCCCCTATTTATTTCCCTTCCTCAGATATTTTTGTTTCTACATATCCTAGCACTTCTGTTGATATCATCTAACTTATCATGCTTACTAATTAGATTACTAGCAATCCCCGCTATCTGGTTCTCCTTTCCTTCATGGGCATATAGAAGACTGTATCTCCCAAATTACACAGGATCTTGTGATTAATTCTCACCAATGGACTATGTGCTGAGGTAGTGAAAAGCCCCATCTTCACCTTTCAGCATGGAGAACTACTCAACTTGTTGAAGATTTGTGTCAGAAACAAACATTTGTAGTATTAAGGCACTAAAGTTTAGGATTAATTTTGTTCAACAGTGTAACCTAACCTATTCTGAGTAATGCAGGCAGGAACACAGACAAGTTCTGCCCAGTGACAATATTTTATTGTTTCCAGATTATTATTGATTATATAGAAGTCAAACCAAGATACCATCCCTACATTCATACGGAAGTTTCATTTATAACTTAGTTTGTATTGAAATGTAAATTAAGAGTATAATGTTTTAAAAGCAAAAATAAGTTTTGACATGTGTATGGATTAAACAGGCACATGCGTAATTCCCCCAGCAAAGTCTCTACTGTGATTCATGCTCCTTTTCTGTGATTTTCTTTGAATTTGCTTCGTTCTTTTGAAGTTCACCTTGAAGAACTGAGCAACTCTAAGACAGTCATTTTTTCTTCACCATGACATGACTAATAGCTTCTGCCATAGATGCCATTCTTTGCAATCTTTAATTTCTCTTTCTATTCTTCTTTAAGATTTGTATTGAAATGTATCTTCTTCAAATAGATATGTTTATACCTATCCAGACTTAATCACATTTATAACATATGATAACTCTTTTTGGTAGATTACCTAAGTGCCTGAAAAGATAGCCAATCTTAAAGAAGAATCACAATGATTTACTCTCATAGTTGAGCTGGAAAAAGTCCAGACACTTGATAATCTGCTCATCAAAGGGGGATGAGGAGGAGGGGTAAAAATTGAATCTATTAGTTATCTTTCTCTCATGAAATTAAAACTAATTGAGATTTAATTTCCAATTTGAGGTTTCATTGGAACATACTTTAAAAAATCTGGACTGGGAATGCAATCTTTAATTTTATCTAATTTTCCAACATCACTTCTCCATTTTGAACACCAAAGGCATGGAAATATTGATCTACAAAATCTTTCATTAACTGAGGTTGTGATTTTAGAGGGTTTACTTATTAAAATATATATATTTATTATTATATAGGTTGTAATATATAATTATATATTAAAATATATTCATTCACAAATATATATGAAAAGACCCTGGTTATGAATTCCTATTGATAGCTCAATTTTCATGTTAGTGTTTGTTTTATTCATCATCACCTTGTTTCCACCAATTCTATTAAGTTTATAGTTTTTAAATTAGTATTTCCTTTTGTTAGGGAGAAGACAGAATAAGTTGGATAATAATCCATTGGCTCATTTTCCCTTTTTGGGTATAATCAATGTAGCTAAACATATTAAGAACAATGAAAAAACACTTGCTGTGAAGAACAAAACTATATTTTTCTGGGTAAAGTCTTCCTTTAAAGCTAGAGAAATAACGGGGTGCCTGTGTGTCTCAGTCAGTGAAGTGTCTGGCTCTTGGTTTTGGCTCAGGTCATGATCTCACAGTTTGTGAGTTCGAGCCCCACAGAAGGCTCTGTGCTGACAGTGCAGAGCCTGCTTGGGATTCTCTCTTTCTCCTTCTCTCTCTGTATCTCCCTGCTCACTCTTTTTTTCTCTCTCTCTCTCAAAACAAATAAATTAACTTTTAAAAAATTTTTAAAAACTAAAGTTAGAGGAATATTAACCACCATATTTCTCCAACTTTAATGTGCACAGGAATCACCTAAGGATCTTGTCAAAGTGCACATTCTGATTCAGTAGATTTGGGATAATACTAGAAATTTGCACCTTTAATAAACTCTCTGATGATGCTGATGTTTCTGATCCATACTTTGGGCCATACTTTGAGTAACTCCTTGCTAAAGCACTCATTCATTCATTCATTCGTTCAATCAGTGATCACTGATTAAGCCCTCAGTATGAGCTAGGCCTTTTAGGTTCAAAAATAAAACAGTTCTTTGCTCTAAAGGAGTTCCCATTCTATAACATCAGACTCATACACAGATAACTAATGAAAATGAGGAAAGTAATGTGATTGAGTTGACTACAAAGGCTATAGACGGTCAGATAGGGAGTGATTAATTCTTCTTTTAGTGTGGTGGGGAACTGGGGGGAGAAATGGAGGACTTCGTTTAACCTAAGACTTCACAACTAGGAGTTCATTCATTTTCAGGAATTTATGTTTGCTGGAACAAGCCCTAAGGAATTGGTAAACAATGTAAGTTGGAAAACTTGCAGCTCCTTCTGCAAGTAAAGAATACTGACAATGTGGGTCATAACCTGACAGCAACTTTTAGATGGGAGCTATCTACCTCTCCCTATGACTAAAAAAATATTTTAAGAATTAAAATAAAAAATTTTAAGTGAAAGCAAGTATGGTAGTTGAGTTCAGTCACTAACCACTTATTTTCAAGTCATTTTAAGAAATTCCAAATGCTTACATGATAGTTTTAAAATAGGTTTTAAAAACCAAACACTTTGATCTATTGCTACTACCTCCAAAAAATGCTTGCAAAGGTAGATTTACAGTTAATGAAACTTCCAGGTTTTTCATTTTCACAGATGCTAGGAAGGATCTTAGCAATTTTGTTGTTATAATTTTGTGTCATTTTTCTTTAAAAAAAAGACATCGAAAATTGTGTAAGATTCAGATTCTGCAAAATCTGGATCCACTCCTGAAAGCATACTTTTTATTGTAAGAATTAATATATGTTTAGTGTTTTCTTTGAGGAATATGTTCTGGCATCACTATAATTGGAAAATGATATTTAATCAGTTTTGAGCTCTGCAGGTAATAAACAACCCAAAGAAAGACACTCTCCAGGGATGATAAAAATTATCTTTTAACTCATGAATATTCCATTTGCTCATTTTCTACAGATGGATGACTTCATTTGAAAGCAAAAGAGAAATGGAACAGCCTGTATGAAGTGAATAGTGCTTTGTGTAGATGGGTCATAATGAAACTAACATTTTGGCCTAACTGTTCATGTGTGATGCACTGAGCCCCTTTAGCTTTCACTTGAAGATTTATAAACATCCATCCTCTTCCCTTTATATGGAGTGGAAGTATAGTATATATGCTAAATTTGGAAATGTTGAAGCCATCTACTTTGTTTAATTTTGATAAATATGTCTTAATCTCCATAATGAAGAAATGTCTGAATATAATTCATTTCCCTCCTTTAACAAAAAAGGATTTTCTACAGCACTAAATCTAATTCTTATAGCCTGAGTTTCTTGGAGGTAACAATACTAGATAAAATCATTTTAGACACAAATACAATATGAGGTCTATTTTCTCCTGGTTGAAAATTTTGTCTTCTGTTATTATTACTTTTTAGTGTTGTTTTTGCCTGAAACAGTAGGGGAAATGGGGGCATAGGCTACTCTTGTTATATACCTATAGGCTTTCTTTTTATCTTCTTCTTTTTTAGGTTAAGAATTATTCAAGGTAATTTTTTATAGGCTTCTCTGGTACAAGATACAGCACTGGTCTTAGGGGTATAGGAGGAGTGAATTGCAAATAGAATAATATTCAATTCCTAGGCTGAAGTAGATTGTCTTTTGCATGCATCTCCACTCTATAATGGAAATGAGATAAAGTGGAATATATAAACAAAATGAGAGGGCTTAATTATTAGAGAGAGAGAAAGAGAGAGAGACAGACACAGAGACAGAGAGAGATTCTGAGAAGGCTATATTCATCTTTTTTTAGTTTGTTCTCCAATGAGAGTTAACAGACACATACTTTTTTCTGTTAGTTAATTCTGTATCTATAATTGTTCTTGTTTCATCTAAAGATCTACTTTGCCAGTCTGATTTAAGAGTTCAGTCAGAGCCTTTCTATCCCTTCCCTAAATTTTAAAATTGATGTATAATTATTATATAGAACAGTATACAGATCCCAAAGTACACAGCTTGCTGAGTTTTGACAAATGTACTCCAAATCAAGATATAAAGTACTGGCAGTTCCCAAGAAAATATTCTTGTGTCTTTTTCAGTCTATGTCTTCCCAGAAGCAACCAGTAATTTCCCTCTCCATAAATTAGTTTTGCCTGTCCTTATATTCACATAAGTGGAATCTGACATTCTTTACTTGTTTGTGTCTACTTTCTTTTACTCAACATAATGTTTTTAAGATTCATCCATACTGTTTTGTATATCAGAAACTTGTACTTTTTATTTCTAAATAGTATTCCTTTATCAGAGTATATCACAATTTGTTTATCCATTTTCCTGTTAACAGACATTTCAGTGTTCAATTTTTTTTTTACATTTATTTATTTTTGAGAGACAGAGACAGAGCAAGAGCAGGGAAGGGGCAGAGAGAGAGGGAGGCACAGAATCCAAAGCAGGTTCCAGGCTCTGAGCTATCAAGCACAGAGCCTGACGCGGGGCTCGAACCCATGAACCAAGAGATCATGACCTGAGCCGAAGTCGGACACTCAACCGACTGAGCCACCCAGGCGCCCCTCAGTGTTCAGTTTTTTTGCTATTTTAAATAAATTGACAAGATTTTACATAAATTTTTGAGTAGGCATAACTTAAAGTAGAATTTCTGGATCATTAGGTAGGTTTATGTTTAACTGGTAGTTCATGAGAAACTACCAGTTTACTAAGGACCTGCCAAACAGTTTTCCATATCGGTTGTTTGATTTAACACTTAAGCCAGCAATGCATGAGAGAACTTCTGCACTCTAACATTTTGTATTGTTACTTGTTTTAATTTTAATCATTCCAATAAGTGTATAGTGACATCTCGTTGTGGCTTTAATTTGTATTTCCTTTCTGACTAACAATTTTCAGCATCTTTTCATGTATCAGTCATTAATATATCCTAATTTGTAAAGTATCGGTTCAAATATTTTCCCTTTTTTAAATCTTTGTTTATTTTTGAGAAAGACAGAGAGCATGAATAAGAGGAGGGGCAGAGAGAAGGGGCGAGACCTGAAGTAGGCTCGGTGCTTTCAGCACAAAGCCTGAGGTAGGACTTAAACCCATAAACCGTGAGATTATGAACTGTGCTGAAGTCAGACACTCAACTGGCTGAACCATAAACTTTTTATTTTGGAATGATTTTATATTTATGGAGAACTTTAAAATGTAATACAGAGGCTTCTTATATACCTCTAAGCCAGTTTTCCCCTTTGATAACATCTTACATTACCATGGTATACTTGTCAATATGAAAAAACCAACATTGGCATATTACTATTAACTCAACTCCAGACTTTATATGGATTGTACCAGATTTTCCATGAATGTGCACATGATTTCTTCCAAGATCATTCCAAGGTTCCATGTTGGATTTATTTGTCATATGACTCCAGGTCCTCTAGTCTGACAATTTCTCAGTCTTTCTTTATTTCTTACGGCATTGGTGCTCTTGAGGAATACTGACCGGGTATCCTGTAGGATATCCCCAGTCTATATCAGTCTGATTTTTTTCTTTAATGAATAAACGGAAGTTATGGATTGTGGAAAGAATACAGCAGAGTTCAAGTGGTCTCATCACAACATATAAGGTGATGTGTGATCTCCATCTAATATTTCTAGTGATGTTAACCTTTATCATTTGGTTAAAGTAGTGTTTTTAGGCTCTTTCAAGGGACAGAATGAGGTCCTGTGTTTGTGCATATTAACCCACATATATGCACATTATTTATTAATTTTTATATCCATCGATTTGTTTGTTGAATTTGAATATGAATGTAAGTTCATATTGGTTTCTCTGACTCATGCAGTTCCATAAAGTTCATTCCACATTTCTTTTCTTTTTTGTCTGTAATTTCCCTGTCTCACAATTAGAAGCCCACAACCTGCCATCTACCATGAAGTTATTTATTTAATACAAATGTATATATAAAGTTAAAGTGGTTTCAAAATTTTTTACATGAATCCCTGTGAGAAACAATCTACCAGCTAGAGTGCAGTGTTTATGTACAGTGTACAGATCATTTTATCTTCAAACATACAGTTCTAGGCAAAACACTATTTTCTGAAGTTACTTAGGTCAGCTCCTATGTTCCCATTAAAAAAAATGTGTCTTCTGCCCATTTTTTCACTGGAGGACATCCAGATGGCCAACAGACACATGAAATGATGCTCAGCATCCCTCCTTATCAGGGAAATACAAATCAAAACCACATTGAGATACAACCTCACACCGGTCGGAGTGGCTAAGATGAACAAATCAGGAGACTCTAGATGCTGGTTAGGATGTGGAGAAACGGGCACTCTCCTACACTGTTGGTGGGAATGTAAACTGGTGCAGCCCCTCTGGAAAACAGGGTGGAGGTTTCTCAATAAAAACTCCCCTATGACCCAGCAATTACACAACTAGGAATTTACCCAGGGGATACAGGAGTGCCGATGCGTAGGGGCACATGTATCCCAATGTTCATAGCAGCACTTTCAACAATAGCCAAATCATGGAAAGAGCATAAATGTCCATCAAATGACGAATGGATCAAGAAGATGTGGTATATCTATAGAACGAAATACTACATGGCAATGAGAAAGAATGAAATCTGGCCATGTGTAGCAACATGGATGGAACTTAAGGGTGTTACGCTGAGCGAAATAAGTCAGGCAGAGAAGGACAGCTACCATATGTTTTCACTTATAATTGGAACAGGAGAAACTTAACAGAGGACCATGGGGGAGGAGAAGGGGAGAAAATAGGGAGGCAAACCATGAGAGACTCTGGAATACTGAGAACAAACTGAGGGCTGGGAGTGGGAGAGAGGGGAAGGGGGATGATGGGCATGGAGAAGGGTACTTGTTGGGCTTAAGCACTGGGTGTTATATGGAAACCAATTTGACAATAAACTATAAATAATAATAATAATATCAAAAAATTGTGTGGCTTCCTATTTATTTATAAAGATGTAAATTTTTTAGGTATTTGTTTTACAAATAATTTCCTGACTTTTACTTACATTTTTTTTATGTTTATTCATTTTGAGAGAGTGTGAGCAGGAGAAGGACAGAGAGAATGTGAGAAAGGGCAGCCCAAAAGCAGGCTCTGCGCTGACAACAGATCTGGGGCTTGATCCCATGAGCCATGAGATCATGACTTGAGCCAAAATCAAGAGTCAGATGCTTAACTGACTGAGGCACACAGGTGCATTTTCATATTCTTAACAGTGAATTTTGACAAAAAGAGGTTCAAACTTTTACGAGGCTCAATTCCTCAAATATTCTTTTGTGGTTAGTGCTTTTTGCATTCTGGAATATCTTTGCTTTTCTCTAGGTCACAAAGTTCTTTTTAAATCTTTAGAAAATGTTTTATTCAATGAATTGTTTTAACTTTTACATATAGGTCTTTAATCTCTTACAAATTAATTTCTATTTATTATGTGAGATAGGTATCAGGCGGGGCGCCTGGGTGGCTTAGTCGGTTAAGCGTCCGACTTTCGCTTAGGTCATGATCTCATGGTTCGTGGGTTCGAGCCCCACGTCGGGCTCTGTGCTGACTGCCAGCTCAGAGCCTGGAGCCTGTTTCGGAGTCTGTGTCTCCCTCTCTCTCTGACCCTCCCCTGCTCACCCTGTCTCTCCTCTCTCTCTCCTAGAAAGAAATAAAAATATAAAAAAAAATGTTAAAAAAAAAAAAAGAGATAGATATCAGGCTTCAATTTTGTCCATGAAAATAAATAGTTAATCTAACACCATTTATTTATACTTTTTCATATTCTAAACCATGTGAAGCTATTTCCTACCTGACATCCCTCTGCGCTTGAAGAAGTTCCGGTTTCTCCAATAGTGATAAAGTGTTAGCACTTTGTCTTACCCCTGATTCTGATATATCATTTATTTGAATATTTGTGGATAACTGTCACAGATTTATGGCTCTTTTTTTAGAATATGTGCAAATTATTTGCAAATGTATTCTAGTCTTATTCTGATTTTTTTGATGTTACATTATCTATAAAATAATACTATTGTGATACTTTTATTTCCCTCTATTCTCCCACAATAGAGTAAACCATCAGCTAGAGACCATTTCATACATTTCAAATTATTTAAAAATAAAAATAAGAAAATATCTCTTTTCCTTTTATCAAACACATTTTCTTAAAGCTATTGTTCTGTCCAAGAATTCATAATAGAAAAAAACAATTTAGTAAGTGGAGACTCTAACTTTGTTACTTCCTGCATTTTGCATTAAAAGGATATGGTATTGTAAAAAGAATATCAAAGACTTTAGTTTCTGAAGAATGGGGTTAATATTAACCTTGGGCTAGTCATGTCCTTATTGGTAAGATGGGAGTAATATTTACCTCATAGAGTACACGTGAAGCTAAAATTAGTTAACATATCAGAATATTTATACCTATGTGTAACTAGAAATGGTCAAGGAAGATACTCAAAGCAAAAGAAAAACATGGCTCATTGGTCTGAAGAAGTAAATTGGTACTATCTTTAGAAAATATGTATTTTTAAAAGATGAATATGAGATAAGAATTAACTTTGGGTAGGGGTTGGGGAAGCAGTGTGGAAGCTACACTTCCAAATTCTACATCCCCAAATTCAGTTATTTTTTAGCCATTATATATTTTAGTGAAAATATTTTGAAATCTGTAGGCTGACCCATGAAAAGTGTCCCAAATTGCTTGGCACACAGCAGGTGCTAACAAAATATAGGCTGTTCTTTTAGTCATTTAACTGAATAGACATTTGAGGAATTTTTTTTAGTGGGGGACCTGGGTGGCTCAGTTGGTTGAACATCCAACTTTGGCTCAGGTCATGATCTCACCATTGGTGAGTTCGAACCGCACGTCATTCTCTGTGCAGACAGCTCAGAGCCTGGAACCTGCTTCATATTCTGTGTCTCCCTCTCACTCTGCCCTGTCTCTGCTGTGTTCTCTCTCTTTGGAAAGTAAATAAACATAAAAATATTTAGAAATTCTTTTAATCAATAATGTTTCTTGCTTCTATTGTTGACATTGAGGTCATTTTATATTTATGATATAGGACATTTTATTAAATTTTAAAAAGCTTCTTTAAGGCCAGTAGTTTGAAATATTCCTCATTNAGTTAAGCAGTTAAGCATCTGACTTCAGCTCAGGTCATGATCTCACAGCTCTTGAGTTTGAGTCCTGTGTCAGGTTCTGTACTGACAGCTAAGAGCCTGGTGCCTGCTTCAGATTCTTTCTCTTGCTCTCTGTGCCTCCCCCACTCAATGTTTTGTCTCTCTCTTTCTCTTTCAAAACTAAATAAACATTAGAAAATATTTTAATGTAGTAGTTTCTTAATTTTTTGAAGTCTTTTTAAAGATGTGTATTTGATTCTTTTTCCTGGATGACATGAGTTTCACTGCCCTGGTCCTGGATTAAATAATGGGAGAATGGGAGATCCTTTTTTTTTTTTTTTTCAGAATACAAAATGACCATGTAAATTCATTGTGTTTTAACTAGACTGTCCTAATTTTATGGATGGGAGATTTCTTTTGTTATATTTTGATTATTCACATAGCTCACTTCACCCATCATGGATCCTTCCTTTTGAAAAATAGCATAATATTAAGTCATTAAGGAAATTAGTATACAAGCCAGGTGGGCCTGAAGATAATTTGGAAATCAATCCTCCTTTTTCCTGTATATTTTATATACCATAGTTCATTACTTAATGTAAAATTATTCAACATATGGTCCAAATTCTTCTATTTAAAAATATTCACTTGATCATTATTTTTATTTATAAACTGGTTTATTTGGGAAACACTCTATATATAGAAATAAATTTAAATGACAGAGATGACTCTTTCCCTTTAATTTATGATAAATTATAGTGGCAAATATACCAGAATCCATTCTTCCTGCAACATTGGTTGATTATATTATTTAAAATTGTTCAGTAGTTTCCTGACCTCAAGACAAAACCCTGTTTTCCCAAACTAACTTTGAAATAATACTTTGCAGCTTTTTCATAGTAGTAGTTTCCATTGTACCTCATTAGAATTGTTCTTTTACAGCTCAGATAGGTCTCATAATTGTCATTCATACTCAAGAGTCATTCCAGCATCTGAGCACTCCTCAGGTAGTTCTCCTTGCCTAGAATTTCCTGTCTCCTCCCCACTGGGGACACCATGAAACAAAGGAGGATATTTCTAATGAAATCCTGACCATAATTTCAACTAAACTGGTCAGAATAGTCTAATTTGACCAGTAAGTGATAGTATGCTATTCCCTGTCAAGCATAGGATCCCAAGGAAACTTTATATTTCTTTCCAAGATGAAATTCTAAAATTAAATATATGGGTTTAACATAGAAGAGGAGAAAGTCCCAAAATATTCCATAAAAGACAGAGAATTAATTGTATTCACCTCTTTCTGAGGAGGGATGGTTCACTGAATAATAACTTTGGACATTTATTCATTATTTATTATATGTCAGCCACTGTTTTAAGCACTTTGCCACACGTTGACTCATTTTCCCCTCATGGTCTGGTCCAGAGTCTTGGTTTTAATCACCCCATTTACTTCTCCAGGTGTCTTTTCTCTGGGCTGCTTGTTAATTTAACGTCTCGAACAGTAGGAGATGAAATAAGTTGTCTTTTCCTAAAATTGGTCCCCCTGAGTCACTGTTTAGATCCGGTTGTATAAAGTGTCATGATGCACATGCACACGTTACCTGTTTACATTGGGGTCCTCTGGAATGGCAATGCAGTTTCATTCTTAATGATTTTTTTAGTTAAAATTGTATTTCTTTCCCAATATTTTCTGATTAAAAAAACAAAACTTCTTTAAGGGAAGGTCCATATTGTTCTTCATATTGTGTTCCCTTTCTTTAAAGGACAGACATTAGATACTGTTGACTGTATTCAGAGTTAGATCATCCTTTTGCTTGGCAAGCCCCTAAATTATCTTACCATTATAGGGAGACCAGATTTTTAAAGTTTTATAGAAGAGCAATGTCATATTTATAATACTCATCAGCTCCTACTAACTTCAAATATTTCCTCCTTATACTTCCATTTATGCCCAGGGATGGGAGATATGTGTTTTCTCTTCCCTGTCTTCTGAATTATATGCTTTTTCTACTTGTAAACTACTAATACAAAGGATTCCAAATTTTCCTTAACTTTGTACCGCTGAACAGCAGTAGCATCTTAATGGCACACTTTGAACTGTCTTAACATTTTGTGTTCTTTTATTTATTTATTTATTTATTTATTTATTTATTTATTTATTTATTACAAATAGTTTATTGTCAAATTAGTTTCCACCTAACACTCAGTGCTCATCCCCACAAGTGCCCTCCTCCATGCCCATCTTTCCTCCCCCCCACATCCATCAGTCCTCAGTTTTTGTCAGCATTCAAGAGTCTCTCATGGTTTGCCTCTCTCCCTTTCTTTTAAATCTTCATTTATGTTCTAGCAAATCCATCCAATATTATTAGAGTGGCCTATTTCCATAATAGAAGTTGATAATAGCCCAGAGAAATTCTAAGATGTTACTCCATGCTTGTGTTTCTCTATCCTCAGCTTTTACTTTTATTTATTTAAGTTTTCAGTGGCAGATTTAACAGATGATTCTCTGCAAAAATTAGTTTGTTCTTGAGCTGGCTGCCAGAATTTAAAGCTGAACTAAATGTCCACATCTCTTTTCTCCACTACCACCATTCTCGCTACCCACATTGTAGATTCAAGTAATAGACTGTATTTACTTGTCAATTATGATTTATTAACTAATAATAACCACCTGTTCCAGGGTCTCTGCAAAAAGCATTTAAGCTATTTCTACCAGCTAAGGCTTTTCTTTAAGAAAGCATCATCATTTGTATGATGAAGTATTTCAGAAAGTTGTAACTTTGGATATTTGTAACAACCCAGCTTTTCTAGTTTGCACTTAAATGGCCCTTTAACTTTGAGGAAGTTTGGCTAAAGTTTCCTGAGGAAATGGGTATTCTACTATAGTTTACACCGTAACTTCAAAGAGTAACAATGCATCCTGGCCAAAGATTTGGTGATCTTTCTTTTTATGGGGCAATCACATCCAAATTATTTTTCTCTCTTTGATTTTCAGCTAAAATCAGATAGAGTGGGACCAGAAAGGAAAGACTAAGAAGCCCACTTGAGTAATGTTGTGTGGAGTCCTATCTTGCAAAGCTTACATAAATAACCATTTTCTTTTAGACTTGCAATTGAAATTCTTGATATTTGTGAATATTTTGGATGTAATAAAAACAGAAATAAAAACAAAACAAAACCTTAGAGATCATAACTACTAAAACCATAGATTTAGAAACTGAGATCAAGTAGAAAATTGGACTTTCTTTGGGTCACACATTTGGTTGGCAATAGGGTCAGGATTAGATACTCCAGGTTTTCTGATTCCTATATCACAAACTAGACTGCAACTTAAATGGACAATTTTTTCATTTTTTATCCTTTTTTTTTTTTTTTGGTCTGGTGTTTTTTGTCCTTCCTTTAAAATTAAATCAAAGTAAATTTTTAATGAACATTATCCTTATTTTAGTAACACAATAACAATTACATATTTTTCTATTTCTCACTTAATAAACCAATGTCTCCAACTAGTTTTTGTAGTATACAGCTATTTCCTACTTGTCTGAAATCTTAAAAGAAATTTACCAACTGACAAGGAAGTGAGCAAAGAGGAAGGGAACCATTTTGAGTTGGAAGAACTGTTTGAGTAGGAAGAAAGACCAACTAACCATCCTTTCCTTTTGGCCCCAGAATGTTGTAGATCATGGCAAGTCTCTCAGTAGGGAATCCCTAGTGGGCCTCTAAAAGAAGCCCAGCTAATTACTATTTCTCCGAATACACTCGCTGGTTTTCTTTTCTGAAACAGGAACTTTCATGTTCTAGCAACATTAGAGGGCAGTGTATAAAAATTTACAACCTGAATTATGTCAGCAAAATTATGTCCCTTACATGCATGGTTTGAGTTGGCTTTGTTTTCAAATCCAACTGCCTAACAACAGGGCATATTAAATAGGGTGCAATTTGGAAACTACAAATTTCAACTTCGCAACATTTTCTATAATTTATTAATGTTTATTTATTTTGAAAGAGAGATTGGCGGGGGGGGGGGGGTGGGGAGAGAATCCCAAGCAGGCTTCACACTATCAGCATAGAGCCTGAACCATCAGATCATGACCTGAGCCAAAATCAGGAGTTGGATTTAATTCACTTGAGCCACCCAGGTGCCCCTGCAACATTTCCTAACCATGGTAAACTCCTCGTCCAAGGATCAGCTTTCCCTTTGTGTCTTTCTCTTTCTCTTTAAGTATTTTGACCCATTTATCTAGACCTCTAGAGTATATTTCCCCTCTTTTAATTCATTGTTTTATTGCCTTTTCATCCTTCAAGGCTGAAACATGAAGCATGAAGCATTACTATGGCTGCAAAACTTTTTCCTGGATACCTGCTTCAGTCAGGGCTCTGAGCATTTTCTATGGACTCTCGCAGTACTATCTTTCCACCTTTGTCATGACACTTACGTTACTGTGCTGTTTTTTACACTAGTCTCCAAGATTCTTGAAAGTTGCTTAAGCAGTAAGACAACATTGACCATTCACTGGTCCTAACAGTAACATTGACCCTCTTTGAATCTACAGTATTGCACATTTCTAAAACATGGTAGGCACCCAAGACGAATGAATGAATGAATGAATGATATTAATGAGCTTCACTGCACACCTTACTACTCTTTGCTGCAACTTTAACCTGGTAAAATAGATAATTCAGTGATGCTTCAAAAAAATATTTCAAGAAGGGGACTATGGATTATTATTGCATGCACACTGAAGGCCTTTTTACAAACTGCCTTTTTTGCCCACTAATAATCACTACTCCTTAGCGGGCTACTCCTTTAAGGGTGTTTTTTTGGCAAAAAAGTATAAGCAATTCTTTGCCAACACTTTTCTACTGGAAAAGTAGGAGGAACAGAAGGGAATATTTAGGGAGAGCTGTGGCTTTGGGGTTGCAATTTTGAATACAGTTTTTTATAAGGAATGAGTCGTGTTTAAAGTTTTTATTCCAATATTAGCTCAGTGGGAAAACATTTTCTTGCAAAGCTTGTGAAAATTCCTTGAAGTTCCCAGGTTCCCAAAAGGAGTCTTAAACCAAGAGTCAAAGAATATGAATGCTAATCTCAATTCAATAACTTGTTAGCTAAACTTGGACTAAGCTTGTTTCTTCATACTTAAAAAGGGGATAAAGCTATAATTGACCTCATAATAAAATAATTATATGAGAATACCTTTAGATACTATTATGAAATCTAATGATTTATCACTTAAAAATGTATCTGCAATTGAGGATTAAAAATAATTCTAACTTGTTAGTTTTCTAAAATTCAGATTTTAAGTGGACAAATATATTGATTATTCAAACATGTTTTTTCCCTGTATATATCCTCATATAAATGCATACACACAAAGCAAAAATAACTGCCTTATTTGTTAGTCTAAGTGGCTCCCTCAAGATCCCAAAACATTTTTCCTGTTCTAGTAACTGAATCCTGGTCAAAAACGTTGTTCTCACAAGACCACTTGCATATTTGGATACTGGCAAGTCTATATGAATCTACATTTAAAATGAGTTTGAATGTTGACTGGAAACCAGCAACAGTAATTGTATCCTATCTGATATTGGGAAAGCTGAATGTTGTGGGCATTCTGCAAAGATTTCAGACGGTAGTGGTTACATTTTAGAGTCTTTCTAAAGATTTCTTCTAAAGAACACATGTTACGTTGCCAAGGCAATTTACCTTATGTTGAATATTTTCTGTTTTTTAATCCTGTGTTTAAAGCAGCCATATATATTATGAAGGGAATATTCTTGTTACATCAGTTAATAGTTCAAGTAGTTTGAAGGCCTTTACCATGAACCCCCTAAAAATATGCTCTTCAGGGACTCTAACAGACAAGATGTATAAAGCACTTCTTTTACCTGGAATAATGTTCATTTGGTTAAATTCTGCTGATGACAATCCCAGGAATACTTAGCAATAGCAGTAGAAAATCCCCCCTGAAGCTAAACATAGAGAAAATGTGTTTTCTCTTTTGGCTTTAAAATGCCCAAATTCCAAAACAGCAATTGGGTGAAATAGTCCTTGGTGAGATTTGATTCATAGCTCAAACCAGAGGGAGGCTTCTTTCATTCCTTGTGTTGACATGGGATAAAATCCATACAAGTATACTGCCTCTGAATCTTTACAAGCCCTGTGATTTCAAAGAAAATTGACAAATCACCCTCAAGTGGCCTTTGAAACTGAATGTGTGCTTTGAAAATGGGAACTGCATTTTATCTGTCTTCTTTTGTAAACCTAGATATCTAGCAAAGCATTATAAAGGAAATGAATATAATAAGGATAAGCCAACCCTGTTGTTACTATTTTTTTTACTTTTCTCTGTTTTATTGAGAATTAATTGGCATATATTCACTGTATAAGATTAAGGCATACAGCATAATGGTGTGATTTACATATATTGTGACATGATGACCATGATAGATTCAGCCAACCTTCATCTTCTTGTATAGATATAAAAAGAGAAGACGTAATAAAGGGGAACATGTCTTATTGTGAAGAGAACTCTCAGGATATACTCTCTTAACTTTCTTGTGTATCACACAGCACTGTTATTATAGTCATCATGTTGAACATTACATCCCTAGTACTTGTCTTATAACTACAAGTTTGTATTTTTAGACCACCTTTCTCCAATTCTCTCTTCAATCTCTGCCTCTGGAAACTACAAGTCTATTTTTTCTAGGTTTTTTTTTTTTTTTCTCTTCTTTCCTTTTTTTTTGGTTCTACATGTAAGTTAGATCATACAGTATTTTTATGACTTATTTCACTAAGAATAGTGTATTTAAAGCAACCCATGTTGTCATTAATATTCCATTACACACACACACACACACATGCACTCACACACATACGCATACACACAACTTCTTTATTCCAAGTCTTGGCTATTGTAAATAATGCTGCTATGAACATGAAGGTACAAATATCTTCTTGACTCAGTGATTTTGTCACTTTTGGATATATTCCCAGAAGTGAAATTGCTGGATCATATAGTGGTTATATTTCTGATTTTTTGAGGATCCTTCATACTGGTTTCCATAGTGGGTATACCTGTTTGTAATTCCACCAACAATGTACAAAGGTTTCCTTTTTTCCACATCTAGGCCAACATCTGTTATCTCCTGTTTACTTGTAATGGCCATTCTGACAAGCATGAGGTGATATCTCATTGTGTGTTCTTATCAATTTTTAGTAATGTTATCATATGATCACTTTATTTCAGATGGAAACATCTATATCTTAAGACTAATATATATATGAAAATTTATGACTAATATATATATGAACACGTATCTACAAATATATAATTTATATATGTGCATATAAATATATATATGCACATACATATACACACATATATATCCCCAAGTATACCTTTAAAAAATCTTTAACATCAGTGACACACAAAGTCAATGAATGCCCATACATTCACCATACTACTCTCTAGTTGTAAGGATAAAAACAAGGTGAAATGAACAAAGTGGTACTTAAATTTGTTTTAGAAACATATTTATTTATAGTTATTATTCATACATTTGTGCTACTAGCAGGTCACTTTTATCTATCACTCATATACTTAAGCTTTTGTTTTCTTCAAAAATAGTTTCCAGCTTCACTGCAGTGCTCAGAATAACACTGCTGTTTTAATGAAGCTTATGATATTGACAAATTGATTGTATATATATACTTGAAAAAATCCATTCACTATTATTTTGATTTTTTTTATAGCCTATAATTCTGGGTATCTATGTGGGAATACTGTCCCTAGGAAGTATACACTCACTTACTTACTATGTAGAATTTTTTGAGCTTCTGAAGTTGATTTTAAGGACCCCAAGGATTTCTCGCAACCTGGAAGTTTTAGATTTGACAAAGTTCAATTTATTTTATGTTATTGTTTATTTTTGAGAGAGAGAGAGCAAAGGCAGGGAAGGGGCACAGAGAAAGGCACAGGATACAAAATCCAAAACAGGCTACATGCTTTGAGCTGTCAGGACAGAGCCTAAGCAGGTCTCAAACCCACGAACTACAAGACCATGACCTGAGCTGAAGGTGGACCCTAACCCGACTTAGCCACCCAGCACCCCTGACAGAGTTCAATTTAACATATATTTATTGAATATCTACTATGTACTGGATACTATGGTAAATACTGCATATAGAAAGATGAGTAAGATAGGATTTCTGTCACTGGAGGGCTTGAAGTCAACAGAATAGGAAAATATAAATATAAATAATATGTTAATATGTTAATTAACATATAGTATAATTATAATAAATGCTATATAGATGACAATGATAAAGATATAAATAATATTTGAGTATTTTTACATCCATGTTTGTCAGAGCTGTTGGTCTGTAGTTTTCTTGTACTTTCTTTGTCTGGTTTGATATTAGGGCAATATTGGCCTTGGAGGAAGTATTCTCTCCAGTTGTAACTTTTAGAAGAGATTGTAGAGAATTTGTATAACTTATTCCTTAAATGTTTGGTAGAATTCACTAGTAAACACATCAGGATCTGCCATTTTCTATTTTTAATGTTTATTAATATTTGAGAGAGGGAGAGACAGAGAGACAAAGTGTGAATGGGGGCAGGGCAGAGAGAGAGGGAGACACAGAATCTGAAGCAGGCTCCAGGTTCTGAGCTGTCAGCATAGAGCCCAACACGGGACTTGAACTCAGGAACCACAAGATCATGACCTGAGCTGTAGTCAGATGCTTAACCGATGGAGCCACCCAGGTGCCCCTGGTATTTTCTGTTGTAAGGAGATTATTAATTATTGATTCAATTTATTTAAAAGAAATATGTGTATTCAGATTGTTCCCTCTTTTGTGAGTTTTGACTGATTGTGCCTCTCAAGGAAATGGTCTGTTTCATCTAGGTTACCAAATTTGATAGGTGCATAGAGCTGTTCATTCTATTCCTTTATTATCCTTTTAATGTCCATGGGATCTGTAGTGATGCCCCATCTTTCCTTTCTTATATTAGTAATTTGTATTAATTCTCTTTTTCTTTTATTTAGTCTGGTTAGAGATATCAATTTTATTGATACCTTCAAAGAATTACCTTTTGGCTTTATTGATTTTCTCTATTGATTTCCTCTTTTTTCTCACTTTCATTGATTTCTGTTCTATTTTTCCTTATTTCTTTGCTTTTGCTTACTTTGGATTTAATTAGATCTTCTTTTTCTAGTTTCCTAAGATGAAGGCTGAAATTATTTATTAATTAATTCATTTCTGTTATTGATTCTCACTTTAATTCTGTATGGATAGAAATATACTTTGTATATTTAATCCTTTCTTACATTTACTGAGAATTGTTTTATGGTCCAGAATGTGGCTTTATCTTGGTAAACATCCTATATATGCTTGAAAAGACTGTGTGTCCTGTTTTTACTGCATAGAATGTTCCATAATTGCCAATTAGATAAAGTTGTTTGATAGTGTTTTTCAAATGTTTTAAACCTTACTGATTGTCTGTCTACTTATTCTATCAAATATTGAGAGAGGGATGTTGAAAACTTAAGTTATAATTGTGGATTTATCTATTTCTCCTGATTGTCTAATCAGTTCTGGATCATGTGTTTTGAACCTTTTTTGAAGCATAAACATTGGTAATTCTAATGTCATTTTGATAAATTAACTCATCATTATGAAAGGATTGTATCTCTGGTAATATTTCTTCCTATGATATACTTTGATATTAATAAAATAATTGCAGCTTTCTTTTAATTAGTATTAGGTTCATTTAATTTATACTCCTTCATGTTTTTTCCTTGTTTCAGCAACTTAAAAGACCACTGTTTTACATAGCAAAATGATATTGTGCTTTTATGCTACATAGAATTATAGCATTATTGGCATAAAACTTGATTTTGATGTATTTTGAAGGTTATGTATATTGAGTGGTACAGAAATATATAAGACAAAATTTATACACATATTCAGAAAATGTATACTTTTTGCTTTTGAAACATTGGTCACAGTATGTCCTTTATAAATAAAAGCTTTGTAAATATAAAAATACAAACTTAATGTGAACAATGTGCAGTCATCAGTAAGTTACTCAGTTTTCTCCTCTGTAAAATGAGTATAGTAATAGTACCTCCCAAATACAATGGTTTGTAAAATAAATTAGCTAGTACATATAAACAGAACAGTTCTTGAAACAGAATAAAAAGTATAGAAATGTTTACTACCATTCCATTTTTTAACTTCAAATGAATCTTTTCATTTTAGTAAAAATTGGCAGCTTGTAGTTGACAAGATGCACTTGGGTCTTTCTTTTTATTAGGTCTAACAATATCTGTCTTTTATTTTGTGTTAAGACCACTTAAACTTAGAAATTTTTTTTCAGATTTCTAGGGGACAAATACAAAAGTTGACCCCTATATTAGGCCTTCAACTAAACCATGATAAATTCCTGAAAGTAGAACCAGTTAGCCAAATTTTCTAAACATGATGTAATAAAACTAAAACTTAGTAACAAAAGTTTAACTGAAAACTTTTGAACCATTTGCAATTTTTAAAAAAATCTCTCCTAGAGCACTGAAACACAAAATCAAAGCAGATATTCATAGATGAATAATAATTAGAATACAAATTGTAATGGTTAAGAGCATGGGGCATGGGAACAAATTCATATCGCCCTCATCCAAGTTCTGGCTCTGCTGCAAGCTGACTGATTCTGAACAGGCGCTTGTAAAAACGAGTAATACCTATCTTCAAGGATTTTTTTTGTGTGATTACATGAGATGCCAGAATTCTTTAAAAGTCACATATTTGTGTGTGTGTAACATTTCCCAGTCACAATTTAGATATGTAAAAAAGGTCTTTGTTTCTCTGTATAGATCGAGCCCAAATTCTACTAATAGTAGAAACTTAAACTTGGTCATTGGAGGAAACTCAGTCACATTTACTTGAATTTTTTGGAGATAAATATTCAACCAATCCAGAATATTTTCTGGCTATCTCCACAACTCTGGGTCAACTTCTCCAGATTCAGATTTCTGTGCAAGAACATCTCTTTGGCTGAGCTGGAGTTCATGTGCCTTCTTCACACAACCCAAATAAAGATGGACCCAGAATAGGTTTGTAGAGAAGTCTTATCAAACCCTTGAGAGACAGATGATTCTGATACCTTTGTATGTTCTCAGGCATAGAAGACATCTCCTGTTCTTTTCATCCAGAATTATCTTGTTTCCAAAACTCTTCCAAGGGGTGCTTGCTCTTTGGTGGCTCCTTGCTGATTGGGAAAGTGAGCTGGATCCAGAGCTCCCACTTTCTCCACTCACGTGGCCAGAGCCTACACTTTAGAGTCAGCAAACCTGGGCAGAAGAATATTTATGCTGAACCTAGTCTAGGTGGCCTGTCAATTCTACTTTAGTCTTAGGTGCTAATGTCTGAGAGCAGTGTTTGTGTGACTAAAGAAGGTGCAAAGGGCTTGGATGCTTTCTAGATCAGGGAGGGTGGGGAGTCTTAGGGAGCTGGGGAGATACTGAGAAACGATATGTGAAGAAGGTCTAGGAGAGCAACCAAGAGGTGAATGGGGCCAGGTCAGGAAGGAAGGAGCTTGCAGAACACCTCAAAAGGGTTAAGCCGAGAGGCCTTCTCTACCTTTGTGTGATGTGCTAGAAGGAGTGGACAGATACTGTCACAATTCTTTGTTCTCTTAGTTGGCATTGCTTTGGCTTACTTTGCTGGTATCTTCTTTTCACCCCACTTCCTTCCCTAAATTGACTTTCTGCTCTGGGCTGGAGAGGCAGACCTCTATTTATGGCAACAGTTTCCCTTGTTCACAGGTATCTGACTGGGTTCAGCAGTGGGAGGAAGCAGATAAAGAAAATGGTGGTCCATGCAGAACTCTCCTTCTTTTCTTGTAACCAACCACCTCACTGCTTTGGGCTTAGGGACCCTGGCGGCACCATGTTATAGCTCACACTGTGCCCTCTGTGTGGTTTCTTACACTCTGCTAGACTATTCATCTTAGGTCTTTTTTTTTTTTTTTTCTTTTATATGCATTCAACACTACAGATGTCCCTTTAAGCACTGCTTTCACGACCTTCTATAAATTTTGTTAAGTAGTATTTTCATTTTCATTTAGTTCAAAGTATTTTAAAATTTCACTTGAGATTTCTTCATGTGCTCTTAAGAAGGGTGTTATTTAACATTCAAGTATTTGGGAGGTTTTCCGAAATATCTTTCTGTTATTGATTTCTAGTTTAATTCCAATGTGTCTAAGAGCAGACATCATATAATGTCTAATTTATAAACTTGCTAAGGTGTGGTTTATGACCCATAATGTGGTCTATTTTGGTAAATATTTTATGTGAGCTTGAGAAGAATATATAATCTACTTTTTGGGATGAAGTATAGATGTTAATTGTATCCAGCTGATTAATGGTGCTTTTGAGTTTAGCTATGTCCTTCCTGATTTCCTGCCTGCTGGATATGTCCATTTTGATAGATGGAAATCAAAGCATCCAACTATAATAGTGGATTTATTTGTTTTTCCTTGTGTTCTATCATTTTTTTTTTGGTTTGCCTTGTGAATATTTACTCTCTGTTGCTAGGCACATGCATACTAAAGATTATTATGTCTTCTGATCTACTGACTTCTTTATTATTATATAATATTCCTATTTCTTCCTAATAATATTCCTTACTCTGAGGTCTGCTCTGTCTGAAATTAATATAGCTACTCTCAATTTATTTTGATTATTGTTAGCATGCTATATCCCTCTACTTTTTTTTTCTGAGAGAGAGAAAGAAAGAGAGAGAGAACTCAAGCAGAGGAAGGGCAGAGGGAGAGAGAGAATCTTAAACATGCTGGGCATGGAGCCCAATGCAGGGCATAAACTCACGACCTTGAGATCATGACCTGAGCCAAAATCAAGAGTTGTAGGCTTAATCGACCAAGCAACGCAGTCGCTCCCACCTCTACTTTTAATGAATGTGTGTCTTTATTGTTAAAGTGGGTTTCTTATAGGCAATATATAGCTGGGTCTTGTTTTTTAATCCACTCTGACAATCTCTGTCTTTTATATAATGTATTTAGAACATTAACATTTAAATTGATAAGTTATATATTTGGGTTAATATCTACTATATTAATAGTATTAATAGATTAATAGTTTCTATTTCTTGCCCTTGTTTTTGTTCCAATTTTTGACTTCCAAACTTTTCATGCATTTTTTTAGTTTTTAATGTAACATTTTATATGATTACATTGTCTTTTGCTTCTTAGCATATCAATTATACTCATTCTTTTACTTTTTTTTTAGTTTGCACTCTATACTAATTCACTTTACTTTCAAGTAATACTTTACTGCTTCATGGGTAGCGTAAGTACCTAATAATAACAAAATAGTTCTAATTCCTTTTTCCCATTCTTTGTATCATTTCTGTCATTGGTTTCACATATACATATATGTATGTGTATATATACATATGTATATGTGTATATGTATGTATATTCCATTCTTTGATGCTTTTCCTTTATGTAGTTCCATTTTTCTAACATATCATTTTTCTTCTCTGTGAAGAACTTCTTTTAACATTTCTTGCAAGGCAAGTCTACTGGCATTAGTACATTTCCTCAGTTTTTCATTTTTGTCTGAGAAGGTGTTTGTATCTCCTGCACTTTTGAAGGATAATTCCTCAGGGTACAGAAGTTTGCATTTTTGTTTTTGTTTTCTTTTACACTTAAAGCATTTCACTCCATTTTCTTCTTGTTTGCATCTTTCCTAAAAAGTGAATGTAATTCCTGTCTTTGCTTTTCTATAGATAAGGTACTTTTTTCCCTCTGTTTTCTTTCATTTTTTTCTCTTTTCTTTGAAATTCTGAAGTTTGTATATGATATGCCCAAGTGTACCTTTTGGTTTTCTCAGAGCTCCCTGGATCTGAGGTTTGATGCTTGACATTAATTTGGGGAAATTATCAGTCTTTACTGTTTTATATATTGCTTCTGTTCTTTTTCCTGTTTCTTCACTTTCTGGTGCTCTCATTGTATGTATGTTACATCTTTTATAGGTATCTCAGTTTAGGGATACCTTGGGTTTTTTTTTCTGTGTTTCTTTCTTTCTTTTTCTTTCAGTTTTAGAAGTTTCTGTTACCATATCTTTAAACTCAGAGATTCTTTCCTTAGCCATCCCTAGGCTACTAATGAAACCACCAGAGACATTCTTTATTTCTGTTACGATGTTTTTATCTCTAGCATTTATTTTTAGCTCTTTTCTAGAATTTCCATATTTATATTTAGATTATCCATCTGTGCTTAAATGTTGTCTACTTTTTCCATTAACCTCTAAGGATATAATTTTTTTTAAAGAACCCCTGGTCTGATATTCCAACATTCCTGCCCTTCTCTGACTCTGGTTATTATACTTGTCCAGTATCTTTAAAAATGTGTGTTTTTCCTTTTATTATGCTTTGTAATTTTTTTGTTAAAAGATGGACATGATGTATTAGGTAAAAGGAACTGCAATAAATAGGCCTTTAGTAATGTAATGGTAAGGTATCAGGGAAAGGGTGCTGATCTATACTCCTCAGATTTAGTATCAGTCTTTTAGTGAGCTTGTAACTGGACTGTAAATATCATGAGTGCTTCTCAGTGTTTCCCCCTTTAAGTGATACAGAGTGTCAAGAGGAATGCTGGAGTTGATTATTTCCTTTCCCCATGCAGGTTAGGCTCTGGTAAACCCAAGCATGTTAGGCTCTAGTAAAATCATTTCTCCTCAGGGAAGGCCTTGTTTGGAACAAAATACTCTGGGATGTTTCAAATGTTCTTTTTCCCCTCCCCCTGCTGGACGCTTGAAGGAGTTTTCTCCTATCTTTACTATAAGAGTCTGGTAGATTTACTGGGGGTAAAACTCACAAAATCATTGGTATGACCTCAAAGACTGAACCACTCTGGAGTTTTTAACTCTCAGACCTGTCCACACCGAGCCTCTACAATTCATCAATTACAGGCCAAGTTTTTATACCCCATCACTGGTTCCTGTGGAGATTTCTGCTCTGATAACTTGTGATTCTCTATATTCACCTCTCTCCAGTTTTGTAATAGAACTTGAAGTCTGGAATTGTGATGCCTCCAGCTTTGCTTTTCTTTTTCAAGATTGCTTTGGCTATTTAGAGTTTTTTGTGTTTCCTTACATATTTTAGACTAGGTTTTTTCTAATTCTGTGAAAAATGCTGTTGGCATTTTGATAGAGTTTGCATTAAATCTATACATAGGTGGCTTTGGATAGTATAGATATTTCATCAAGAACAATTTGTTCTTCTAATCCATGGCATGGAATGTCTTTCCATTTCTTTGTGTTATCATCAATTTCTTTCATTAGTGTTTTATAGTTTTCACCTCTTTTGCTAGGTTTATTCCTAAGTATTTTTTTTAAATATTTTTGGTGCATTTGAAAATGGGATTGTTTCCTTAATTATACTTTCTGCTGCTTCATTATTATTGTATAGAAATGCAATGGATTTCTGTACATTGATTTTGTATTCTGAAACTTTAGTGAATTCGTTTATCAGTTCTAGCAGGTTTTTGTTTTTTTTTTCGGTGAAGTCTTTCAGGTTTTCTATATATATAGTATTATGTCATCTGCAAATAATGAAAGTTTTACTTCTTTCTTACCAATATGGATGCCTCTTATTTGTTACCTGATTGCTGTGGCTGGGACTTCCAATACTATGTTGAATAAAAGTGGTGAGAGTGGACATCCTTGTCTTATTCCTGACCTTAAGGGAAAAGCTCTGTTTTTCCCTGTTGATGATGATATTAGCTATGGGTTTTTCATAAATAGAATCATATAAACCTACTTTATTGAAGGTGTTTATAATACACGGGTGTTGTACTTTGTTAGATGCTTTTTCTGCATCTATTGAAATGGCCATATGTTTTTTTTTTATCCTTTTTCTTATTGATGTGATGTATCATGGTGATTGATTTGCAGATATTGAACCACACTTTCAATCCACAAATAAATCCCATTTGATTGTGGTGAAAGATTTTGTAAAATGTGTTGTTGAATTCAGTTTGCTAGTATTTTATTGAGGATTTTTGTATCTATGTTCATGAGGGATATTGGCCTATAGTTCTTTTTTTTTTTTTTAATTGGTGTCTTTTTCTGGTTTTGGTATCAGTATGATGCTGGCCTCATAGGATGAATTTAGAAGTTTGACTTCCATTTCTTAGTTTTGGAATAGTCTGAGAAGAATAGGCATAACTCTTCTTTAAATTTTTGGTAGAATTCACCTGTGAAGCCATCTGGTCCTGTTCTTTTGTTAATTGGGAGTTATACTGATTCAATTTCTTTGTTGGTCATTAGTCTGTTCAAATTTTCTATTTCTTCCTGTTTCAGTTTTGCTAGTTTATATGTTTCTAGGAATCTATCCATTTCTTCTAGATTTTCCACATTATTGGCATCTAGTTTTTCACAACATTCTCTTAGAATTGTTTGTATGTCTATGGTGTTGGTTATTTCTCTCTTATTTGTGACTTTATTTATTTAAGTCCTTTCTCTTCCCTCCCTGCCCTTTCCCACCCCTCCCCTCCCCTCCCCTCCCTTCCCACTCTCCTTTCCTCTCCTCATCTTTTAAATATGCCTGGCTAGAGGTTTGTCAATTTTATTGAGTTTTTCAAAGCATCAGCTCCTGGTTTCATTGATGTGTTCTATTCTATTTTTAGTTCCTACACCATCTATTTCTGCTCTAATTTTGTTGTTTCCTTCCTTCTGCTGGTTTTAGGTTTTGTTATTTTTCTTCCTCTTTTTAGCATAAGGTTAGGTTGTTCATTTAAGTTTTTTTTTTTCTTCTTGAGGTAGGCCTATATTGTGAATAGCTTCCCCTGTTAAGGCTGTTTTAGCTGCCTCTGACAGGTTTTGGATCATTGTGTTTTTATTTTCATTTATTTCCATGTACTTTTGTATTTTTTCCTTTGTTTCCTGGTTAACCCATTCATTGTTTAGTAGCATGTTATTTAACATCCATATATTTGTGGTCTTTTCAGATTTTGTTGTTGGTGGTGGTGGTGTGTTTGATTTCTAGTTTCATAGTGTCATGTTCAGAAAACATGCCTATTATGACTTTGATCTTCAATTTCTTGAGGCTTGTTTTAAGGGCTAATATGTAATCTGTTCTAGATAATTTCCCTGTGCACTTGAAAACAATGTGTATTCTTCTATTTTAAAATGGATATTCTGAATATATCTTTAAATCCATCTGTTCCAGTGTATCATTCAAAACTATTGTTTTATTATTGATATTCTGCTTAGATATTTGTCCACTGATGTAAGTGGGGTACTAAAATCCCCTACTATTATTGTATTATTATCAATTAGTTACTTTATGATGTATTTTATGTATTTGGGTGGTCCTATGTTGGGTGCATAAATATTTAAAATCATTATATCTTCTTTTTGGATTGTTTCCTTTATTATTACATAGTGTTCTTTATCTCTTATTACCATCCTTATTTTACACTTCATTTTTCCTATATGAGTATTGCTACTCTGGCTTTTTTTTGAGATCCATTTGCATGATAGACATTTCTCCATCCCTTCACTTTGAATCTGTAGGTATCCTTATATCTAAAATGAATCTCATATAGGTAACATATAGATGGGTCTTTTCTTGTATACATTCTTTCACCTTTGTATTTTGATTGGAGCATTTAGTCCATATACATTCAAAGTTATTATTTGACAGATAGGAATTTATTGTCATCTTATTACTTGTTCTGTTTTTGTTTCTGAAGATCTTCTCTATTCTTTCTTTCAAGTCTTGCTGTTCTGTTTAATGATATTTTTGTATTTCTCACTCATTATCTGAATATTTATTAGTAGCTTTAGATATATGGTTACCATTAAGTTTATATATAACCTCTCCTGCATATAGCAGTCTAAAATAAGTTGATAGTCATTTAAACATGAACCCATTTTTTCCTCTCCCTCCCACATTTTTGGTATATGTTATTTTATATCTTTTTTTGTTGAGTTCCTTGACTAATATTTTACAGAAATATTAATTTTTACTGCTTTTGTGTTTACTACCTTTATACTGTCACTTTTGGTCTCTCATTTCCATTCAAAGAGTCTCTTTTAATATTTCTTGGAGAGATGATTTAGTGCTTATGAACTCCTTTAGTTTTTGTTCATCAGGAAACTATCTTTCCTTCTATTCTGAATAATAGCCTTGCTGGATAGAGTACTCTTGGTTGCAGATTTTTCCCATTCGGTACTCTGAATATATCATGCCACTCCCTCTGGCTTGCAAAGCTTCTGCTGAAAATTTTCCTGCTAACCTTATGTATGGGCTTTCCCTTGTAAATTAAGGACTTCTGTTGTCTTACTGCTTTTAAGATTTTTTTATCACTATATTTTGCCAATGTAAATATAATATGTCTTGGTGTTTGCTTGCTTTTGTTGATTCTGATGGGAGTTCTCTGTGCCTTCTGAATCTGGATATCTCTTTCTTTTCCACAGATTAAGAAAGTTTTCAGTTATTATTTCTTCAAATAAATTTTCTGCTCCCTTTTTTCTCTCTTCTTCTGAGACTCCTCTAATATGGATGTTATTACATTCAGTGGAATCACTGAGGTCGCCATATCTATTCTTGTTTTGCATAATTCTTTTCTCTTTTGTTCAGCTTCCTTAGGTTCTATTACTCTGTCTTCTAGGTCACTAATTTCTTCTTCTGTTTCTTCATTCCATCAAACATGTTTCTTATTTCATTTATTGCACTCTTTATCTCTGCTATGTTATTCCTTATCTCTGCTTTAAGGGTCTCACTCATGTCTTACACTCTTTTCTCAAGTCCAATGAGTATCCTTATGATTGTTCTTTAAATTTTCTAACAGGCATGTTTCTTATATTTGTTTCACTTAGATCTCTGGCCATGACCTTTGTCCTTTTTTTCATTTGGAATACATTTCTCTGTCTCATTTTGTCTGCCTTTCTGTGTCTGTTTCTTTGTGTTAAGAAAGTGAGCTATGTTTTCTGCTCTTGAAAGTACTGACTTTATGAAGAAGTCCTAGTGTACCCTGTAATGCAGTGCCCCCTGTTCTTCAGAACTTGGCACTTCAGGAGAGTGTCCTATGTGTGTTGCTTACATTCTACTGTTGTGTCTGAGTCACTTTTCCTTTCAGTGCAGTTTTCTGCACTGACTCTCTGCCTGTCATGGTCAGTGCTGCTCTCTTTGGTGTTAGTGGGACACAGGCAGGCCAGTTCTGAGGGGGCATACCTGTGGGGAAACTTGGGAGCAGGGAAGTAGTGTTACCAAAACTTATGCTGTGCAACTAGTCCTATTCCAGATCCCCAAAGCACTCCTTCTGTCAGGCAGCCAGGGATGTGAGATTGGGCATGGAGTGCCTCAGTGACTAGGGACGTGTGGCTTGGCAAGGTACATGGTGGCAACCATGCACCCGACAGCTGGGCAAGGTGCATGTGTTAACCAAATTTTCCCTGAGCCTAGGGCCAAAGCTAACAGTCTTGGAGTGGACAAGTCCTCGTGCAAACTCATGGAGAGAGAGTATTACTAGCAGAGGAGGTAGTGTCTATGCAGCCCCACTTCTTGCAGGTGGTTCTGTTTATGCTGAAGGGTGCGGGAAGGAGCATGGTAACTTACAGCTCCATTGTTTCTGGGGAAGTCCCCCAACACACTCGAAAATAAGTATGACTAGATCTGTCTCCTGTTTCACCACACACACACACCCCACACATTGTGCAAACTGCCAATCTTATGTTGTCTCTCCCTGCAGGTGCAGTATCTTTAAGGTGTCAACCCACCCATCACTTACCCCCTAGGTTCACCCAGTGCTGAGTCAGATGATGTTTAAAGGTCCAGGCTCTAAGTTCCACTGGTTTTAAAAATTCACAGAATTCAGCCCCTCTCGGTTTTTTTTTAAATGTTTATTTATTTTTGAGGGAGAGAGAGAGGGCACACACACGCGAGAAAGGGAGAGTGCTTGAGCATGGGATTGGCAGAAAGAGAGGGAGACACAGAATCAAGAGCAAGTGCCAGGCTCTGGGCTGACAGCACAGGGCCAGATGTGGAGCTTGAACCCACGAACCGTGACATCATGACCTGAGCCAAAGTTGGACCCTTAACCGACTAAGCCACCCAGGTGCCCCAGACTCTCTGATTTTTAAAGCCAAACATTATGGGGATTAATCTTCCCCATGTGAGCTCCCTGGAATGAGGCCCTGTTTCTCTGTTTCTTCCCTGCATCCAGCTTCTCCCTCCTGAAGGCAACCTCCCTCCAACTTTCTGATCATTCCGACCTTTTAGATACAGCTTCCGATCTAGATTTAGTTTGGGAGCTTGTTCTGTCAGTCTTCAGGTCTCTCTCTGGTTTATTGAATTGTTGTAAACATGGGACAGGGAGCCTTACATGTTGTAAACCTGTAAACATATCTAGTTGTAACCATGGGACAGGGAGCGCTCAGCCTCCACTTTGAAGTTTTTGTCCACTAATTCCAAAACCTGAGTTCCCTCAGATATAACTTCTATTTACCACTTTTTTTCTTGTATATGGTCATATTTTTCTTGATTTAATATAATTTCTTTTTGAAAATAAGCCATATGATAATATGTTAAAATGACTATTAATTCTGATTTATTCCCTCCTCTCCACCTATCTAATATTTCTGTTTCTCTTTATTTTTATTATTATTATTTTTGTATATTTAGTCACATATCTGGGCTCAGTCTGTGGAGTCTGTCTTCCCTGTGTTGTTTAGCTGCTGATGTTTCTTTTGAATTTTCTTAGTTTTCTTTTTCTTTCTCTTCTTTTCTTTTCTTTTCTTTCTTTATGTTTTTAATCCTGGCTTCCTATAATTGCATAGCTTATTGGTGAACCAATTTTTGGTCATGGGTTAAATTTAAACACTTAGTGTCACTGAGGCACAGTTGCCAATGGATTTGCATGTGGATTGGGAAATGTGTTCAAATCCAAACAGCATACAAATCTGTCTGAAATTTTATTTTCCAATAGAGCTTTATAACTCCTCTGCATATGTGAAAGATCTCACATTCAGCCAGCAATAAGCAGATGACTGGGATTTTCATCAGTTTCTACAGAGTTTATGACTGATCTTGCACATCCACTCAGTCTTCCAGTTTGGCAGTGATATGTTAGAACTATCATGACCTGTCATGACTAGTTCTACACGTTCTCCTGTTACATTTCTAGCTAGGATAGATAGTCTGTATTTTTCACCAACCAGTATTGCTACCTTAGGCTACTGCAGTGTTCACTTTTCCCGATGTTTGCCATCCAAATCACTACTGTTTTCAACATCTCTGAACATGAGGTTTTCACACTTGCTGGTCTAAATGAAGTTGGCCCTCTCTCGTGGCAGCAAAGCTGCTGATTGTGTGGCATTAGACACCTGGAAAGAGAGAAGAATGGAAGGTTTTTGGAAGGAGAAATAGAAATTATTTGGAGAAGACATGGCAAGCAAGGGCATTCTGTCAGAGTCATTAAGAAAAGTGATAGTATGGTGAAATGTGATTTTAATTTCCTTTTGTATCTTCTCCCTGACCTACCAACTTTGATTCTTCATGCTTTCTACCCAAGATTTATTGTCTGATTAATAATTTTCAGCTCTTCTTAAAGTGTTCATGGAATTTATTTAATATAATGTACCTGAGAATCCGTGCCAACACCCTTTTGAATCTGTCTTCCTCTTCCAAAAGGATACTAAAACAAGACTGCCTTTGATTAATCATGAAGGATTTGGTGTTTATACTATCACCTTCCCAGTTGACACTGTAGCAGAACACTTAAAAGCCCTAAAGGCTGGGAAGACAGCTCTCCAGAGATAGAAAGATTTAGTACATCTAATTTGTAGCCCAGAGCTCCCTGATATGACTAGCTGTTGTCATGCCCACAACTTAGTATGCATGACCCTTTTAAAGTTCAAAATCTAGTCTGATAAGTACCGATATAAATATAGAAGCTTGAGGTTTTATTATTTCTTTATTTTATTTTATTTTTTTATTTATTTCTATGAGAGAGAGAGAGAGAGAGAGAGAGAGACAGCGTGAGCAGGAGAGGGTCAGAGAGAGAGGGAAATACAGACTCTGAAATAGGCTCCAGGCTCTGAGCTGGCAGTCAGCACAGAGCCCGACGCTGGGCTCGAACCCACGAACCGCGAGATCATGACCTAAGCGAAAGTCGGATGCTTAACCAAGTAAGCCACCCAAGCGCCCCAAGGTTTCATTATTTCTTTGAAAAATACATTGTTTGTACCTGTTTTCACTGTAGACTTCTACTTGATATAAATTAATTTATTCCAACAGTGAATAATATAGGTAACTCAAGTCTTCTTCAGGAATATCAAGCACATAACATGTTGAGTTTTATAAAAATCCCTACAAACATTAGCCACTAATCTCCCCACCTACCGTCACTCTCACCCGCCATGCACACATGCACACACTGGTTTCTCTTTAGAAAGATGAATAAGCAAAATTTAAATACACCAATGGCATACCAAGGACAAATATTAAAACAATTGTAGTTAATATTTTTGAAGATTCACTAGGTGATGAATACTAGACCTTGACAAAACTGTATCATTCAATCCTTATACAACCCAATAAGATTACTATCCATTTTGTGAATAAGGGTAAGTTTCAGAAAAAATTAAGTAACTTACCCAAAGTTTTGTAACTAGAGAATGGGAGAATCATGTTGTAAATCAGGCAGTCTGAATCCAGAATCCTAGCTCCTAACCATCATGCTCAGTTGTTTTATGCTATCAGGTTGAACCATGCATAATTGCCATTTTATAATTCAAAAGAGTTAAACATCAGTAATTTTTATGCAATCCAATCATAGATTATCTCTTTCTTCTAGGAAATAACATACATGTGCAGCAAAATGTAATGGAAGCAGCTCTAAATTTAAGGTCCAAAATATCTAGATTCAAATCAAAGCACAAAACATTTAGCTGAGCAATTTTGAGCAAATAATTTACCATCTCTGAATTCTTTACTCATATGTAAAATTGAGTAATAATATTATCTACCCAAATGGAATTGTTATGAGCAGCAATAAAATAATGTATCTAGAAACAGTATGTAAATTATAAGTATTGCTGGTATAATCTGAAAAAAGATACACATAAACATCTTGAAACCTTACAATTTTCATATTTTATCAACTGGCAAAGGAGGAGGGTTGGAAACGGAATTAATTTTGCTCCTTGCCATGATCCTACAGTATTTCAAGACAGGTGAAATAAAATAAGTAGCAGAATGCTTTCCTTAGCATCTGATCCAGAAAGATTGATCTGACCTTATTTTGTAACAAGCAGATCAAAGCATTTTTCCGGAATCACACAACTTAAAAAAAAACAAAACAAAACAAAAACTCTTCTTCATGATATCTTGATGAAATAGCAGATGAATAAGCAGGGCTATATAGCTCTATAGCTCATTTCTAAGGTTGTGAAGATAGTGATGTGCTTTTAAAACCAGATTTAAAAGAAAGATCATATGAGCTAGCAAAGAAGGTGAAGACAGTCAGTCAATAAATATTTGTTGATTGATGGATTGATCTTGAAGGCTGCTGAAAAGGTGACATAAATTCAGATGAAAAGGGAGACAGTTTATTGTTTGCAAATTTGAAGTAAAATAATGAGAGGGAAATTAAAGCAGTTCACTCATTTGGAAACTAACAATTGGTAGGAGGACTTTTGAATATGGAGGGGTTTGAAAGATCAACAGCAAATAACAATCCCTTAGCATAAGGTTCAATTGATTTATTTCTTCAATAGCCATTTACAAAATGTCTCTATGGCAAGTCATTATGATAGGTGCCACAAGAGAAAAAAGATAGTGTCTCATCTAAGCAAGAGGACTGTGTATCAGAAAAGATAAAGTACAATATAAGGAGCTGGACCTTAAGGAAGACCACAAGTACAGTACGAGAGAAAGTGTGTTATATATAATCAGGGAGAAGGATTAGTGTTTTACTATTAGACTTCCCTTGATTCCAGTGTTAGATACTTCCATTCCTGCTTACCGCCTTATAGGCACTCATTCTTTAATTTTGTTCAACATATTTGTATTGAGCACATACTTCCCATCACTAAGTGATGAAAAGGATGAACAAGACAGTTCTCATTTCATGTTATTTCCAATTGTATAACCTTGGAGAAATCACTTAACTTTAAAAACTTGGTTTTCTTTTTGTTTTAAAGTTTATTCATTTATTTTGAAACAAAAGGGGAGGGGAGGGCAAAGAGAAAGAGAGAAAATCCCAAGCAGGCTCTGCACCATTAGCACAGAGCCTAGTGCAGGGCTTGAACTCATAAACTGCAAGATCAGGACCTGAGCTGAAATCAAGAGCCCAGCACTTAACCTATTAAGGCATCCAGGCACCACAAAAACTTGTCTTCCTTAATAGTAAAATTAACATTAAAATGTCTTCCTTTCAAGGTTATTTTAACTTTTAGATCAACTTATGGTGGTGCCTGACATATAGTAGATAGTTAACAGAAGGTGATGATGGTGGTAGTGGTGTGGTAGTAGTGGTAGTAATTAGTGTTATTAGCATTTTTGAGGGGTAATTTAGAGACTAGGGTGATAATTTCCAGCAGATGGTTAAAAATATTTTTGACTTTGTGGAAGAGACAGCATTATATTGACAGTAATAGAAGCTTTCCACATCCCCACGTAGAATGTAGCTTCCTGAGAGCAGAGGCTTCATTTTCTTTGCTGTTGTATTCCTAGGACCTAAGAACACACTACCATAGTACCTGGGAAATTTTAGTTATTCAAATATATTTTTCTCAACTAATTGGCATTTTAATAAGGATAGATTAAAATAAAGACATTTAGGGTGGAATATATGACATTAATAAAGATACCAAAGAGAGGAGTTGCTTTATATAAGCTTCAGCACAGGGCCACCTGGGTGGATCAGTTGGTTGGGCATCCACCCCTTGGTTTGGGCTCAGCTCATCATCTTCCAGTTAATGGGATCAAGCCTTGCATTGGGTTCCATGCTGTCAGCTGAGCACTTGGGATTCTCTCTTTCCTTGTCTCTCTCTGCCCCTTCCCTACTCGTTGCACTCTCTCTCTCTCTCTCAAAATAAATAAATAAACATCAGGGGAAAAAAAGAGATGACTAGTTAAGCTTCAGCATAATTACTTGACTCAAAAATATTTTTTGGAGATAAGAAGTAGGGTTTGTATCTAGAAAGGTAGATTGAGAATAGCTGGTGGGTGTTCTGAAGTATTCTTTAAGGACAGAGAAAAATTACTTAAAGCTACTTGTACAGCATAATTACATGATAAAAAACATTGCTTTTTAGAAAGATAACTCTCAATGGATACAAAGAATTGATTGATATTGAAAAATGATACAGGCAGAAATGTTTTTAGGAAATTATATTGTTGAACTTAAGAAAGCAATAGTTTAGGACTTGAAATGGGATGTTCATTAGGTATTGATAACAAATATAAAGGACACATAAGAAAAAGAGAATCCCCTTAACAGATACAGGGAATAGACTGGATGAAATGATGATTATAATTAGGCATGATTAGTTCTATCTCAAACTTATTAAGACTAGGGTGACACTAAGCATTTACTTAGAAAACGAAAGTTGAGTGAGGTTGTATAACAAAGAGGGGCAGACCTTGGCAAGTGCTCACATCTGACAAAAAGAAAGCGAACAGATAAACAGAGTGGGCAGAGCAGTAGAGAGGAAACCAGCAAGGATATCAACCACATGATAGAAGAAAAGTTGAGTTTCAAGTGGTGATCACTCCAGAGTGTCAAATACTGCTGGATAGCCAGAGAGGATGAAGACTGGGAAAAGATTATTGTATTCAAATGTGATAAAGTCTTTGTGGATCCTCTATTTTTGTATAATGGTGGAATACCAAGAAGATTGCAGATTGAGGAGAGAAATTGAGGATTAAGGACTGGGAGAATTGATATTCTGCCTTTCACTATAGTTGTATTATACCCAAGAGAAAGAGACAATATTCTTAGCTACCTGCTCACACTATCAGGTTTGGAAAGTCTCAACTTACAATTCAGCACTCACCTTGTTTTTGTTTCTCTAAATCTTTTGTCATATGCTTCGAGTTCTTGATTCTCTTGGACATTGCTTGTAGGTGACCAAGTGGTTTATATATAGGGATGATAAAATGAGGGAGGTAGCCTCGTATATCATAATGTCTTTTCAACCATTGATTGATTGTGTTCTTAATACCATTTACTGCTCTCAAAGAGCATGTTTTAACTTATAGAATAATTTAAACCTCCAAAAACAAAACAGTATTCATTAAGCTGGAGCAAAGTGAAAGCATTAAAATTACCTATTATTACTCCATTCAGCATGTGGTGAAAAACAAGGGAACAAAGCTGGGAAGAAATGTGCCATTTCCAAGTCAGAGGCAAATCCAGTTCTGAATTTACCAGGCACTATTTCCTCCTTCATTTCCTTCATTACTGAAGACTTTAATCAAGACAACATTATATATATATATATATAATAGATAATATAATACATATATACATATATACTTTTTATACTTTTTATAAATGTAAGAACCCTAGCTATTTTCCTTAATTTCTTTTCACAGAAATACCAGGAAACTTTATAATATTTTTAACAGATAATAAGGTATTTAATAATAATAATTTTTAAAAACCTATGGTTTCTCATTAAATGAGAAACACATAGTAATTATTGAATCTAAGATCACTTTTCTAGACCCAAAGTTCTGTGTTATAAAATCTTAATAACAAAGGCAGAGGAGATAACAAAACCAAAGGAAATTTTTTAAAGAATGGAATAGATTATAGGATACTGATTAATTTTTTTTTTCTATTTGGTGGATGCTATGATTTAGCAGTTCACTGAGCTCAGAAATTTAATTAAGATTAGAAGTTTTAACATGAAAACAGGGTTTACTGGTAGAATACATTCAGATGAATAATACAGTAGTGGTCTTAACCAAAATTAGAATCTTGACTAAGAATATCAATAATTATTTTTACTTCCTGTGTTTATTAAAAGTAAAAAGTACTCATGATGATTAGCCTCTTTTCAAAATGCATTTTTTAAAATGCTTCTCATTATAATTATAAAATGACCAGGTCCATACCTGTAGAGCTATGCTCTACATAGCTTAAAAAAATTGCTTACTAAGTGTTTAACCAATATTGACACTTACACAAGTGTGTATAACACATAAAAAGATGAATTCTAACAGCTTATAAATGGCAAAGCTGGGGGGCGCCTGGGTGGCTTAGTCTGTTAAGCGTCCGACTTTCGCTTAGGTCATGATCTCGCGGTTCGTGGGTTGGACCCCCGCGTCGGCCTCTGTGCTGACTGCCAGCTCAGAGCCCGGAGCCTGTTTCAGAGTCTGTGGCTCCCTCTCTCTCTGACCCTCCCCTGCTCACGCTGTCTCTCTCTCCTAGAAATAAATAAAACCTTAAAAAAAATTTAATAAATAAATAAATAAATAAATAAATAAATAAATGGCAAAGCTGGTATTGAATTCAAGACTTTGGGATCCCAGAATTGGAACTTTTTATTTCTGTGTGATAATTCCTCTTACTATAAATGGAGGGCACAATTTGAAGCAGTGGAGATAGTCTAGCAGAAGGAATATTACCTAAAGGAAGTAATGGACAGCTTAGGTGTGTGCCACTGTGTCTAATGATGTTCTTATTCTGATTAGAGCTTCATGTCAGTAGATGGTCTCTCACTTCTTCAATACATGATTATTTTTCATACATTCAGAAGATAAAGTCAAATGTGATGAAAAGAGGGAGATAATGGTTCTTTCTTTTACATTGAGGTGGAACAAAACTCCCTCATCTTGTTGCCCCTTTTTCAGAGAGAAAAAGCTATCTTTTATTTCTTCCAAAAGTCTCAGGGTCTTTGAGGAGAAGAAATGGGAAGGTTCTGATGGTGACAGTCTTGAATAGATCTAAGAAGAGCTGATGATACTACCATTTACTTTCCTCCCTGATGGAGAACCTTACAGGTTAAGGAGAAAGGACATGGCAGAGATAAATGGAGGTCAGACAGTAATCAGCTGGTGGGATTATAGGTTACCAATTGGGATCTTTGAAACAGAGAGTTATAGAAAAATCCATAATAAAGTTTCTCGGGTACACTTTGACCAAAATGACAAAGGAATATGACTAGAGAGTAAAGCCCTGATGCTAGGAGGTCAGAGCAGAGAGGAAACTCCAGGATCATTAGTCTGCATGAGAAAATTCAAGCACTGTGAACTTCTCAGGGCTACTCAGGGTGTTAAGCCACAGAATCAAGACTATAGTACAGGTCTTCTGACTTTAAGGACAATGCAGTCTCCAGCAGAGTACTCTGAAGAAGTGCTCCCATCCTGTTCCCTATTCCTTGGTAGGTCCATCTCTTTCCTACTCATTTTCACAAATACTTACCTGTGAACACACTCAGTTGATACCGCCTCCTCTATGAAGTCTTTTCTGACTCCCTCCAGGTACAGTCGCCTTGTCCCTCCTCTATGTCACCTCTGCTGCTATAGGCTACAGGCATCTACACAGCAGTCATATCACTGTGTTGCATGTTAGTATTCATCTCCCCCTACCAGAAAGAGTTCTTTGAGGTAGGAGCCATATCTCATCCATCTTTGCATCTCCGGGGCATATCATCAGGCCTAGCACATGAAGGGTTCTCAGTAAGTGTCAAATTATGTTTTAATTCATGTGTGAAGTATTTAAATTAGAAATTAGCAATGCATGTGCATAAAAAATTTCCTAGGTAGAGAGAAAAATACAAACCATATTTTATAGGAAAATAAAATATATGTTAGGGGCTCCCTATACTTACTTAAAGATGGAGAAGAGTTCAATGACTTTCAGTTTTCAGAATTCTCAGGTGACTTGGTTCTAGAGCTTTCTGGAGACAAACTATAAACAGGGCATGATGCCAGAAGCTACACTGGTGCAAAAATTAGTAAGACATCATTGGTATCCTCATGAGCATGGCTCTGTAAGGGATACAATGGGAACAACCATAGGAAAGTGAGTGCCAAGAGCAGAGTAATGTAAAGGTCAAGACAGGGAATGACAATGTTGAAAAGAAAATGCAGGAAGGAGCAGACTCAAGATTGGAGAAAAGTCTAGTTCAGGTAATTTTCTGATTGAAGGATGCAATGACCTGATGTGAGAGGAAAAGCTAAGATGATTCTTCTCCACAAGACAGTACATCTTAGCTGGGTTCAGGAAAGAGATGTTTAGGTTAAGAAAAAGGTTTTTAGTGAATTTTGTAGAAGAAACCAAGTTTGTTTGCTTATTAAAATATATTTTATATTACTGAGGAAATTAAACATTCAATAATTGATCATATAAGTCTTGTGAACCTTGTAGATTATTAATCCACAGTAGCTGTCACTACTGAAGCCTACTGTGTTCTGGGTAGTTAATGTGTGTAATCTCATTTATTGCTCTGAACAACTTCATGAAGAGAATTGTATGCTATTATAGCTAAATATAATTTCTTTATCACTTAAGATATGTGCCAAGTGTTTTACATGAATTATCTAATTTAACATTCACAATGGCCATTTTATTTTATTTTTTTCAGCATAATTCTGATATATATTTTTAATATAGTTTATTGTCAAGTTGGTTTCCATATAACACCCAGTGCTCATCCCAACAAGTGCCCTTCCCCATGCCAACAACCCCCTTCCCCTACCCCCCATCAGTCCTCAGTTTGTTCTCAGTATTCAAGAGTCTCTCATGGTTTGCCTCCCTCCCTCCCCCCAACTGTTTTTCCCCCTTCCCCTCCCCTATGGTCCTCTGTTAAGTTTCTCCAGTTCCACATGAGTGAAAACATATGGTATCTTTCTCTGCCTGACTTATTTCACTTAGGATAATACCCTTGAGTTCCATCCACGTTGCTACAAATGGCAGATTTCATTCTTTTTCACTGCCATGTAGTAGTCCATTGTATATATAAACTGCATTTTCTTGATCCATTCATCAGTTGATGGACACTTAGGCTCTTTCCATATTTGGCTATTAGCACATTCTTATCGATGTTTGTGATTGTCTTATGTATTTGGGTGTTTCTGAATTCAGTGCATAGACATTTATACTTGTTAGCTCTTCCTGATGGATAGACCCTGAAATTATTATATAATGCCCTTCTTTGCCTTTAAAATAAAAAATAAAGTCCAGTTTGTCTGATATAAATATGGCTACTCCAGCTTTCTTTTTGATGTCCAGTAGCATGATAGATGTTTTCCCATCTCCTCACTTTCAATCTGAATGTGTCCTCAGGACTAAAATGGGTCTCTTGTAGACAGAAAATAGATAGATCTCATTTTTTTAATCATTCTGCTACTCTGTCTTTTTGATTGGAGCCTTTAGTCCATTTACATTCAGTATTATTATAGAAAAATACAGGTTTAGAGTTATTGTGTTCTCTGTTAGATTCATGCTTGTAGTGGTGTCTCTGGGACTTTGTGTTCCTTGCAACATTTCCCTCATAGGATCTCTTGTAGGGCTGGTTTTGTGGTGATGAATTCCTCCATTTTTTTGTTGGGGGAAACCTTGATCTCTCCTCAATTCTGAATGATAGGCTTGCTAGATAAAGGCTTCTTGGCTGTATATTTTTCCTGTTCATCACACTGAAGATTTCCTGCCATTCCTTTCTGGCCTTCCAAGTGTCAGTAGATAGATCTGCTACTACCCTGATATATCTCCCTCTGTATGTTGTCCTTGTATTTATCCCTAACTGCTTTCAGAATGCTCTCTTTGTCCTTGTATTTTGCCAGTTTCACTATATGTCGTGCAGATCGATTCAGTTTACGTCTGTGGGGAGTTCTCTGTGCCTCTTGGATTTCAATATCTGTTTCCTTTCCCAGGTTGGGGAGGTTCTCAGGTATTATTTGTTCAAGTACACCTTCTGCTCCTTTCTCTCTTCTTCTTCTGGAATTCCTATGATATGGATATTCTTCCTTTTGATTGTATCGCTCAGCTTTCGAACTCTCCTTTCATGTTCCTGGACCAATTTCTCTCTCTTTTTCTCGGCTTCCTCTTTCTCTATAATTGTATCTTCTAATTCACGTATGTTTTCTGCCTTTTCAATCCATGCAGTAGCCAACGCCTCCATTTTATTTTGTGTTGCATTTTTTAGTTCATCAGTATTTGCAACAATAATGGCTCAGATGTCATCCAAGCCCTTTTGAAGCCCAGCGAGTAATTTTATGAGTATTATTCTAAATTCTTGTTCAGTTATGTTGCTTAGATCGGTTTTGAGCAGTTCTCTAGCTGTTATTTCTCCCTCGAATTTCTTTAGAGGAGAGTTCTTCCGTTTCATCATTTTGGCTAGCTTTCTTTCTCGTTAGTTTTAAAAGCTTGTAATGTGTTCTGCCCCTGTGAGTGCTGCTATATTAATATTAAAGGAGGCTCATACACTGTCCAGGGCCTGGCCGTTCAGGAAGTGTTCTTTGAAGGGTGTCCCTTGGTCTCTCTTGTGACTTTGGTTTTATTTTATTTCTCTACTCATAGTGATGTTTTGAACTCTCCACCATGTGCACTTTAGGTTTGTTCCTTGAAGTAGCCTGTGCCACAGGCGCAGAGGAGGCGGGTTGTCTCCTGTGCCTCATGCCCAGCCGTGCTCCAAGCTCTCACTCTGTGCGTTGTTAATGATGCCACCCAACTTGCAATCCCACAAGCCAAGGCACTTCAGGGCAGGGGACTGGTTCCTCCTGATGCCGACCACGCCCCTGGGGTACCACCTAACCCGCAGGGAACTTCCACTGTCCAGTGCCAGACTCAGGCCACCAGTCCAAGGAAAGCCCCACAGTTAGAGGTGGGCTATCTCTCCAAAAGCCCTGCTTCTCCGCGAGCGCAGATGGGAGACAATGGCCATTTTAGAGAGTACTTGTTAGTACCATTCTATATGGGGGAATTAAGGGTTAGAGAGAGCAAGGAAATTGGCTACATTCGCATATCTCATTAATATTGGAACCAGGATTAAGATACGTGTCTTTTTCTTCCCCCAGTCTTGAAATCATGATCTTACCTACTGAACATAATAGAATGTATGTAGGAGATTCAAGTGTAGGAAGCCATAAAGTGTTGTGACATGTTTGCTGTAATAGATTCTCCAAAGGAAAGAGAAATAAACATTGGCAATGTACTATGAAAGAAGAATGCAAACAAGTGTGTGTGTGTGTGTGTGTGTGTGTGTGTGTGTGTGTGTGTGTCTAGACTTGCTAGGATATCTGATTATCTGATGATGGTTGTGACTCTGAGGAAGGGCTCTTGAGGAGAGCTGATTTCAAAGGTAAGGATGTCTAAGCTGGGAATCTGGAAAGGCCTAGGTCCCGTAGGGATTGGATTTTCATCTGTAGCCACACTCTTTTATTGAGAGCATCAAATTTTACCCACCCAAAAAATTGCATTTACTGATTCATTGATTTTTCTATTTTCTCATTCACATGGTCACTGAGCCTCTGTGTAGTAGGCACTGTGTTGTATGCTGCAGCTGCAGATGAAGCAGAGTGACTGGGGCTCTGTCTTACTCTGGGAGTGGCCAGAGGGCATGAAAACCAGATGCCCTAGTCTCCATGATCATCACATTCTCTACCCAAACAGCAGCTTTATATATAAAACCATGATACACAGAGATGAATCTTGCTTATTATGAGTCTTGCTTATTATGTATAATTACTTTTAATTAAGGACAGAATTAGTTCATCATCTATCACATATCCTACTAAGAAATCAGATCTATACATACAGCAAATAGACCTTACATGTGGCAAGAGAGGAGCTGTGGTTCTAGCCCACCTCTGTATTTTATTGGCTATCACACTTCTTTTAGGCTTTAGTATTTTTGTTGCCACTTTAAGGACTGTGTGTTTATTGAGAATAGGGACCATATCTTAAATCTCTATGTTTTTCCAATACATGTCACACCACCTGGCACATGACACATGCTCAATGGTTTTTTATTGAGTGGAACTATGTTTAGTTTTAGGAAGCCAACACTTCAATATTACTCTATTAGCACTTTTTATAATATGTGATATGGGGTTGTATAAAACTTTATTTACCCTAGATTTTAATATGTGTTAGCTTTAATGAAATTGTACATGCGGCAAAGAACAAAATAATTGGAGAAATCACTTCTTAAGATTCAAATTAAATAGCATTAAAATGTAGAATCGTTCATGTGTGTTATTCAAGAAAGACCTCTTTTCAGAAGATTAAAAAAAAAAACACCTCAGTTAAATTATTTGATCATCTGGGCAGGTAGTTGAAGTAGCATTGAAGGGGGAAAAAGGCAGTGAGATAGCATTCAAAGTTTATGAAATTATAACTTTATATACCAAGTTTGAATTCGAATGGGTCACTCTCTTCTGTATGATGCCAAGAAGGCTACATGCCCGGAACAGTTAGGACAAAGTGTGGCATCAGTTTGATTTTCTAGCCCCCATAGAAACCTACCAGCTGTCACCACAGAACCTTTAAGTTCAGGAAAATCAAGTATCTGAAGGAAAACAGATTTTTCAGAATTGGGAAATTGCCTCTATATCTACAAAAGTGCCAGTCCTCTCACTTTCCTAGTCTTCAAGGTGAGGGGAGACTGTAAGTGATGGTCAGTGCCAGAACCCAATCTATGTAGCTGTCCAGGCCCTGAACTATCAGGTATATAAAACATTACCTGGGTGCTTAAATATCACTGGAAGTATTACAGGTCAAGAACAATAACAACAAAAAATGCATGTGACAGAGCTCTTTCCAGGAAGAGAGTTTTATGAATTCAAAGACATATATTGGTAAACTGAGAGGGAGACCACCAAAGCAAATTATAACACTGGATTGTCTGTAAATCCCCCAGAGGATAATGGGAAGCCATACACAGCATAGGTTTTTTGTTTGTTTGTTTTGTTTTGTTTTCTGGGAATACATAAAATTATGGATAGGGGAAAATTACTGTTTATACCTCTTGTCTCTTTACCAAGCAATCACTCCTCTAAATGTGGAAAAAAATATTCAAAAATATTGTGTTGGTGTACTCATTTTAAAAGTCACTAAATTCACAAATGTCACAACCCATTCTTATGTACCTCTGATTAGAATGGAGGTACACTTAGTTGTGCTTTCTGTCCTTTCCCCTAAGTTCTTTGTAAAGGAAAATTGTGGGATTTCTTGTATCTGGTGTCTTGAAGCAGAACATCGATCACACTTTTCTAGTAATGAGAGAATAGACACTAAGACCTCTTAAATGGCTATCCTGAACTCCCATACTGGCTCTTATGATAACATTCTTAAATGTTCTCCATTCATTGTGGAAATATTGCCTCAGCTCTTCTAAACACGTTTCATTCCTTTATAATTTCACTAAATCCTTTTATAGTCATAGGATGTTTTTCTGCTTTTTTAAAAAGTAGTTGAAACACAGTGTTACATTATTTCAGGCGTACAACATAATAATTCAACAACTCTGTGTATTGCGATGCTCACCACAGGTGTAGCTACCATCTGTCACCGTACAGTGCTATCATAACACCTTTGACTGTATTCCCTATGCTGTAACTTTATCCCCATAACTTATTCATTTCATAACTGGAAGCTTGTATCTCCCACTTCCCTTTACCCATTGTTCCCATCCTTCCCCATTCCTTTTCTCTGGCAGCCATCAGTCCATTGTCTGTATTTATATCTCTGATTCTTCTTTCTGTTTGTTAATTCATTTGTTTTGATTTTTAGATTTCACATGTGAGTGAAATCATATGGTATTCTTTTAAAAGCAGGTTGACATCCCAATCCAGGTGGCATCATCTTTTCTTATGAAGACATTGTGGATACTAGTGAATTAAACAAATTGCATTACTTTCTTGGGTTGAAAACTGAAGAACCGTAGAGTCTTTAAGCCTCCAATAGTTCGTCCCGCTGACCAGGGAACTTGTGAATAGCAAATAGGATATGAATCTATAGTGCATGTAAGAACTAAAGTCAGCATGTATGATCACAGAATTGTTAGGCAAAGATTCGGGTGGACTGAGTGACTAGACACTGTTATGCCACTAAACGATTTTTTGTCTTTTAAGCACTTCCTAACAGAATTTCTTTCAGCCTGAGCCTTTAGATTTTATTATCAGAGGCTTGTTTTCCTTTCTTTGAAGTTGCTTTTTTTGTCTTCTCACTTTGCAGCACTTTGATAATGTGAAGGGCTTCACTCTAGAGAAGTCATTGAAGCAAAGAAAAGCTTCACAGAGCCTTACTGAGAGAATTAAAACATATCACATTAATTCAGCCTTCCCTTTCTGTCTTCCATCAACTAAAGAAAGTTATAAAGAAAACAAACAAACAAAAAAAGAATTAATATGGAAACACACACATCCACAGAGTTGGAGTTTTATTTTGTACTTTTGCACATGAAGAGCAAAAACCTCCATAAAGCTGCTAAAGCTTTCTAACATCATCAAGTCTTCTACAATGAGTCATTAACTTGCTGAAGCCCAGAAAATCAAATTTGGTTTAAGGCTGTTTGATAATGTAGTAACACAGTAAAATGTGATTCACCAATTAGCTCATGTAATTAGAAAATCAACAACATGTTCTAAGTGGCTGGTGGACACACATAAGTAAAGTCTATTGTCGTTCTTTATAGTTACTGATTGTAGTTATAATCACACCTTCAGCTGATGACACTGCCTCCAAATTCCTTATGGAAAAGAATCCACAAATCAGATTCTTTTGTGTTTACAAATCAGACACATAAATTAATACTTAGTTCAGTCAGTCATTCTGTCACTCCTTTTTTTTTTTCTTTTTCAGTTTTTTTTTTTTTCTTTCCTTCATCAATTCTCTCTTGCCAGGCTCTGTTAACCAGTAGCACATCTGGTCCTTGTCTTTACCGAGCTCTCAGTCTACAAGAATTAGGTTAAACTCTTCTAAGAAAAGAAAAGTCAACTGTGTAAAGCCCTGCCAAAATAATGGCTTAAAATGATAGTAGTTAAAAATTAGTCTTTCTAGATGATCCCTAAATACTAATGATGTTACCAAGCTACATGTAAGATTTTTTCTAATGCAGAGGTTTATGCCTGGTTGAAAAGGACTCTGTGATGAGAATGGCAATTAAATATCTGTTAGATTATTTTAAAGCAGCTCTTCATCTATTCTGTATACACACCTGTTGATACCTAAGGGCTATATTATACATTGCTATGTTTAAGTATTTCTCTTTGTAAATTCGTGTCAATGTAAGCAATGTAAGGTTATTTAGATGTTGTTAAAACTTTCTCACTAAGCGTTAAAAAAACTAAAAAAAAAAAAAAAAAAAAAAAAAAAGGAGGGGGGACCTGAGTAGCTCAGTCCTTTAAGGGTCCTACTTTGGCTCAGGTCTTGATCTCACAGTTCATGAGTTCGAGCCCTGCTTCAGGCACTGTGCTGATAGCTCAGAGCCTGGAGCCAACTTTGGATTCTGTGTCTCGCTCTGTCTCTCTGCCCCTCCTCTGCTCATACTCAGTCTCTCTCTCTCTTTCTCTGTCTCTCAAAAATGAATAAATGTTAAAAATTAAAAAAAAACCTTTCTTAGTAGAAATTTCACACATTTCCTACTTCATTCTTTTCTTGCTGCTACTTGAGGTACATAGCATGATTACACTGTCCAGAGCTTCCTAATAAATATAATAAGGATAATGGGGATGACATACCTGAACTTGAGACTGTAAAAAAAACAAATTCTTATCTGATAAGGTTATTCTTAATGCTAGTTTTTGGCAAAATATGACATATGGTTATACTGCCTTCTCCACTGACTTTTTTAGGTCATATTTTAGTGTTCATTCATGGAAATTTTAGAAGATATTGGGGAATTACTTTCTAGTAACTGAAACATTAACCCTAGGTGGTTTATTTTTTGTAACCTCACAATGCCTATTTTATATTGTTCCCTCTGCCCTAAATATCACAAATTCTAAGGAATGCAATAAGCTTTGCTAATTTTTGTAGAGTTTCACTCATACATTTTAGAATAGCTTAGACTGTATTTTATTTGGATGAAAACATAAAATCACACACATTAAGAAAGTGTGGCTTATTCATAGCCAGTATGAAACTTAACCCCAAATATTATTAAAATGCAGCCATCTCCCCCTCAATATGTATTTAATCATTCTTTCTTTTTTCCTATATACAGGTCAATGGGACAGAAATTGAATATGAGTTTGAAGAAATTACATTGGAAAGGGTAAGAAAAATCGAATAATACAAAACTTCAATCTTGCATTTAACATTCTGCATCCTAATGAATTGTTTTGTGAAATTGCACAACTGTGTATTATATCTTAGACGTTTCCAATAGGACTCAAAACAAAAATATTAATGAAAAGCTTCCAGAGGAGGGCACAGAGACAAACAGACCAAATCACCAGAATGTTCCATATGTAAACTGCATTGCCAAGATATGGAGAAATGAATGAGGACAGAAATATTCAGTGAGCTAGTATAGCATTTTTCCCATTGTTTCCATTATTAATGTTTTGCTATACATTCTTAGATACATTACAAAAATTTTCATTATGTAATAGTGTACTATCTCATAACTACCATTACCATGCATTTTTTAGTTAAAAAAACACATGCGATGCATTTTAAGACCACCCCCCATGGAGAAAAAACACAGCAATCCTGCAGATCTCTGCAAATATGTTATTAGGGCTTGGCAAGACTTTGACAAATCAGCACAATTATGTGTAACAACCCTAATGTATAAAGATTTTACAAAACAGTAAGAAGACCAAAAACCACTTAGAAAAAAATGACCAAAAGCATTAACAGGACATTCATCAAAAAATAAAAGGCCAATAACATATGGAAACTTGTTCAATGTTATTAACAAAAAAAGGAAACAATGATTCTAAATGTTTTTTGTCTGTCCAACTGGCAAAATTTTATTTTTATTTATTTTTTTAATATTTTTATTTATTTCTAGGATAGAGAGAGAGAGACAGCGTGAGCAGGGGAGGGTCAGAGAGAGAGGGAGTCACAGACTGAAACAGCCTCCAGGCTCTGAGCTGGCAGTCAGCACAGAGCCCGACGCGGGGCTCGAACCCACAAACCGCGAGATCATGACCCAAGCGAAAGTCGGACGCTTAACCGACTACGCCACCCAGGCGCCCCTCAACTGGCAAAATTTTAAAGAAAAGTNCAAATGGATCAAAAGCTTTAAAATGAGCATACTTTTTGACTCAGAAATTATACTTATAAAAATGCACAAAGACACAAAGAATATTCATATTGGTGTTGCTTATAACAATGAAGATTGAAATAGACAAATGTTTAGTAATACTTATGTCCAAATCATAGAAAATTATATTNACTATGTTATCTTATTAAATTAAAAAATTACATTTCATAATAATATTTAAAATATAATCCCATAAGCAACAACATGAATAATTTGTGCTCATAATAATATACATAAAGCCTGGAGGATATACATCAAAATGTTAACTCCTATTAAGGATTTCAGATAATTTTTAGTTTTTTCCTCTTGTTTATATTTTTTCCTAAACATTCCACAATAAACATATAATTCACTTATAGTAAGAAATAAAAATTTAAGTATTTTTCTAAGCTTTATCATTCAAGTATCAATTCAGACTCTAGACCTGCACTTAAATTTATATCTCCTTTTAAGTTTACTGATTATGCACTTTCCTGAGTCAGGGAATTTTTCATTCTTAGCTTAATTTTTATTGAGCATGAGTGGTTTCAAAAAGAAATTTACATTAAAAGTTAAGTGTTTGACAGATATGTTCTTTAAAACTTCCATTATGAACTTTGGTTAAATTTTAATGGCATACTAAATGGAGAAAAATGAGACTTAAGGAAAATTAACCCAAATGAAAAAAAAGAACACATTTCTCCTACAAAATCACTAATCTTCTCTCTAGGACTAGCTATATAATTTGTGAAGCACAGTGTAAAATGTAAATGTGGAGCCCTGTTTAAAAATTATTAAGAATCAAAAAAGGCAGTAAGAGCCCAGCATTAAATGCCATGTGACCCTTCTTAAATGCAGGACCCTGTTTGACTGCACAGGTCTCACACTCACAGAACCAACCCTTCTCTCTCCCCACAGCCCACCATTAAATATGACAGCATTTTGTTACTCTGGTTCTATAGGTCAGAAAATCAAAACTAACTTTGGTGTGAGGAAGAAGTTTCAGGGGGAGTGAGACAACTGTGTGTTCTAGTCTCCATTTTGTCACTTACTTGCTTACAAGATTTAGTGTGTCATCTTACCTCATCATCTCAGTCACTCAGAACCTTGTCACTGCCATTAATGGGACTCCCTCCCAAACACCTCTGTCAAGCACTGTCTTCGCTGAATACCACCTCCTCTTCATCCTTATCATTTATGCCAGTAACCCCCACCTCAAAATTTCCTCCAACTCCTTTGGGATCTTGAATCACAGATTTTACCCTTTCTCTCCAGTTTTCACCTTTTGTATGCCCACCCCTACCCCACCTACCATACTCTGAGCCTCTCTGTCACAGACTTTTCACATTTCTACTCTTCTCCCCCTTTTTGTGTTCACCCAGCAAAGCCTCAGTCCTCCGTGCCAGCACCTGGGCAAATGAATGGGTCTAGAGAAGCACTCCTTCATCTCACTTGAAACATATAGCTATTGATTCCAAGTGAACCTTCAAACCATCCTCACAATTCCTATACATTTTTAGAAAAATCACTTTCTCGTTCTCTGGGACAAAAGGTTTACACCTTATCTGCTCTCCTTATATCTCAAACACCCCATCCCTCCTACTCAGTCTCAGTTGTTGACCTCTCTTCCTGTGTCCTTGAGAAAATCCAAGCAATCAAAGAAGACCACCTTACTTTCCTACCAACAGGTCTGCTAGCATGCTCTCCCTGTTACAATGGGAGAATGTTCCCTGCTCTTTTACAAGGCCAGCCATTCACTTATGACCTGCACTGCTTAACCTCTTGTCCATTGAAGGACGTTGCTTCTGTAGTTTTTTCCTCTCTCTCTCCTGAAATATCAGTTGCTTTCTCATTTTTTCCTAGATAAATTTAATACAGACATGATGTAATCTCTCTCATTAAAATAGAAAAGAAGAGTCCTCTAGTAATGGAGTCCTAAAGGAAAACAAGACAAAATGTCACTTTACCCAGTGTTCCCCACCTATTATTGTTTCATGATTCTATTTTTCTTTACCAAAAATTGAGGAGAGTTGTCTATTTCCAATAACTCCACTTCCACTACTTCATTTTCTTATTTGAACCTAGTTCCTGATTTCATCCCCTCGGTAGCCCTGAAACGATCTTTATCAAAGTCTTGACAGCTTCCATCTTGCTAAATGGAAGCATCAGTTCTCTGTCCTGAGTTCTCAGTGGCATTGGATGCAGCTGTCACTGCCTCCTTCCCTCAAGATGATAATTTCCTGCCTTGCAGAATAAAACATTTCTCCTATTCATTCACCATCTCATTGGTACCCTGTCTTAGTCTCCTTGCTGGCTTCTCCTCTAAATATTGGAGCATTCCAGAAACCCAATGCACAGAGCTCTTCTCAATTTCTCCTCATTCTCTACCGATCTCATCTACATGCTTGGCTTTAAATACCAATCATCAACTGATGATTCCCAAATCTGAGTCATGACCTCTCTCCTGCATTCCAAATGTAAACAGCTAGCTGTCTAGTTGGCATCTCTCTTGAATATCAAGAAGGTCTTCTAAACTTAGTATGTTGCTAACAGAAATCATGATTTCCCTGCACACCCTACCCTTGGGGCAAAAACTACTTCTACCCTAATATTTTTCATCCTAGCTAATTGGTTCTATCATTTTCCTTATTATTCAGGCCAAAAAAAATATCCTCTAGGAGTCTTGCTTAATTGCTCTTTTTCCCTTGGCATCCAGGGCAAGGCCTACCAATGCTACCATAAAAATATATTTCAAAATCAATCAAATTTTACCATTGACCCTGCTGAATTCTAGTCCAAACTAATATCATCCCATGCCTGGACCCCTTCAGTAGTTTCCACTTTTGCCCACTCCTCCTCAAAGCAGCCAGAGTAATCTTTTTCAAAAAATAAACCTGATTAGATCATTTTTATTCTTAAAATTCCACTTATTATCATTTCCTGCAAAACTTTATGCACCCTGAACCCTGCTTCTCTCTCTGACATTATGCCCTCACCACCAACTCCTAGAACATTTCACTCTAGCCACATGTACTTTCTTGTCATCCCTCCAAAAAGCCAGGCTTTTCCCACCTCAAGGTCTTTAAATTTTTTACTCCGTCTTCTCAAAATAATCTCCCCTTGGATCTTTACATGCCTTGCTCTTTTCACCCTTTAAATATGTGCTCAAATGTCTCAGAAAAGTCTTCCTTGAGCGCCCCATTTAGTCAGTGCCAGCATCAACCATACACTTTTTTTTCCATTTTCATAACTTTATTACTTTTTTAGTGTTTATTAATTGTGTGTGTGTGTGTCTGTGTGTGTGTGTGTGTCTGTGTGTGTGCCCGTGTGCAAGCAGGATAGGGGCAGAGAGAAAGAGAATCCTAAGCAGGCTACACAGTATAAAGTGCAGAGCCAGACATGAGGCTCGAACTGTAAGATCACGACCTAAGTGTAAATCAAGAGTTGGATGCTTAATGGATGGAGCCACCCAGGTACCCTACTTTTGCTTTTTTAATTGCACTTATGAATATCTGAAACTTATGCTATTACTTTATTCCTCACTTTGTTAATATCTATCTCCCTCCCTAAATATATGTATGTAAATACATAGTCATTTCTGTATCCAATTTGCCTAGAACACTGTCTGGAATATAGTATGTACTCTGAATATTTGATGTATGAATGGATTATACCAGTGCTCTAGCACAGCAAATGGAGTGAAGTCACAAGGCCTGCATTTGAATCTTGCTTCTATCACTTACTGGTTGAGTTACTTTGAGCTGAATACTTAACCTTTCTGTGCGTTAATATTCACACCTGAAAATGAGCCTAAAGTGTTTATGATTTTCTCCTAGGGCCTTTGTGATGATTACATGAGTTAATATAAAGGTTTAGGACAGCATGTATAGTTGCTCTTCTTAGCATTTCCTTTGTGCTAACATAGTAGTTCTCATAAGTGTTATTTATTAGGGTGGACGAAACTCAATAAAAACAGAGCCTACTAGTCTCAGTGATCTAACATGTCTCATTAATATAATAAGAATGTCTCTCATATCAGTTTTTTTTCCAGTTACTTTGTTAAATGTCAGACATCCAATGATGAAGTTATGGATCTTGCTATATGCACTTCTACTTTTTCTCCAATTAAATCTAACATTTAATTTAGTAACAAACTAGTCACTTTTAGTAACACCTCTATGAAGTGGATATCACCAACTCCATTTTACATATTAGGGCATGAAATTAAATAACTTGTCAAAAGTCACAATGTTAGTAAAGGATGCAGGTAGGATTCAGCCCCATTCCTAATAGATTCTAGAACCTAAACTGATTGCCACTGAGTTAGATTGCCCTCAAAATTAACTTCAAGTGTCATTTCCTCCAAGAAGCGTTTCTTGACTTTCCCTCTAGGGCAAGGTCCCATTATTGTAAATTAATACAAGTAGAGAACTTCTCAGACTAAATAATGAATAAAATATATCTTTTCCAGTGACCTATGAATTCCCTGATAGGAGGAATTTCATTACAGAGTTCTGTATATTACCATGATGACATAAAAAGGAAAAGGGAAGGCACTGAAGAATTTCAGAACAAGTTGATGACTCCTCCTCTGTAGCAGCATTGTTCAGTGGCATTGGCCACTTGCCACACATAGTGAATTCCACAAATGTCTAATGTACATTTATTTGTCAAGCACTATCCTGGGAATGGTCCTTGTTTCGTAGAATTTTACAGCCTGGTAGAAAACACAGAGAAGTGAATAGGCAAAAACCATGAAGAATAAGAGTTCTGTGGATACTTGGCCCAGAATGGAGTACTTCTGTGAGGCTTTATTTGTGACCTGGCTTAGGAAAGATGAGAGGAAGCAACCCATGGAAAAGGGAGGTCTCTTAGACAAGGAACAGCTGATGCAAATGTTCAAGGACCCCTGGAAAAGTAACATCCTCAAGGCACTGCAAGTAGTCCAGAGTGACTACATCCCAACTTGAGGTAGGGCTCAGAGAGAGAGGCCAGGATGGAGTGTTGGAGGAAGCTGAGAACATACATGCTGTAGATAACATATGGAGGGGTTTAAATTTTATCCCACAGGCAATGGAGAGCCTTTGAATAATTTCAAACTGAGAAGTAACATAATCATATTTGTGTTTTAAAAAGATTACTTTGGCTGTGGTATTGGGTGTACATTTCATAGGGTTCAGGAGATAATTTAGGAGATAGTGCCTTTTAAGACATATAGGTTAATGGCTAACTTCTGCCAATGGTGATGAATATGGTGATAACATATTCAAAATACATGAAGTAGCACCTGGGTGGCTCAGTCAGTTGAGCGTCCGACTTCAACTCAGGTCATGATCTCGCGGTCTATGAGTTTGAGCCCTACATCGTGTTTTGGGCTGACAGCTTGGAACCTGGAGCCTTCTTCAGATTCTCCGTCTCTCTCTGCCCCTTCATGGCTTGGTTCTGTCTCGCTCCCAAAAATAAATAAACATGTAAAATTTTTTAAAAAATATGTTAAGAATGTTAGAAGAACAGATTCTAATGTTTTGGAGTATGGGAAAATGCCAGAAAGAGCAGAAAAATCAAAGATACCTAGATTATAATCTGACAAATTCCTTTCATTAGCACAATCTGGTTTCTCAGCAATGGCCACCTGTGAGAGTTAAAATATTCCTGACTCCATGGGCTCTTAAGACATTATACTTGCTATAAAAGTAGCTGAGTATAATCTCTATGCCTATGAATGATTTATCCATTATTCATGCATGAAGTTAATAGGTTATGTACCCCCAGTATGACTTATATCAAGAGAAGTTAGTTTACCCAGCATGGATAATAGATTTATCATGGCTTCATAACCCTAACCATCATGCATAACTACAATTTAGCAGAGATACTGAAGTGACTATATGACTACCCACCATTTCCTCTGACCCCTGCCCCCAGCCTCCAAAAAAAAAAAATCTCATTAGGAGTCCTGAACACTGTATACTATTTGAATGTTCTGTCTGATGAATCAGGGATAATCTTTTGCAATTAAAAAAATAAAAATGTCTGAGCTATCTTCCTAAAGGTACAGCAATTTATAGGACATAGAAAAGTGACTGATTTATCGTACCCTCCAAATTCCTATAGAATTTGGGTATAAGGTGGGTAACATGGGGATTTTGAAAACAGTCTTTGTGAATATTCTGGTAAAACCCATTAAGAATTGTCTAATGGGGGAGCCTGGGTGGCTCAGTCGGTTGGGCTCAGGTCATGATCTCACAGTTCGTAGGTTCAAGCCCCACATCGGGCTCTGTGCTGACGGCTGGCTCAGAGCCTGGAGCCTGCTTCAGATTGTGTGTCTTCTTCTCTCTCTGACCCTCTCCTGTNAATAAATAAATAAATAAATAAATAAATAAATAAATAAATAAGAATTGTCTAATGGACAACTGATAGACCCTCTTGATTCATCCAGGTATCAAATGAATTGAAAAAAATCATTAGATGTCTGAATCACTTAGGCCAAATATCTCACAATATTGAATTTTATGAAGATGAAAAATCCCAAATTCAAATGGAATTAAGGATCTAATTATTTCAAATAATATGGAAGCTCTGGGTTTCTAAATTCTTGAGTTTTTTCTGCCTTTGCAGCTATTTTCAATTTAATAATAACAAGAATAAAAAGCCAGAGTCCCAATGATATTTGTCATTTGTATGTATATAGTCAACTGTACTACAGTCTTATTCTACTCTAATTAAATAATTTTTAGTAATAGAAGCATTTCTTAAATGAATTCCAAATTTTATATATGTTCAATTATCAGTGTATATTTTAAGTGTGTTTGAAATATAAAGCAGAGTGTATATATTTGTATGTGCACAGAAACCTTTTAAACATAAATGTGTATTTAGACATAAGGAAAAATATTTACTTAATATGTGTGAATTTTTATCAGACTTTTATTGGGTGGGTGGAAAGTGTCATAAGATTTATAGAAGAATAGGTTTATATAAGCAGTGGAAAAAAATACAGTCTTTCTATTCATACCTTACTTTGAATCCAGGATCAACCACTTTCTATTCAACCTTGAGCAAGTTATTTCACCTATTAAAACCTCAGTTTTCTCCCTAATGAATGAGATTCTAATATGTATCATATAGCATTGTTGTGAAAAATAGAAATAATATATGTATAATGCATAAAAGAGTTCATGGAACATCATAGGTGTTCAATATTAACTATTATAAAGTGTGATACACACGCACACATTTATGTAGGCTTAATTTTTTTTAAGTGTTTGTTTATTTTTGAGAGACAGAGAAAGAAAGAGAGAAGCAGAGAGAAAGGGAGACAGAGGATCCGAAGCTGGCTCTGCGACGATAGCAGAGAGCCTGAATGCAGGGCTTGAATTCGTGAACTATGAGATCATGACCTTAGCTAAAGCTGGATGTTTAACAGACTGAGCCACCCAGATGCCCCATTTTTTTAAGGTGTCACTGTACATTTGACTTCAGGCTATGATTCTGAGACTAGGTCAAGTAACAAATGCATGCTTCCTCTTTACCCTGGGTGTGTGTGACTGCATTTATGGCAAATGATAAGCTTCTTAAGTGATCCCCCAAGTGTACGTGTATCCAATTATCCATGTATTCTGTAAGCACACTGAGCACAAAAATGGAGTCTGCCTTTAAGTTTGCAGCCATAGCTTCCTGTAGAATAACACAGTACTATTTGTACCTCAATTCTTTGTTAGTTAACAAGACTTTAGTCCAGGCTAGACAAGCAGTTACAGTGTATTCCTTTGTTTTCAATTTCTTCAGGCTATGGTATTTGCTTCAGATGCTCTGATACCTCCATAAAATCTTGTGTTCTAATAATCATCCCCACTTCCAATCTCTACATGTGATAAAGTGGGCAGCTATTGTGTCTGAAGAAACTGGTAGAAGGAACATCTTCTTTTGGGGAAACGTCTCCTCTCCCCATTCTGACCACGTTGTTCTGGGGACAACTGCCAGTCGTGGCACCTATCACACAGTTGATTGTTCTAGAGCTACTAACTGGAATTACTTGGTGAACCAGTAAAAAACAATACTGATACCTGAACCCCTCCCCCCTCCACCAGGCTAAATAAGTAAGAACCTCAGGAGGGTAGAACATGGGAAATCTTTATTTTGAAAACATTTTTAGTGATTAGTTATTAGAGGGGTTGACACACGAGCCACACTGAGCCAATAAATGTGCTCCTCCGGATTTTTCAGGGTGTGGAGTATGGAGGGGGGTGCTACAATACAACTGTGGAGTAAATCTGGGAGATAGGAGGCAGGAGAGTGGCCAGCTGCCCTATGGGCTTCCTGCTCTGTGGAGTAGGCTCATCTGAGAAAAGGAGGCTTCCTGAGAGAAAGCTCGAGATAGGAGGAAGAGGGAGGAGGTTAAGAGAGAGAAAGGAAGAAGGAGAGGGGACAAAAAAGGAAGGAGAGAGAGAGAGAACTGGTAGTTTCCAATTCCTATCTTACGTTAGTCCTAAAGACCACCAGATGCCATTCCCTATCCAATGGCTACCTGAGTCTTTCCTTAAATTCTTGACTAAACTAGTTCAAATCAGGCATCCACAATCTGCCAACATTTGGACTTATACACATGCATCTTGGTGTTGTAGCTTAGCTATCACTGTGCTGAAGTTAGGTCATGGTCTAGGCTCCTGTGGCCATAGCCCGTTCTCAAAATAAAGACTGCCTTGCTTAGGTTCTTTATCTTTTCTAAATTCTAGCCTTGTGTCTCATCACTAAGGTAGAGTCATAAAGCAAAGCTCTCCACTTGAATATTGTTGGCAGGTTGCAGTAAACCTTAATACCCCAAAGCTTATACATACCATCTCCTTTAAAGTAACCCATTACTGTGTTCCAACTCCCAGAAATAAAATAGCAATAAAAAAAATGTGGCAGGTAAAGAGAATGGCCAGTGACAGGTCTATGAATTTAGGTTTCTACTGTCTGGAAACTTCTGATTTGGGAACGAGCAAGCTTTTATACATGTGGAAAGTGGTTTGCAGTATTAACTACTGGACTCAGATGTCAGGAAAAAAATCACAAAAACAGCAGCTAGAGATATAGTTTACAGACATTTGAGGGGTCATTAATCTAACTTTTCATTAAATGTAAGCATCAAAGTCTTGGTATTGAGGAGCTCCTGATAAACATACCTCAAAGGACTGATTTAGATGAATCAGCACAAAGTACATTTAGCTGAAATTCAGCTGCTGACTCCAACCATCTCCATATTTCTTTATAGCCTTCCAGCTGAGTTATCTCCCTTCTTTCACCTTACAAACCCTCTGTGACCAAAGTATTAACAAGTGCTCCCTTCTAGTTCATTAGTCTGGCCTTAGTACCCTCACATTGTCTAAAATGGCCAATATATTTTCTTCTGTAAACCACTTGTTATGCTATTATTACTCCCCATCTTGATTTGACATGGCCCCTGATTATTATAATCACATTTAATGCTAGTATAATAGCACTTCTAAAAAAATCCACAAAAAAAGAAAGGTACTTCTAAATATCTTTTAAACAAAATCCACAATGGAAAGACTTATAAGGAAAAGGCTAAACTCTATTTTTCTGCACAAGTAATTACTACAACATCCAATGCCCCTTTCCACTCTACCTTTCCAATGTTGGTTAGACATTTGTTGGTTATGTATCCATTCATTCTCTTTGCCTTTTCCACTCTGCTTTCATTTTAGTTCAGATATCTACCTTTGCCTCACAGCCCATGTGGTTTGATGGAAGCTAAGGTGACTCTTAACTCCAAGGGTGGACTCTTATTGATGTAAATGAGTTAGCATTTACCCTGGCCTCCACTGGGTGATATGTAACCTGATCCAATGTAAACATAATGTATTCCATGACTGTTAGAATTTGGAGACAGAAATCCATCCTCTTCTATGGGCATGAACTAAGGAAGCCTATAGCTCAGATAGTGGCATGGAGCCATTTATGGCTATGAAAAGATTCCAGCTTCAGAATGAAAGAGGATTTTAGATGGCAGAGTTGATAAATGGGTAAATATCAGTACTGGCAACATCTTGAGTCAAACTACCTTTGAAGCATCCCTTCTGATTTCAACCCTCCCTCTCTTTACCTCCCCCTACAATGAAACCTGTTTTAATGGGGATAAAGCAAAAGGAAAAATACAGGGAGAAGAAACAAAAATTCTAGTAGTATCTCAAAACAGAGATGCATAGTATAAAAACTGAAAGTAATTTCAAAAATTCGAGAAATGATTATAACTAGCGGGTTTAAAAGTATATATTTTATCCATTTATCTTAATGAGCTTGACACATTTTTAAACTTTCAAATGATCTATCCTTTGGAGAAAACGGATGCATGTGTTATGAAAATATTCATAGGCATCAGAACCTCTACAGTGTATTACTTAGTTTTTAAGCATAAAATGTTCAGTCTGTTTAGACTCTGCATAAATTAAACAATGCACATTTAGTCATTGAGAAGACTGTCGCCTTGGATTTAATCAGGCTTTATTGATCCTAAAATTGTGATTCACTCCATTACCATTTTTGCCTAAACAAGCTATTCCTAAAAACCCAGCTCATGTATTACCTCTTCTGAAAAGCTTTGTCAGATTCTCTCAGTTATAGTCAGTTTACCTATCCTTTTTATCACTGTAGGGCTTTCTCATTGTCACTTGTGTTCATATTGTGTCTGCCTTATATGTAAATTTCAAGGCCCTCAAAGGCTGTAATGTTTTGGGTTTAATCCTTTTTATTTGGAATCTGGCTGTTTTGAATCACAAAGAGAAACTAGTAACCACTAGTTGAATCATTAGAACAATTATTTAGTCTTCTGACAAGAGATACAGGATAAGGATAATATACATACACACACATCCTGCACACACATATATAAATATGCACACACACACACACACACACACAAACACTGTGTATTTATGTGTCTATGTGTGTCTGTAGATAGATAATATCCTCTTTGTAAGCTGAGGCCGTTGCTTAATGCTATTTCTAGTGCTGGTAGCAGTTAGCTGCTACACAAAAAATATATCAGTCTCTATCATTTATTAAAGTTTGAACCTTACATGCTAATCTCTGTATCGTGATTATGTCATAGTAATTAGGTCATTGTATAAATTTTAGAGCTTCCATTTTATAATAAGTAGATTGCAGTTCAAAGAAGTTAAGACATTTGTCCATGGCCACAAAACTACCATTTGGCAGAGCTGGTTGATATTTCTTCAGTGATTACGTGATGCTACCACATAGCATGAAAAATATGGAAGGCTTTTTGGAGTGAAACAGTTTCTGAACAGTGGTAATATATTCAGACTGCCTTTAAAGCTTATACATTTATCAAAAGGAAACATTAAGCCAAAAGGCAAAAAAATCTCAGGTTAGCTTTGAAAGCCTGAAAGCAGCTTCAAGAGAAAGACAAAGACAAAACAGAAGACAAAATCAATGAACAGAGATTCATTTATTTTTCTTTAGGATTATATCTTAATATTTGAGAAATAAGCCAGGCTCATCCCTCCACCCACTCCCCGCATCTGCTTAAATTGCTCAGAGCTCAGTAATGCAACTCAATTCTGGGGAAAAACAGCAACAAAAATGACATCACATCTTGCATATTTAGCATTCTTCTAATTCAAAAAAAGGAAATCCAGTTCAAGGAGTGCTCCACTTGTGTTTTTGAAACCTTCCTCAGGAAAATATACCCATGTTTTCTGAAGCTAAAATTGGTGATGTTGTTAGTTCTACTATACATGCTGTATTATTGTTTCATCATGTGATACAATGTATATATTATAATGTGTTTAATGCATATATTATGATTTGACTATATTATATCATATTTTAATATCACTTAAGTATTTTCAAAATATTTTTCAAGATTTATTTCATCCTTCATACTAATCTGTGAAATAAGAAAAGAAAACATGGCACTCCTCATTGTGCAAATGAGGACACAAAGGCTCAGGGAGTGTTTTCATGGGTTCCTCAAAGTCACTCAGTGCAAAGTCCAGTCTAAAATTCATATCTTAAACTTCTAGCTCCACTCCTTTTCCTCTGTATCTTGCTGATTTATTTTTGGTTTTGATTTTAATATCAAATCCAAATGATCACCCTCTTCTTTAGGTAGAATAAACTGAAAATATCAAAATGTGGTTATTGTTTTCTCAAACTAAGCTGAAATCAAAATAATTTTTTTTCTCATACCAAATTAGATTTTAAATTACCCCACATCATTTCAACTTGCTTTTATTTTTTAATTTTTTTTAAAAAATTTTAAAATTTATTTATTGTTGAGAGACAAAGGATGAGCTGGGGAGGGGCAGAGAGAGAGACACACACAGAATCTGAAGCAGTCTCCAGATTCTGAGCTGTCAGAACAGAGCCCTATATGGGGCTGAACCCACAAACTGTGAGATCATGACCTGAGCCGAAGTTGGACGCTTAACTGACTGAGCCACCCAGGTGCCCTGTTTTTATTTTTTTTTAAATTTTTTTCACGTTCTTATTTATTTTTAGAGAGGAGGGGATGTGCAAAAATGAGCGGGGAAGGGGCAGAGGTGGGGAGAGTGAGATAATCCCAAGCAGGCTCCACACTATCAGTGCAAAGCCCAAATGGGGCTTGATCACTTGAACGGTGACATCATGTCTTGAGCCAAAATCAAGAGTCATCAAGAGTCAGATGCTTAATCCACTGAGCCACCAAGGCACCCCTCATTTTGCTTTTCTTAAGCATCCGGCATAAAAGTTTAGGCTCTTGAGAATCATTTCTACGTATCAAGTTTTTATCTTGTACCTCCAATGCGGGAATGCTTTCACCTTCTAAATTTTGAACATTATGGAAACATTTCTTACATTTGAATTATTGAGCAATTCCTACAACACTATTTCTACCAGTAATGTATTTCAAGTGTGGATTTTATGGCTATTTCGCCTGAGGGAAAATTGTGGCTTTAATACTTAGGAACTTTGTGAATGTGAGCAAGTCACTTAACTGCACCTCACCCAGCTCATCTCTAAACTAGGAGTGATAATATTACCTGCCTCATAAGGTTATTATAAGTACTAAATGAGTTCATAATAAAATAAAGTGCATGAAACAGTGCCTGCCCCCACTGAGCACTATACAAGAGTTAGTCATTATTACTGGTCTAGTTGTTCTTCATGTGACAAGCCTTGAATTATTTCAAAAAGAAATCAAATTCATTTTTCTCCCTTGAAACTTTTCTTCTGAAGAATTACCACTGCTTCCCTATTCCTTTAATTAGTCCTCACATGGTGCCCTTCCTTTGGCAGTGCTCCTAATGATTATTACCTTTCCTGCTAAAATGTTCTCGCGTTCAACAAATATGCATCGACTTCCCACTGTGGTGCCTGAGTCCATGTTTCGTTCATTCCACAGTCATGAATTGACCACCTCTTCTGTGATGGGTGTATTAGATATGTCAGTAGGCAGTGAACGAGACAGCCTTTGCTTTCAGGCTGAGCGGCTAGTAGGAAAGAAAGCCATGCTGAATAAGTCATTACTTCAGGGAGATCTGCTATCATACAGTGTCAGTTGGGCTCTTGTCATCTTCTTGTTCCATGACATAAACCTGAAAAACAAAAAAAGCAAGCAAATAAACAAACAGAAAGGAAAAGAAAAACGCTTTCCTACTCACTTTCCTGTGGTAAAAGGAAAATCTGAGCCTTTGAATTGGCTAGTTATTAAAATAAATGTTTCTTAGTCTATGGTATGTTTTTCTGTGTCTGCATTCAATGATAAAATATACAAGTGACCAAATATTTTGTGATGGTTAGTTATTACTGCTACATAATACTCATGTCAATGTTACTTAACTACCTTCTCTTCAAGCATGTTACTTTAGGGACAGGTAGTCTTGAGCTTGAGCTGTTTTGACAGAAACTATGATACAGGCTTTTTAGAGTGGTCTGTCATGTTTGGCAATGCCCACAAGAATGTTCTTAGGTGAACTGACCAAACCCTTTGCCAACTCTTGGCAATGTAGTTGAAATGCAGTATTCTGTTCTCCCTGTGGAGTCTACGCATTACCCAGAACTGTCCATTCTTCTGAATAAGAAGGGGATAATTTTTTTCATATATATGGGAAAATATTAAGGACATCTGAACTTTCTGATTATATTCATTAATTGCATTACCTTATATAATCCTTCTTGCTGCAACTCTCTGAACTAATTAACATACTATCTTGCAAACTGAGGCACCAAGTGATAAATTGATGTTCCCAAGGTTGTACAGCTAGAAAAAGGTGGAGCAATAATCTGACCTGAGACATTTCACATCTAAAATTCCAAAAAGAACCACTTGCTCTGTAGTTTCAAGCTCTTTTTTTCCACTCATTATCTGGGCTGACTGTGTTGTTTCTCATAGCATGGGGATTTTCTCTTTGGAAAGCTTGGCATTTGAACAGCTGATAGAAGGATTCTTAGCCTCTGGTTCCCAAAGGGATATTTCTTAACTTGAGCATAGAGTCTGCATTTGTGCACAGTGGGGAAGGAAGAGTAATGACATTAAATGAAGGCAGCACTGACTGTGAAATCAGTTACCTTTTAAATCTCAGGGTTATTGAATTAATGAATTAGTCTTAGAAGGCTGTGTATCATTCTTGGAATCCTGAGAAAGGAAATTGAATATTAACCCAGTTCACATCCATAATGCACAATTTATAGCCACATGCAGACTAAACCATATGGTGAAAACATTCTTTCATTCTTTCAGATTATTTTATGTTGGGTGCCTCACATACAGCAGGTCTTTTAACTGACTTGTCGTATATGATCAAAATAATAAAACATCTGTTGACAATAACCTTAAGAACAAATTGATGCTTCCCAAACTTGCTTGAGCTGTAAAATGTCTATTGTAATAAGGAACACAAGATGTGGAGACAGTATTTTAAACACACACACACACACACACACACACACACACAGTATGTCACACACACACACACAGTATGGTCACGTCACCTCAAAAGTTATGTCCTACAACATTGCTGAAACCTCATTCACAGAAAAGTCAGCTTCACTGCAAATATGTGGGGCTATTTTTTTAATGGTTAGAATGGTTGTGAGTTCTTAAAAAGACTTCTAAAAAGTCTACAGAAGGAGATTAAATAACCATAGTTAGGCAGTTTCATATGAAGCATGTCAAAGCTGCATAGTTTCAAAACCTCGGGAGAAAATTGAGCCTTCTGAGCATTTATAAGCCACCAATGAATTGCCAGGCCCCAAACCACCACAGAATTTCCTGCTGTCTGGTAAGTTGCCACAGCCTCACAGTTGCAGCCAAAAACACACTTGGTACTGGAAAATCTGTGATTCTCATCACACAGTCCCTGCCTTGCATGGCCTAGGACCACAGTCTGGTTAGAAGGAGCCCATGGAATTTTTTGTAGTGTTTTTATTTATGCTGTTCCTCCTACAGTTCTGCCATTGGCATGAGGTTCCCTTGGACAGACCAGAATCCTTAGTGGAATTTCCAAAAGAAGAATGTAGTGAAACATTTTCACCTCCTGCTTTGTATGAATGTAGTAAATGCATTAGAACCTTTAGTTCCCAGAAAATTTAAATCTACTGTTTTCTTGGGACTGAGTGGAAACACACTAAGTTTTAACAAGTGCTGGTATCCACTTTTCTTGCCACGCAGAGCCCTCCAGAGACCTGGCTTTGACTGCAAATACAAATTAACTTTTAGTCAATTGCTAAGTTCCCAATCCAATGTTTCCTAATATACATTGCAAAAAATCTCAGTTCTAGCCAATTGTCTCCAGTTCACTCTTTTGCCTTGTGAGCTTATTGTGAAAATCTTGTTCATTGTCCTTTTCAAGACTGCAGACCACTTCATTCACTTCTTAGAAAATGGTCCACTAAATGAACAGAAGAGTTTATAATATACCACTTCCTTTAAACACAGATGCCATGATAATAGTAACAATAGTTCCTGAATACTTGAGATGTACTGCTGAGGCCTCCATTGTTTTATTTGAGCTCTACAACAAACAGCCATTTAGCTTTAGTTATCCTCATTTGGAAGATAGGAAAACTGAAGACTATAGTACTTAAGTACTTGGATTTGAAATCATATTTCTAGGGCACCTGGGTGGCTCAGTCAGTTACGCAGCTGATTCTTGATTTCAGCTCAGGTCATGATCTCACAGCTCATGAGTTCAAGCCCTACATTGGGCTCTGAACTGAGAGTATGGAACCTGCTTGAGATTCTCCCTCCTACTCTTTCTGCCCCTCCCACACAGTCTGTCTGTCTGTCTGTCTGTCTCTCTTGATAAATAAACTTAAAAAAATAAAATAAAATAAATTTCCATTAAACAGTGGGACCAGTATTCAATCCTGGCTATTTTAATTATATCTGACCAAGTTCTGTTTTTTGCTATAAACTTATATGGTGGATGTTATTAAAACCCTTATATAGATGGAGAATCTGAGACTAGATAGTGTGGTAACTTACCCAGTGTATAAACTGTATGTGAAAAGGCCAGGGGGAGAGGGAAGTAATGCAACTGTGTATCTCTAGAGCATTCTTCCTCCTCTGGTATTCTCACCTTGATATTGCCATCTGCTTAAATAGAGAGCAGCCCTTACTGTTCACACCTATCCAGTCAGTAAATCAACTCCACCCCTCTCAAAACCACCTGTTTTTCCCCATACACACTTCCTGCTACAGGCCACCATCATGCCTCACCAGGATTATAGCAACCCCCTAACTAGTCTTCCTGCTCCAGGCTTAAGTCCCTTTCAATGCATTATTCACACCATTGCCACTGTGATCTTCCTTAACATCAATCAGGACTGTGATAGTCATTAGTTCTCATTGGTTTTTAGCTAACATCCAACCTCCTTGACTCAACACCTAAAATCTTTTATGTTCTACCTCTGCCTTAAGCCTCCAGCTTATCCCTACTATTCCCTTCTTTTATCTGGACTCCAGCCACAGGACGTGGCTTAGAATTCCCCAAATTCATAGGATTCTTTTCCTGACTTCCTCTTTTCTATGAATATACTTCTCCCTGCTCTAACCCCTGTGCCTAATCAATGCCTACTCAAACTTCCTGTGTAAGCTTAGGCATTCTCTCCTTCTGAGACCCTTCCTTAACACACCTCCTAACTCTTGAATGCATCTCTCCTTTATCAGTCATTTGAAAGCCCTCTGTGAAGAACACTATAGGCCCTCTTCCAGAACATAGGCATTGACTTCCCTTGGTAGCTGCTAAAAAAAATAATAACCTCAATTTTCTTGTCCTTTCAAAAAGAGTACATATAAAATACAACCTTGGTTTGCAAGCATAATTCATTCTGAAAACATGTGTGTAATCCAAAGCACTTTTATATCAAAGCAAATTTCAAGAACCATTGGTTCAGTTGTGATCACATGACTTTTGGTGTCACATCCTACTCATATTGCAAGACATCACTCATTTAGCAAGTTAAAATTTATTAGAAATATTTGCACCTCTTGCAGAAAACTCACAGGACTAGGTACTCGCAATCCAAGGTTTTACGGTATTTAATTAAGAAGAAAACAAATAAGCTGCCCTAGTTGCCTCCTCTGCCACAATTACGTAGCCATTCATAAGTGCAATTTTCCATCTTACCAGAATCCACCTAAAGATAGACTCAAGATGTTGGGTCTCTGCTGGTTTGGCAGCATTTATTCATTCAGTCAGTCATTAAAGATTTTTTGATTGCCTAACACATGTTCTGTTCTGTTTTAGCCTCAGGGCATAAAGCAGTAAACAAAACAAATAATCTCTACCTTTGTAGAGCTTATATTCTACTGGAGGAGAGCTCAAATAAAATAAACAAGTAAAATGAAGAGTATACTAAATAGTAGGAAATACTGTGGAGAAAAGAGNCTGTCTATAAAAAGGCTGCAAAGACTTTGTTCGGGGCCTCTCAGCGTCAGCGGCGATGGGTGCGCGGAGGTCCAGGTTCGAACCTGCAAATAAACGACCCTTGCCAATTGGCTTTGACTCTGGTCTCTGGTGGTCTGTTTTTGGGGTCTCTCGAACTCTGGGCGTTTCAAGAGCAGAATTTGTATTGACCTTTGTTACCCCAACACATGAAGGTCATTTCATGTTTCCCCCTGAAATAGCAACTTCCATTCACAGTGACCACTGCCCTTCATCACTTGACTAACATGAATGAGTAGTGTAGTAACCCCCTCCTCCTGACTCGGTTGGATTTCAAGCACCTTTGGAAAAGTGGAAGCATGGAGTTAGCAGATACTGCTCTTGCAGAAGTATTGAAAGCATTTCACACATGTTGTCAGTGGAACAGACTTAAAAAGAGTCACTGACTCATATTGTGTTGCTTCTCTCTCTGTCTCTCTCTCTCTCCTCTGTCTCTGTCACACACACACACACACACACACACACACACACACACACACACACACCTAACAGAAAAGGTTGTTTTGGACAAGACTATGTGTGATAAAGCTTTATTTCTATCTAGCAGATGCTACCTTCAGATATTTGGTGCTGGAAATCAGACCTATTTCACTGTTGACTATGACTGGAGCAGGTCAAAAGACACTGTGGGTGTGCCCTGATGGGTGTTCAGAAGATAAGAAGCTAAGCTTTGAATATGAATGTGCTGCTGAGCATTGTCAAGGCCTGAAATAAGACCTGGTATACTTGGTCTTGGAGTCCCCACCACTCCCCACGCTAAACTTCCTAGCACATCCCAACCCAGATTAAAGTTACCTTTTTCTGTGGAACTAAGAGAATAAATAGTTCAAGGAAGTGTACTGGGTAGTTGCTGTAAAGCTATAATTGCTAAAGGAATCTCTTCCTCCTCAGGAACATTCTCTCTACTTCCCTGATTAGATCAGGAACTCTTATATTGTATCTGGCTATTATAACTCCCTGGTACATATCATACTATATATATCATGAATCCCTCTTCACTGGTTGGTTCTCATCCCATCCCTCTGCTGAACTAATCTGCTTTGAGGGCAGTTTTATTCATTGCTGAATTCCAACTACCTAGCAGAGTATAGGTACCTACATGATGGAAGAAAAGAAAAATAGGTTTCAATAAAATAGGGAATTTATATCATAGAATAAGAAAACATTGGAGCTGGAGAAGGTTGACAGTTAATTCAATACCATAATTGATTTTGATAGATGAGGAAAATAGAGTGTCACAGATGCAAGGACTCACCCAGAGTCAACACAATAAACTATTAGGGGAAAAAGAAAACATGTATTGTTTCTCTCTCTGATAGGAAATTTCTCATTATGATATAAACTGGTAAGTCATATGTTATTTTGAGCATTTAAAAATAAAATGATTAATAATATTATTAATAAATTAATAATTTATTCATTTAATAAAAAGAATAAAATGTGAAGTACTTTTTAAATGACAGTTTAATACCTCCAGTTTAGCTATATACATTTTGCAGCACAGTATTTTTCATGTGTTTTGGACCCAACTACAATGTAAAAGAGAATTCTTGGAATTAAAAGTTCTTCAAATATTCACCAAGTTCAATGTGTAGTAGCCAAAATAGGCTATTCAGAGATAATACTTGCACCAATTTCTTTGTTCCTACCCTGAGAAATCATGTGGCATCAGTGATGCCTCCAGAACTGAAAACATCAAGAATAGAAACAGAATATATTCTTCCCTTATTTGTTTTGGAATGCTAACTCATTGTGTTCCTTTGAAGACAGTTGACTTTTGAATTTCTCTTGTATTTACATTATATATATATATATATATATAAAGATAGATATATAAATGCTTCTCATGACTTCATATTATCACTATTTCACAGAAGAAACATTTGAGGTAAAAATATCCCTTCTAACTTCTTTCTTGGTTGTCTGTATGACAGCATGCCAACCTTGGCTAAACTGTTTAACTTTTATTTATTTTTACAGCTTTTCAATATATTTGCAATGACTTTCGGTCAAGGGCAATAATCTTCTGACCTAACTTGTGTAAATATAGCTTTCCTTTAAAGATAATTCTGGTTGTTTCCTCCTGATAATTTTGATTTATTCTCCCCATTTCCTATTTAAGACTTACAGATACTTTCAAGCCTAAAAAATCCAAGATTTTAAAAAATGCTAATTCATCAGCTGAAATGCTGTTTCACTCATTTTTTGCCTAGCAACTTCCAGATGTCCTTTGAGTCATGGTTTAACTATTGCTTCCTCAAAGATGTTGTCTCTGACCTTTGAATCTAAATTAACCAACGCCTGTTATTATTTTTTCCCATAGTAGTTGTGAGTTTATTTGCATTTACTTATTTCTCTTTTTAACAGCTGCCTCTACCATTAGATATTAAGCTCTATGAAAGCAGGTAGCATCCTTGTTTTGTTCACTAGTGACTATATAACATCTAGCACAGTATCTTACATATGGCAGGTTCTCAATAAATTAAGGGTATATTAAAACTTTTTATAAGTAGAGAGAGATGAAAATTCTGTCTTTTTAATCTACCACTATTTTGGTGCTCACTCTTATAAGCAATGTGTGTGTTCAGGAATCATTGCCAACTGGGAGAGGAAGAAGAATACAGGAGGGAGTCAAGTAATTTTATCTTGCTTCCTGTGTTCTTTTCTAAGAGCCTCTCCATCACCGCCCCTTCACATGGCAGAATTCCAAAAGTACAAACTCAAAACCACTAAATATCAGATATTCTGATAACACCTTGTTGAATCTTCTCTGCTTACATGAGTAATTCAGTGCAAAATCCCAACACTTAAAAGAGGCAGTACTTATGCTAAGCCCTTTGATAATCCACCCCCAGCCATGTAACTAACAACCTTGACCAGGGTTAGAGCCAGACAGAAGCAGTTCATGTCCAGTTTTGATACACATCAGCATCTAGAATGCAGAAAGGATTGGAAAGCACCACATGAAATATCAGAATTAGAGAAGTAATACTGATATATATCAGAAGAATTATTTTTTTTCTTCTTTTTGTTTCTTGATTATGTGTCTCTCAATCCTAATCCTTTTCCTTACCTTCGCCTAGGTGGCCTAGTGTGATCATGCCCGACTCACCTTTCCAACTGTGTGCATGACTCCTCTATGTCACACCTGCAGGGTTACCTGCAAATGTGGTTCATTATTATAACGCTAGTGCCTCAATACTTGACTGAGAGCAGACCCATGACAAATAATACATAAATAATACCACACATATGCTTGCCCATTTACAAAGCACATGTATATGCAGGGTTTTTCTCATTTCAACATTGAGATAGCTGAATGAAGGAAATTTTATGGGACCCAAAAGAAGAGGGTCAAACCCTCAGTACTTATAGTAATCATGTGAAAAACTAGACCCCATTTATCTACATATGTGTGTGTGCCTGAGTATCTATTATATGTGTACACACACACACACACACACATCTACTTATAGAGCTCAGATCTACTTTGGGGAATACTAAGGCATATTTATTGTAAATATTGGAACTATATCACAGGCTTCAATAATATAAGTTGGGTTATTTCCCTCTTCACTCACCTCTCTCTTTCCTGCTTCTCTTCTTTAGGCAACTGCTCCTTCATTCTTCAATATACCCATGTTCCCCACCATTGCTTCCTTCTTTCTGTATGGAAACTTCATCCTTTTCTTCTTTCAAAACAAGCTTTGCCACTTGTCTTCTCCATGATATCTTTCTAGCCTAAGTCTAAGAAGACACGCCCAGGCTCTGGCTACCATAATCGGAGACATGTGTTGTACCACACATATCCTGCCTATTTACAAAGCACATGTATATGCAGAGTTTTCTGATTTCAACATTGGGATCACACCATCTTGACCCAGTATTCTCTGATATGTTTGCCTTCTGAATGACGGCCCTCCCCTTAGCTTTTCTGTTGTCTGTGTGATTTTATTTCTCAGAACAGATAGTTCCACTTGAAATGAGAGACACTTCCTAAAAGCAAATTGAAGAGGAGAATCAGTTGGGCCCTTCTAAGTTTACAAGTGTAAATTTCACTTATTTTATACTCTGTCTTTTGGGTTTTTGTCCCTTTCAAAGGAGAGTGGGTGTTTTTTTTTCCCCTATTGTTATAGCCATTTAGGTCACAAGCAGGACACAAATGGAATACTAAAGAAGCAATGGTATATGATTGTTTTACCCTAGTAGTTGCTTAGGAGTAATCATTCTAGTAAATATATATAACTCCTTTTTTACTTGTACATGTCTGATAAGCTATTACAGAGTAGAGATTGCCTTGTATAGCAACTATGCCCTGTATATCATTGTATCCTTGGAAATGCCTAAAATAAATCATTGCCTATTGTAGGTGTTGGTGAAGGTGTGATTTTTCTCTTGTTTCCTAGGGGATTAGTAAGTATTTAACTTGTCTTCCTATGTAGAACAAAAATGTTGCAATGATATTTTTAAGACTGTCATAGGTTGACTCATTATGAAATATTTTTAAAAATTTAACTTGTATTTAGAAGAGAGTTTTGGATTCATATTCCCCTTTCTTCAGATTGTGATAGGTCAGTCTGGTCCTGCTGTTTTGTGTATCATGAAATGTATTCATTCTGTGCTATTTCCAGAACATTTTTTGGTAATTAATAGAGCTGGGTAATAGCATTGTAAGCTAGAACTTTTGTGAAATTATGGAGTGCCTAGTATAGTATTAAATATTATATTCATACTTTTTCTTAGTACTTGTGGAGTGTTAAATATTTAATATAGTACTAAATTTTGTATTCTTTATGTTAATAATTTTCTGAAAGTTCTAAGCTTTGGAATGGAGAAATATATTTCTGGAAATATCTTTATTTTTTTGAGACATAATTCACAGGTTACTCAATTTAAGAAATTCCTTTTGGGGGGGGCTGTACAGAAAGGATGCATAAAACTCATATGTAAGACTCTCTGGTCACAAAGTATAGCTCTTATTCCCTTTAATACTCACAGTTGAGGTTGGGATTGTCCCCTCAGTTTTTTCTGTAGAGGAATGTGAAAAGACTACAAATGTTTGTAGGAAAAATGAACTTTGGAGTACAGAGTTTACCTTCTCAGGAAAAGCAGCTATAAACTCCGTGTCCTACCATATGCCTATCCACCTAGTTAGGATGGCAGCCTCACTCCCATCATGCACTCTTTCTTTGTAATACGTCATTTGACAATGAAATTGTGTGTAACATTCAAATTCGAAAGATATTCAGACATACAGCTCAGGTGTTGGAATTTGGGTTCTGGACAATTTACCACATCATTGAAATTGAGACCATCTTGAAAAATTCATATTGCAGGCTAAAGCCTTTCACAAATGCCCTCCCGGGTACCGTAGTTTCTTCCATTTGCCACCCTCAAAGCCAAAGGACCTTAGAGAAATTCGTTTACTCTTTGGGCCTGGATGTCCTCGTCTATAAATGTATAAAGGTTCACTTGCACAACCTCTTAGTCCTTCCCAGATATAAAAGCTTTCTTCTGGGCCTGAAGAACTGAGTCTGTTGATTCGCATTTAAATAGTTTTTTCTTCAGTTATTTTAGAAAAACAATCTGTTAAAGAAAACCTGGTTTTTAGGTCCCTGAAATCCCTGAAACACTTCCTCCTGACCCAGAGGATATACTTTCTCACTTCATTTTCATCTGCCAGAGACTGAATGACTTTGGTTGAGTTCAGGGTCATTAAGCTAAAATAAAAAGACTGCATTTAAGAACACTAATTGACAGCTTTTAAAAGTCTCTAGCAGAACATGCCAAAAGGAGGTGAATGATTTTCTAAATCATATGTGGAACTCTGAAGTTGGGAGAAGTATTTCTAAAACCTGCACACGTTTGTCCAACTTAAAATACTGCTGCTTGCATTTCTTCCTCTCATGGTTTCTGGTTTACTAGCTGCACAGCCTTGGCTGATTATTTCAAGTGGATATTACCCCTGGATGCCTGATTGATCCAATTAGACAAAAACTAAAATTTTTTAACTCATGGTGCAACAAAGGGGAGAAATCTTGAATATATTAGAGTCCATTCCAGTGCAGACTGACAAAATTAAGAAGGAATCTGATGACGAAAGAGAAAATGAGAACAGTTGGATTTATCTGGTCATATATAATTATCTATATCTCTTGGAGGAAAAGTTGTTTTTGGTACTACTAAACCCCTAAATGGTAAGGCTGTTTTTGAAAAATGTAAATGGTAATAAGTGCATAGACTGTGGGTAAAATATAGAATTATAAAGGACATCAATAATGTAAAAGTGCCTTATTACTAAAATGCAGTGAATTAGGAGAAGCGTTTCAATAAATAAAATATATGTTGACAGCATTTAGCACACAGTAAAGCAGGATAGCTTTTTTATAAGCAGGCATAGGCTCTAACTAACTAGACAGATTTTTAAATGTATCAATAACACAAGGTCTTCTTTGATCTGAATCTCAGTACTGGTCTAACATTATCTTATACCATCTTCCTGCCTATCCAGTTCTCTACTCCCACCAAATGACTATAGGTCATTCATTTTTTTAAAAACTCTCACATTTTTAAAGTACCTACAATGTGCTGGCAGAGTTTCATGCCCTGGGGATATAATAGTGAATAAGCAAAATAGTGAATAAGCAAAAATCCATGGCTCCATGGAACAAACATCACAATAAACAAGCAAACAGAGGTTTTACAATATGTTAGAATATGTTAAGGGTTATTTGGGCTTGAACTGTGTCTCTCTCTTCCCCGCAAAATGATGATGTAGTCCTAAACCTCAGTAACTGTGAATGTGATCTCATTTGAAAATAGGGTCTTTATAAGATGATCATGTTGAGTTCATTAAGATAGGACCTGATTCAGTATGAATGGTGTCCTTAGACACCACACACACATGCACACACACAACACCATGTGTAAATAAAGGCAGAGATTAGGGTGATGCCTCTAAAAAACAAGGAATGCCAAACTCTCAGAAGCTAGGAGATAAGCAAGGAATAGATTCTCCCTCTCAGTCTTCAGAAGGAACCCAGCTTGCCAACACCTTGATGTCAAACTTACAGCCTCCAGAACTATGAGATAAGAAATTTCTGTTAAGTCACCCAATTTGTGGTGCTTTGCTATGGCAGCCTTAGCAAACTAGGATTCAGGAGAACAATAAAGTAGGGAAAGGAGGTAAAGAATGGGAGAAGTTGAAATTTTTAAGTGATGTAGTCAGACCTCCCTGAAAAGATGGCATTTGAGCAAAGATTTGAAAGTAAGGGACTAAGCCCTGCAAATGATCGGAAAGAATAGCAAGTGCAAAACAACTGAGGGTGAAGGGAGACCGGCATTTTCTAAGAACAGATGAATGGTCAGACACTATGCAAGGTGGTAAGTGGTATAAAATGAGATAAGAGAGAAATTAGGAGGTCACTTGTCTTGGACAAGTAGTATTTCTCAAATACTTAGGTGACAGGACTGCTTACTACTCTTAAAATTATTGAGGACACTAAAGAGTTTTTTGCTTATGTGACATGTCTATTGGCATTTTCCCAACCTGGAAATTAAAACTAAGAAACTTAACTTTTCATTAATCCATTTAAAAACAGTGATGAGAGCCTGTCAGATGTTAACATTATAGCACTTTCATGGGAAAAAAAAAAGCGCTATATTTTCTAAACCAAAATTAGCAAGAACAGCTTACTCTAAGATGTATGACCTTGGGGCCACTTACTTAACCTTCTTTGTCTTCGTTTCCTCATCTGTTAGTAGCTCATAGGATTGTTGTGAGGAATCAATGAGATAATGCAGATAAAATTCTAAGAGTGCCACATAGCATGTATAAAGTGCCTTGTCTATCACTCTGTGGCTTTTATAATTGTTATTTATAATTAATGTAATAGTGAAACAGTGAGGACATTGGGCACATACAATGTGCTGGGCCACTGCCCTGGGTGGTTGGGAGGAGACGACATAGCTAATTGGGCACCTGCTTTCCAGGTGCCCATGATCTAATCTGAAAGGACAGATATGTAAACTCATGTTTTATGTTAATTCTCTATACCATTTGTACTGTGTCTCTAACTTATATTATGTACGTATTTTATATTTTCTGCAAGATAACACAAGATGGCGTGTGTCAATTTCAAAGTAAGTGGCAGGTATAGAATTTTAGGTGTTCAGAAAAGGGAACTGCTGCACAGGATTAGGGAATGACAGTAAGGCTTTGCAGTGGCAATGAAATTTGCTCTACTGTATAAATGAGATAAGTCATCAGAGCAAAGAAAGGCATTTCAGACCACTGTTATGAGGAGTAAAACCATGAAGTCTGGTCAGTTCTACTGTATTCAAATAATAGTAAGTAAAAACAATTATTTGAGGGACAAAAGAGAACCTAGAGTTTATTTTTTACTGTTTATTTATTTTTGAGGACAAAATAAACAGAGCATGATTAGGGGAGGGGCAGAGAGAGAGGGAGACACAGAGCCTAGAGCAGAATCCAGGTTCTGAGCTGTCAACACAGAGCCCAACTTGGTGCTCGAACTCGTGAACCGTGACACCATGACCTGAGCTGAAGTTAGACACTTAAGCGATTGAGCCACCCAGATGATCCAGCCACATAGACCTTTAGCAGAAGCAGCATTGGAAAGGTTTGTAGTTCAGAGTTAAATGTGAATGGGCACCTTTTGGTCACTAGGAAATATGGAAATATGTATCAGAAGTAGGTACCCTACTGTGTTCAATCCTAGACTCAAAAACTGGCTTCATCATTTGGAGCTCCTCTGTAAACCATCAGTGTCATGGTATGCATACTCCCTGAAGTCAGGCAGTCTAGGTTCAAGTCCCAGCAGCCACTCACTCATCCTCTCTGTGCCTCAGTTTCACATGTCTAAAATGGGGAGAATAATGATGCCCACTCCACAGAGTTCTTATGAAAAGCACATGAAATCATGCATGTAAAACTGTTAACAGCAAGCTCTTACAGGGGCCTGGTGCAGCCCTATTGAGACCCAGGGGGAAATATGACAACCTTTTGGAATTTCTAGACCACTCCTTTTCCATCACTCATTTTCCACTTCCTAGAACCATCCACTGCTATTCATTTACTCCATCATCCATGAACTGAGCAAACATTTACCATTGTCCCTATTTGTACCATATGTTGCTAGGTGTTCAGACTAGACTCTTAACAGTTCCATCAATAATTAATTAAACCAGAGGCTGTGTGCCCTATCATTATCTGATCTAAAATACGCATATTCTGTTGGTTACATTGCCTCATCATCACCACAGGTAAGTCTAGGCACAAATGAGAGAATGATTTGAACTAGTCCTGCAGCCCTCATGAACCATCAGACAAAATGAGAAAAGTTGTGGATTTTGTGGAAGAAATGATGTCAGGATTAGAGCAGCAAAAAAATGCAACCTGCCATGCATTTTAGTGGGAAATTGGGATTCTCCAATCAAAATATCCAACCCTGCTTAACGTTATTGCCACTTAAATCAGTACTATCAATGCCAAGCTAGAAATATGCATTAAAAATACCTGTGCATATGCACTAGGGCACTTGTTCTCCAAAAGAACTGGAAACAGTAATAAAAGTAGTTTATCTTCTGCAAAGGGAAACTTTGTAAACAGAGAGGCTTTACTGTAATGCAAATAGCACAAATGACTTACTACAAACCTAAAATTACTCTATTAACTAATAAAGGCCACAGGAGGCATAAAAAAATACACAATTCTATTTTGAGACTGCAGTTAAATTCTATAAGTAATATGAGTACATTAAATTTTTATATCTACCTTAAGTCCTTTAGATGAAGAGTCTAATCAGTTTTAAGTTTGGCTTAAATATAGTGTTAGACTTAAGTAAGTATTAAAAGATAATTCTAAAAACAGAAATTTTTAAGGGATAGGTAAAAAAAAATGTATAGTTCTGTAAATCTAAGAGAGCTCTGTGTGTGCAAATGTTGCTAAAGGTTACAATTAAAATCAGAGTAATTAGTAATGATTTGAGATTTATAAATATGAAGCATCAGCTCTCTTTCCTCCAAACATGTTGGGAAGAAATTTAGGGTGTTTTTTTTGGTTAAGTTTCAAAGGTTCTGGAAGGAATTCTTAAGCTATTTTAAAAATATTTTTTCATGTTCTTTGTAGAAATTTTGAAAAACATGAATAAAAACCAAAGAAAGTAAGTCTTCCATGTATTATTTTCAGTCACTTTATGCATCTAAAGTTTTTTAATGGGTTATATCAAGTGTATTATTTTGAATGTAATTTTCTTATTTTGTGGTATATTTGAGCACTTTTCAAAACCTTAAAATGTTTCAAAAATGTTAATTCTAATGGTTTAGAATATAATTAATTTTATGTAAACATAATTTATTTAATTGGGTATTTATCACTGGGCATTTAAACCATTAACTTATAATCACAATATACATAACTCTTTGGTGAATATGGATGAGGCATCCTAACGTATACATATTGATTATTCATTATAGATAAATCCTTAAAAATGTAATTGCTAGTTCGAAGAATGTAACACATTGACCTTGATAGATATTTTCAAGCTTCTCTCCAGGTAGCTTGTACCATTATCTGCTCCCTTCAGCAAAATATGCAAGGGCCTTGCTGCCTCACCATCATTCATTCATTCAATCATTCATCCATTCAATATGCCTGACATTGTACAAAGAATTGAAAATATAAAAGTTAGCTAGATGGACTTTTTATCACCTTTTTAAATGTCCAGTTTAGTTGCCCAATAAGAGACTAAAACAGACTAGTATATAAAATAGTTATAAACTGTTTTAAGTATTACAAAGGAAATAACAGATGGTCTCATTTTTATGTTTGCCAATTTAATAAGCAAGATTGTTTCTTATTGTTTTAATTTGCATTTGATTACTAAGGAGGTTGAACATAGTGTTAGAAGTCTACTGATTGAATTGAATTTTTTTTTTCTGAATTATCAGTGATGTCTCTGGTTCATTTTTTAACTCACATGCTGACACATTTCTTATTGAGTTTTTAAACCCTGTTATATATTAAAACCATCTATATTTTATCTTTTAAATTTTGTATCAGATGATTTCTGATGCATACAAATGGTCAACTCTGTTAGAATTTCTTGTGTAGTTGCCTTCCTTTTATATTGTGTTTAAAAAGGCCATCCTCTCCTTGAAATCAGTTAGAAATCAGTTAAATGTGGCCTTGAAATCAGCTAGATGTGGCCCTGTATTTTTATCCTATTGTATTTCTCTTATACATACCCTATCAGTTTCCTTCTTTTGTTTGAAATTTTCATTCTCTTTCTTGATCTCTCCCGTCAATGTTTAAACATAGTTGGTTATTTACCAACATAACTGGAATGCTTTCATCCATACCACCATGTAACCATCCTAACTCTACAGATCCCTCATGGCCACATTTTTGCTGTCGCCTTCACAACCTCATTTTCTTTTCACTCCTCAAACCCGCCTACTGTGGTTTCTATGCTCAGTGAGTCGCATTGCAACTCTTGGTGACATCTTCCTCCACATAATTTATTAAAATGTATTTGTACATCCACAGAGATGCAAAAGTTAAAATGCAGTATTCTTAATTTAAGCAGATGATTTTATCCTATTTATTGAAATAAAGGAAAATCTTATTTTTTCCATTAAAGGTATCTCAGTTTCTTCCAATTCAAAGCAGTCATTTTCAATATATTATTTAATTATCATATCGGATAAATAATTGATTTCACTGTGCAAACTTGTTATCAGAGCTGTTTCCTACATGTCAATGCATCTCTATGGCTCTTTGGTCAGACCACCCGGAGGTAGAAGAAATCTTACATGTCCTCATGGTGATGGGAACTTGTAGCCCCTTTGCATGTAGTTCCTTATACTGTCCCCTGAGCCTTTGCTGAATGCTGTGGCTGTTTCTCTGTGTCTCCTGGCCATTGAACATCCTGCTGGCATCTGTCTCTGCAGCTGAAGAACTTGTGGTCTATGTTTCGGGTATTGTGAGAGCCCACTAATCCTTTGTGGTATATTTGCCCCCATCTTAGAGCTTGCTGACTCCAGAGATCCTCAGCATCATAACCACATCTTCTAAATGATCTTGGCTTAGGTTGATTATTTAGAAATGCCTGCTTAGGGTCACCTCATTCTTCAGCACGTCATTCCCATAAGAAGCCCACTGGCTCTCCATTGCTTTCCTTTGAAATTCCATTAGAAGCACATGGAAACTTCTGGTTATTTCCCCTGCCCCATGAAAGCCATAACCAGAAAACTGTGGGTGGAGGTTGAGTGTGTACGATAAGCACTGTCTCTGCTTCACTCCTCCTCTGTCTCTTCACTTCTAACTCTGTTGCGTGAGAGTCTCCAAGAACTTTTCCTCAGAGTAGCAAAAGGCTAGTGAGACAAAATTCCTGTTGTTCTGGAATTTTCCCCCAAACCTATGCAGTTGTTTTCAACATGTCCCCACTCACTAACACCTCAAGCAGCTAAAATTTTGACCTAGAGAAAGGATCAAGTTAATACCTGTTTGATCCTTTGCCCTTCCCTTCTCCTCTTTGTACTTTCTATTCCTGTTTGGCAGGATCTTCCTTCATTTGAATCATGAGTTCTTCCTTCCTTTAAGGACATCTTATTTGGGGCATTGCCTTTCCCTGAACTATTGATCCAATAGGCAAGAAGTCTCATGTCAGCATTCCTTAAGAAAAATAAAAACTATATTAGTTTAATATTTTAAAATATATTATGCTTGTCATAGGCATTTTTTTTTTGTCTCTTACACTGTTTTTTACTTCCCTATCTTGAAATAATTTGTTTTTTATTGATAGTAGCCTCTCTTGGTTTACATGTATCTATTTGGTCAATTTTCTTAGTCAACCTTATCTGTTCTTCTTTACCCAACTTCCAATAAGTGAGATGCTTTAGCCTCAGTCCTGAGTCTTTTTATTCTCTGTCTCTCTGTCTCTCTGTCTCTCTCTCTCTCCATGGATGATCTTATGCATTCTGGTAGCTTTAAATCTATCTGTAAGCAATTAATTTGCAAATATGTATCTTTAGACCAGACATTTTCTTGTGCTCCAGTCTTGTATATCTGATTGACTACTCAGCATTTCCAGTAGCATGTCTTACAGGCACTCAACTTCAACATATCTGAAATTGATCTCCTAATCTGATCCTCTAAACTCACTTTTCTCTGAATTCTCTATCTCAGTGCATTGACCATGCAATTTTATAGGCTGGATTCTTTCATTGCTGTATCCAAACAATGATCTAATCCTATCTATTTATATCTTTTAGCATCTCTCAAATCTACTCACTCCCTATATCTGACTTGCCAACAATTTAATCTAAGCTGCCTCATTTTCTACTGGGCATTAGCATAGTAGCCCCCTGATCAGTCTTGCTACTTTCTCTTCTTCCTTTCCATTGTAGCCAGAGTCACTGCAATCCTTTTCAGTTACTTAATCTTTCTCTACTTCAGTTCCCTCATCTCTAAAATACAGATAATAACACTTCCTACTTCATACAAGAATTAAATGAGGGACACCTGGGTGTCTCAGTCCATTGAGTATCCAACTCTTGGTTTTGGCTTAGGTCATGATCTCACAGTTTCATAAGTTCAGGCCTCATGTCTAGCTCTCTGCTGGCACCACAGAGCCTGCTTGGGATTCTCTCTCTCTCCCTCTCTCTCTCTCTCTCTCTCTGTCCCTCCCCTGCATGTGCTGTCTCTGCCTCACTCAAAATAAATAAATAAACTTTAAAATCTTTTAAACTAAACAAAAAAAGAATTAAATGAGTTAACACATGTAATATAGAACATTGCCTGGCACATAGTAAAACTATGTAAGAATTTGCCATTATCATGATCATCATCCTTATTATGAAAACTATCTTATTTAAAAATTTTCCATGGTTTCTTATAATGTCTAGAATAGACTTGAAAACTCTTAGCATGGCCTAGAAGGCCTGGCATGACATGACCCCTGCCCACTTCTTGAATCTTAGCCATTGCTAAAGTCTGCCTCACTCACTGTGCTCAAGGCACTGACGTACTCTTTTGGTTCCTTCATGATGCTTACTCCTTCCTGCCTCAAAGACCGCACATACTGTTCCCCTCTGCTCAGGATGTTCTCCCTTATACTCAAACTAGTCAGTTTCTGCTAATTGAAGTATAATTTTCTAAAATAAGATTTTCTTGACTACCCAGGGCTTCTTGCTATGTTTCTTCATACTTTCTCTTCTCCTTTGTAGCACCTAGAGCCATCGTAAGTCAAATAATTTACTGTACAACTGTTGCCTAATATCTGTCTCGGTTTCTACCACTAGAAGATATGAGTGTAAGCACTTGCCCTATTTTTTTTATAATTATTTTCCTAGAATTTAGCACAATGTCTTTCCCATAGTAGGTATTCAGTAAATTTTTATTGAATACGCAAGTATCATAGCAAATTTTTATAGCTTTTTATTTTCATGTAAATCCTACATGTTTCTTGGTCCCTATTTAAACTTTAAGCTGATACTGTGGATGGGATCATGTTTAAATATGTTTTCTAATTGGTCAAATTGATACATAGAAAAGTTTTTTTAAGGGTATTTTATTCAATTTGCTGTGTCATGGATTCTATTTTCCTTTTCAATTCACTTGTTTCTGTTTCCAGACTCACAGATAAATTATCTGCAAACTATATTGTTTATGCAATACATATACTTATTTGTTTTGTCTTACTGCTTTGTTAGAAAATTTTGAATACTGGTAAATAATTGTAATGGTAGAGTGATGTTTTGTGTTAGCTTTAGACTGTGAAGTTTATTATATACAATACTTATGAAATGTATTCTAATTAGGAATGCTTACCGAATTTTATTAGGCTTTATATGATTTTTATATTAATATTGACCTAACTTTATATTCTTAGAATAAGTTCTACCTGGTTATGGTATATTATTTTTAGAGTACTCATCCTCAAATGTACATAAAAACATATATACATATCACGTGTATGTCTGTGTATATGCATATGTGTATATATATGTATATACTAATATATGTTGTACAAATACATATACATATTTCTAGAAGCCTAACAAAATTGAAATTTCTTCAGACATAAAACCACACCAATTCCTTAACTAACTCAAACATCAATTTCCACTGTTTTTGCCTCTAATTCTGCCAGCCCATTGTGATCACACTTGTTACCTTAGGCCAACCAGAAGCCTGGACTGGCACTTATATACATATTGTACTAATTGAAAGTGAAAGCAATATTTTTCAATAAATAAGATATCCTAGGAGGAACATCAAAATGACATTTAGTTACCACTTCTAGACAAAATCAAGGTTGTTTGAAACATTAAATCTTTCAAAATAGGACATCCTTCAGAAGCTATGTAATCAAGGAGTTCCTTGGCCATGAACTTCTAGGGCCTTTTCAATGGATATTCCTTGGGGCTTCTACTGTGAGGTTTATGGTAGAGCTAGGGAAAAGATGAAAGGAGAAAGACCTTCACTTAATATTTATTAAGTACCTACCATGCAGAAACCTTTGTTCCACAATAAGAATGTAGAGATGAATAAAAATTATTTTCTACCTTAGTAGAGAGATTAATGAAGTAAACACACTCAACAAATAATTTATTTTACTCATGTAGTTACTGATAATAGGATAGAATAGAAGTATCTGAATGAAGTTCTGTGGAATCCCAGTGGAGGCAATCTTACAACCTGTGGGTTAAGGGGGTCCTCCTGGGAATAACATATTTGAGGACTTTCCCTAGCCTGCTTTTCTCCATTGTCAGGGGAAAATTACAACTCATAGGGAGACCTATTTCATCTGAGGACATGGAGGTTATATTTTATATACTCTCTCCATACCATTCTTGAACAAAACATCTTTCCTGGCTAAACCTATAACAAAGGGGATATAACATGCACGAGGAGTAGTTGGTATATTTTGAAGATGAGCTCTAGAACCATGCCACCCAGACAGACTTTGTGGCCATAACAATAATGAGGTTCACAGTGAAATATCCTTCATTAAAGGGAATTTTTTAGGAGAGAGTTCTTTTGAATGATCGTTTGCTAAATTCAATATTGTGAAGTAATAATTCTAAAGTAGAATTTCTTTTTATATTCATGAGTCACAAAACAACATTGGCAATTCCTGGCTTGCTTTTCAGTAAGTAGAATACATTTTTGAAACCATGTTGTGAACTTTACACTAATCAGAATGCATGCCTCAACTTCAGAAAATAATTTCTCACATGTCTGATGATGTGGAAAGTAAACCAGCTTATGGAGTGTTCACAGTAGTAGTCATCAGGAAAGATATAGGAAGATGTAAAATAGCCTCTCTCTTTATCCATTTAGTTGCCTCTTGAGCCTCTATTTCAGGTAAGAGAAGGGCTTTAGATATTGGTAGCTTAATACATTTTAGACTTATCTGAAATAGGAGGCCAGCATTCACACTGGAGCCTCCGAACAGCAAGTCACTACACAATTGGATTGATTCTAAGCAAGGTCCTTACTGTACCCTAAAAGCAGGACCTTAGGGCCCAAACTCGCTAAAAAGACTAAATTTAAAGTGGCTTTATCTTCAAGAGAAGACTTATAGCATGATTCCAGGGTCTAGCTCTGGACGACCTAGCGTTGATAAGGGATCACGTGTGGTCATGTAATATGATTGTCCAGGGCAACATAGACAAGGATTAAAATGGATTTTTACCCTTGGGTTTTATGGAGAAAACACATGGTATAAGAATATCTTACACCAAGACCTCATAACTCAAGGCAATGTTTCTTTCACTTATTGTATGAAGTTATTAATATAAAACAGGTATAATTTATTGCATGCCTACTATGTGAAGAGCCTGTTGCAGATACTTTATATATTTTAACTATTTTTAATCATCACAAAAACTCTTTGAGATTGGTACTATTACATATAGCCATTTTACATACTTCAAAACTGACTCAAGAGCAAGTAAATAACTTACCGAGGATACATTTAGTAAGAAGTAAAAAGGAGTGCAAAGTCTGACACCAAAAATCATGTTCTTTATTATAGAGAGCCCTAGGACAATCTGTGTTTCAAAGTCTTATCCCAGAAAGTGTTACCTTTTCCCTTCAATATCCTATTTCTTTCTTTTCTTCATCATTATCTTTTTTTAATAGCCCTTTTTCAAAGTGCTGAGATTTGAGAATCATAATTCTTCCTGTCTCCTTAGATAGATAAATTAATTGCTTTCTCCTCCTTATAAATTAACATGTGTGGGGGTGTGTTCAGTCTCTGTGTCTCCCACAATATTATGAAACACCCTCTATTTAATTTAGGGTTAATGCTACCTCATTTAAGTAATACATCAGAGAACTGCTTTGGTGAAAAGAACAGTAGTTTATTTATGCTCACAAACAAGCCTCTGATATGTGCTTAAAACTAGTTCTGCATGTCCCAAAATACAGTCTTGAAATCTATTGTAACTGTCCTAGTATCATGGGGTTTCAATGTATACTGCCTGCTATGCAATGGATTTAGAGTTGTGAGCTCTTTGATCACATGGTTCTTTGGGCAAAATTAGGAGCAAAAATCTCAGTAAACAGACGCGTCCCTGGTCATCCACTGACTTATGACTCTCTAGCTTTATGGGACATTGCAATGTCCTCTCCTCAGACATTCTTCATGTACCAAATTTCCAATAAGAAAATCTTGGCTCAAGAATTAGTTTTTTACTACTGATTATTTTAGTTTGAATAAAGCCAGCATCTTTGAGTTTCTACATCTTCACTTGGAAAATGGAGCTAATAAGTCCCACTCTATCTCTCAACATTATTTAAAAATGTAATATGGAAATTTGCACAAGTGCAAATTTTAAAGACAAGTAGTCTCTAAAAGTAAGGGCAGAAAAGTGTGAGGCCAGACAAACAGAAGTTGTCACACTTATTGCTGAAAACATCTACAACAGGAGAAGAAACACTATTGTTCGTAATATTAACTACTATTTAATGTGTCCCACCGTTGAAGTGATCAGTGTCTTCATCCTTTGCTGCATACACTGACTCTGTAATGAACTATAGTGCCCACTATGTGCCAAGGAGTTAAGGTATGCAACTATGAGTAAGACACGAACATAATAGCCCTACAAGGAAGATGTCATTAATCCCAACCTACAGAGAAGGAAACTGAGACTCAGAGAAGTTAAATAACTTGCCTAAGATTATAGCTGTGAATCATTTTCATCCATAAAACTTTTTTTGAGGGCCCCATGAAGTCAGAATGTTCCTGTTACTTCCCCCCATACATCTAGCACATCACCTATTGCCCAAGAGTAGATACTCAATATTTATTAAACAAATAAGTTAGTAAGTGAATAAATGAAGCAAACATAAGAAACCAGAGGGATACTGATAATTGAAATTCATTGTTGCCATGTGCATCCCTCACTGACCACCAGCACCACACACATAGCAATCAAATGTGATGATGTGGTTATTTGGAAGACTGGGAACAACATACTAATAAAAGGATGTATATTATGCTTTTAAACATAGTGCAAAATTTTTACTTTGGCATCTGCATAGCTTGACTATCTTAACTTCTTTTTTGTGCCTTTAGCTCTATTTTGATGACTGGCTGTAATAAAAATTTGCTGGCTATGTGCAAAGTACTGACCTAATACAAGCCATGCAATCTGGACTCTGATTAATTGTTAACCAAGTAAACATATTTGCTCTTTGTGGTCCAAAAGGTTTCAGTCTCAGTATCTATCATCCAGCATTCTTACCCACCTCTCTCGCAGACCTACCATGTGAGTCTGTTTATACCACCACTTAATTTAACTGGACCATTTTTTCCTTATCATTGATGTAGACCTACAGTACAAGCCTTTTCCAGACCCATTATGAGGAACTACTTTAAAGGATGTGTATTAAGTTATTACTACATGACCCTACATAATGAAATACCTACATAATCAAATGCTCTGTATCTTTTTTTCCCCCTCATAGGATTAAAAGAAATAAATGACTTATACAAAATTAGCAGCTTTCTGGAGTCACTGAAGTGCCCACTCCTATTTCATTTGGGAATACTCAGTTTACCTATTTTCAAGTTACATCTTGATATGTGAGTGTGAAAATCTTTTAACGTAGTGAAATTTCTGGCCAATGGAGAAAGTTTACAAGTAGGAGAGAGATTGTCAGATAAGCCTGTAGATATTAGGCATGTTTGAAAATTATTTACTTTTTCAAGGAGCAAAAAGGAATCCACCTCACCCAAGGACTGGGTAATTCTTGCCTTTGTCTTTAGATGAATTGAAATTGAAATGAATTCAGGCATCCAGCCAATTCTCTTCCTAGTCCTCCTCTGCCAGCCAAGGGGAAAAAAAAAAAAAAAAGCAGTTAGTGGAAATTACACTGCCTATATCCTACTCACAAAAGGAAACAAATGTTCCAGTACAAAGTCAGTAGGAGGTTTTTGATAACAGATGAATTCTCTTTTCTTTCATTGCACTTGGATTTGTCCATAACCACACCCACAGTTTTCAATAACTGATCCTTTAGGTTCTAAGTAAAGCATTGTTAAAAGGTGACCTTCTAAGATGCTTTAAGAAAAATGTAAAAAGATTCATATGCTTCTCCTGAGCATTTTTAAGAAGAGAAAGACTTAAAGTTTGTTCTATTAGAATTAATTTATTAAACCTGTTATATGCTTTTCTTTGAGGTGGGTAAAATTTAAGTAGAAATAGGGCATGTCTCCAAAAAAAGGGTTTTTTTGTTTGTGTAACTTTAATATTTCCTAAATTAATTCTAGATATGACTATCAGCTAAATACCAAATACAACCCTGATTTATAGTATAAATTATTATTATTATTTTTTTTTAGTATAAATTATTTTTAAATGAGCACATGGAAGAATGCATGAATGTTGTAGCTACACCTGAGAATCTATTTTTCATATAGATGCTGTCCTGGACACTGTGGCTTACAAATGTGAACTGTCCAGACCTGCCATGAGAAGTGACTATAGAAAAATGTTTCATCTATGTAAAAAACTCCGCTAGTGCCTTTTGGGAGAAGTCTTCTAAGATGTGTCAAAGTGGCATTTCAATGGGTTATTTAGGAGACTGTATTTCACTGTGGTTTGTGTGTATGTGTTTCACTGTGATTTGTGCATATGTGTATGTATAATGCATATATGTGTATACATATATGTGAATATATATGTGTAGTTATGTGAAATTTATGAAATGAATATGAATTCATACATGCATATATAATTTGGTAGTAGCATCCTAAAACTTTTATCTGCATATGGCCTTAACTGCCTCTACTCTGCCATGGTAGTTAAAATCATTTTCCTCATCCTGGGATGAGGACAATATACCCTTAGGCAGACATACCACCCATCCAACATTAAATGCTGTGAAATGATGGCATTTGTATAATAAGTTTCTTTCTAAAATGCTGTGCTGTGCTTTGTTACCAGAGATTTGTGCCCTGACCTTCTAAAGAAGCTGCTGTTTTCAACTCAGCTTTCATTTTTTTCTGAGGTTGTCACTTTTGCCATCTGTTAGATGTATCTTCTGGGAGAAAGGAGCTGCGTGCACATAAACTTTCAAGGAAGCATTATTGCATAATTTGCTCGAGGTCAAAGCCAATATTCTGAAGTTGGTTCATCATTTATTGTGATGTGGCAGATATTAGAGGACTTTATAAACACATTGTGCTTTTGAAGTATATTCACAAAGGATTGAACGTGGCAGAATGTGGCAAGTCATATTTATGCCTCAATGAGAATTATTAACCTGACCGAAGTACAATGAAAGACCAACATTTTTTTTTTGTTCTTTATTTTTTTGTTTTTTGTAGGGTTTTTTTTGTCAGCTCTACTTACCCTTGGACTTAAGTGTCTGAAAAATATTTTAGGGAATCAAAGAAGTGAATGGAAAATATCATTTTGTTGCCTGAATCATAAAAATAAAATTTATTTCCACTGCAAAATAGGAGAAAGTAAACACCCTATCTTTCTGCTTCTGCTTTTAAAAGGATAAGGACCAAAGAGACTTTTTATAGTCTAGTTAAGTACCTTCTAAAAGAAATATATACCTCCCTGTTGCACTCCAATTTAGTTTATTTACTTCACCTTCAGATGTAGATATATTCTAGAATTGATACTGAGAATTAAATATTTTATATTTTGCTCTTAAATCCTTAGTCAAATAGGGATTCTTTAAAGAAAAATGATTTAGGCAGAACTTCACTCTAATAGATGAGAACAGACTCTAAGAGGAATATGAAGTAGATTTCAAGGCTCATTTTCTTTTAAAGTCTGATTGGATTCTGCCTGTGATTAGAGAGTTATGGAGGAACCAGGGAAGTGAATTAGTTCCTTCAGGCTTCTGTTGTGCAAACTATTATTCTAGTGCACATCTCGATACAGCAGGAGGCTGAATGAGTTTTTTCTTCTTCTTCAAAAGATAAACTGCCTAGTCTTTTGTAAGTGGTATAATACATAAAATAAACAAATATTTAAATAGGTTATTTTAAAGAATAACTAAGATAAAGCTCATAAAGTGCTTAACATACTAATGATCGACAAAAATAAAGCTCTTATTCACTTATTCAACCAACACTTATTGCATATTTACCACATGTCCGTAAGTAAATTCCCTCTCTATGAACCCAGTGTTTATGATACAATGTGACTGTGGAAGCAGAAGCAAGATTAATATGCTCTGGTAGCACAAGAAAAGCCTACCACCTAAACCCAACTGGTGAGTCACACAAGCTTTATAGGAAGGATGATGTTTGAGCTGAGTTTAGATGAATAGGGATGGAGAGAAGGCACGGAGATGGAAAAGGCATGGTTGTATTTGGGAGAGTATAAGAGAGGGAGAGAGGAGGAATGGAGAGGGATGGGATGAGAAGAAAGTAAGGACAGATCATTAAGGGTTTATGTGGGCAGAACAAAGAAGGTTAAAGATTATTCAAAAGCTAAGGGAACTGTTATGCTGTTATGCTCAGCACTTTGTAAGACAGGACTTGGTTTTCAAAAGCTGTGATAAAAACAATATGTTATAGTAAAAGGTATGAGGGATGCCTAGGTAGCACAGTCAGTTAAGCATCCCACTCTTAGTTTCAGCTCACGTCATGATCTTTTGAGTTCAAGCCCCAAGTTGGGCTCTGTGCTGACTTTGTGGAGCCTGCATGAGATCTCTCTCTCTCTCTCTCTCTCTCTCTCTAAATAATTAAATAAACTAAAAATAAAGAGTAAAAGTTACTAAACAAGCTGGCCAATAAAAATGTAATATGTGATTGCACCATGCAGATAGTGTGGCATGGACTTTTCCATGCTGGCATGAGTATTAGACCTTAACAGCTTTTACAACTCAGTGCTCCAGGAAGGCTTCATAGTCCATTGGAATTGGCACAACATATAAAAACCATTTGCCATCCCTAATCTGTAACACTGTAAAATAGACATAATCTAAGTGGAAGAGCACAGTCTGAAACTGAAGGACCCTAGTAGAAAACCGAGTCTCCCACTTACTTCTTTTTTCTTCATTTTAAATTCAATCATTCATTCATCTCACTATGTCTATCTATTTTGGGGACATCTATGATGTGGGATGACAAAGATAAACCAGAAAAATTGCTGACTTCATGTTTGTGAAGGTGAGGCTAACANTATATATATATATATATATATATATAAACACATACATACATACATGCATGCATTCTAAACACAAAGTAGGGACTGGAAAGTGCTTAAGAAGGGGTTAACCACCTGCTCTGGGACCTTAGAAGAGAGGACAATTGCTTCCAATTGTGAAGAGTGGATTGGTGTAAGATCACTTCCCAGAGCAAATGACAATTGCTTCAGGCCCTGGGGTTGGCAGAATTCAAATATAAGGAGAGGGAGAGCCAGCAGGCAAAGCCACAAGGTTTCTCACAACCATATCCTTACAAACTAAAGTGAGCAGTGGAATTGATCAGGGTGGTTCTAACTGGAAGACAATAGTGAGAAATGAGAGTTGAAAAGCAAGATGGAGTACAGTCATGAAATGCCATGAATTCTATGCTAAATGAAGTGACCTTTATTATGTATGCAGTAGGGAGCCAATGGAAGTTGCTTTTTCTCTCTAATATTCCTTCAGTACTTAACATATACTGACATTCAGTGTCATTTTATGTCTGTATATCCTTTTTCCCCACAAGACAATAAATTCTATGGTGTCAAGGACTTAGGCATTACTTGTCATGCATGTAACCAGTATCCAGATTGGGTGGGGAGGGATATAATTTTTATTGAGTACACTTAATGTATCAAACAATACTGGCTGCCTTTACACACAAAAATATTCTTTGCAACAGCCTAATAGTCACTGTTTTGAAATGAGAAAACTAAAACCCAGAGGAATTATGGAACTAGCCCAAAGTTGCACATTTAATAAGTCAGGAATCAACCAAGTCTATCAGCTCTAAAACTTATACTCTTCCCACTGTATTATAGTGTCTGATTGATTGTTTCAATTACTCATTTCTTTTTTTTAAGTGTCTTTGTTTGTTTGTTTTTGAGAGAAAGAGAGAGAGAGAGAGAGCACCCACATGAACAGGGGGAAGGGCAGATAGAGAGAATCCAAAGCAGGCTCCAAGCTGTCAATGCAGAGCCTAATGCCACCGGGCTCTATCTCATGAACCATGAGACCATGGCCTGAGCTGAATCTAGAGTCCAATGCTTAACTGACTGATTCACCCAGGCCCCCCAGTTACATGTTTCTTAAACACGTATTTCTTGAATGTTTGTGTATATGTCTGGCCCTATTCTAGGCACTGAGGATACAGAATAGTGGTGAACACAACGGAAGAGTCCCTGCCTTTTGGAGCTTACACTCTAGTGAGAGAGCCAGACAATTAATAAATAAGCAAATAAACAAAATGAATTCAGATGTGGTAAATGGTATGGAGAAAGTAGGGTGATAGATGGAGAGTGCTGTAGAGTGGTGGTGGAGAGGATTTTATTAGTGGTCAAGGAAAGCTCCTTTGAGGTACTAACTTGTAAGCTGACTTTGGAAGAATAACAAAGATGTAAGAATCCTGGAAGGAAATATGAAAGCAAACACAAAACCCCCAAGGAAGAAATGAAATTGAATTTGAACCTTTATGGTCAGAAGATCATAAAGGGGGACATGATGGCTGGAGCCTAGTGAGGGAGAACGAAATAAAAGAAGTCCAGAGGAAACAAACATTCATGACTTAAAATTATTTTGTCCACTACAAAAGGTATAGTATTTAGATATTAACCCAAATCCTGAAGGTTTCAAAGAAAGCAGGGAGTACACACAGCCTGCCTTTCCCTACCTACACCTCCCACTCTCAGCACACACCTGTGAGGGAATATTGAGTCCATTTGCTCCAAGAAAGTATCTGTTCTGTGGCCCTAGGTTTTATGGGCAGTGCTATGAAGTTATGGCTGTTTGGACATAAATGAATACATTTTGAGATCAGTGACAATGTAGGCTGAGAGGACCTTGGACTCCTCACCCAAAGGAATGCTTATCTCCACTCTGAAATTTATACATGGTTTTTTAAAGTTTATTTATCTCAAGAGAGACAGAGATGGCATGAGTAGGGGAGGGGCAGAGAGTGAGTGAGAGAGAAAGAGAGAGAGAGAGAGAGAGAATCCCAAATAAGCTCTGCGCCATCAGCACAGAACCCAACATGGGGCTTGAACCCACAAAACCATGAGACTGTGACGTGAGCTGAAACCAAGAGTCAAACACTTAACCGACTGAACCACATGGCAGGCCCCATACTTGATGTTTTTAGTAAAAGACAGACTGCAAATAGCATTGCCTAAAAGTAAATAAAATTAATCTTTATCACTGCCAACAGTCCATATATGTGTAACATGGAATAAAAATGTTCACTGTGGCCTCAGCCTAGCTTTAAAAAGGCTTTGACTAATGATATGCTTGGTGTAAGAATGTGAACTTGTACCAGGTGTTAGGGAGCTTGTGCTCCAGATTTCAAAAGAGTAGCCCTGTACATGCTTTTAAAATCGCAGTGCAGCTGCAGAACAGCACATCACATTGAAATCCTTTTCACTTCATGAGTTGGTCCTTTATATTCTGTCCTGAGGTGATGAATAGTATTATTAATTTGATAAGTAGTAAATATGATGGACCCACCTATTCCCTCTCCTTGAGCAATCGGCTGCCTCTCAGCTCCTTACTTTTACATACTAACAAAAATGTATGTGTTGACCAAGTAAAAAATATTCTAAAGCAATTAAAGTATTTTGGGGGGGTCTTAGGAATTGCAATCTGGGAGGCACTGTGTCGATTGAAATCAAAAGTGTCCTCCAAGTTGCTTGTAAGCACAGAGTTCATGTCTATAAAGGCAAAAAAACACCCCACAAGGTTATATAACTTGTTTTGATAGAATTTTGATTGGTGCTGGCAGAATTTAAACTGTGTAATGCATAGATTGGTTATTTAGCCAATAGATTTTTCATGCTCTCTATTTCGGTCCAAAGTAGAAAGGTGTTTCAGGCGATAGTTCAGTTGCAATTGACAAAAGTCAAAAGTTCATGGTGTTTTGAGAATTGAAGCAGGAGGCTTGCATGGGCCCTACTTCCTCAATATCCTTTTGACTCCATTTTGAATGACTCTCTTAGCCATGCTGACTTCATTTTGAATCTCCTTTCACAGATGAAAACCAAGTGTGGTGTCAAGAAGCTATTAATACAGGCTAAAACTTACTGAGCACCCAGTGTGTAATAGGCTTACTGGCAATTTTGGAGCCCTTATAGTGTACCATGTTAAGTTCTTTATGAGAATTATCTCATAGACTTTTTATAATACAAGTTCTTTTTTTTTAAAAAATGTAAGTTATTGTCAAGTTGGCTAACATACAATGTATACAGTGTGCTCTTGGTTTTCGGGGTAGATTCCGTGATTCATCACTTACATGCAACACCCACTGCTCATCCCAACAAGCGCCCTCCTCAACGTCCAACACCCATTTCCCCCTCTCCTCCAGCTCCTTCCATCAATCCTCAGCTTGTTCTCTGTATTTAAGAGTTTTTGTTTTTGCCTCCATCTCTTTTTGAAACTATTTTTCCCCTACCCTTCCCCCATGGTCTTCTGTTAAGTTTCTCAAGATCCACATATGAGTGAAAACACATGATATGTCTTTTTCTGACTGACTTATTTCACTTAGCATAATACCCTCCAGTTCCATCCACATTGTTACAAATGGCAGGATTTTATTCTTTCTCATTACCCCAAGTAGTATTCCATTGCATATATAAACCACATCTTCTTTATTCATTCATTGGTTGATGGACATTTAGGCTCTTCCCATAATTTGGCTATTGTTGAAAGTGCTGCCATAAACATTGGGGTACATGTGGCCCTATGCATCAGCACTCCTGTATCTTTTGGATAAATTCCTAGTAGTGCTGTTGCTGGGTCATAGGGTAGTTTTCTTGTTAATTTTTTGAGGAAACTCCACACTATTTTCCAGAGTGGCTGCACCAGTTTGCATTCCTGCCAACAGTGTACAACAGCAGTTGTTAATAAACATTTTGGTTTCAAGACCCCTTTCACTCAAAATCAGTGATGACTCCTATAGTGTTTATATGCATTTTATCTATCAATATGTATTATATTAGAAATGAAAACTAAAAAATTTTTAAATCTATATTAAGTGATTTGTAAGTAACAGTAATCTATTACATGTATACATAAGTAGATTTTTTTTATTAAAAATAACCATGTTTTTCAAAGCAAAAAGGATTAGCAGGAATAGTAGCATTATTTTACACTTTTCAAATTTCATTTATGTCTGGCTTAGTCTTTTTTAAAAAATTTCTTTAATGTTTTATTTAGTTTTGAGAGAGAGATAGAGACAGCATGAGCAGGGGAGAATCAGAGAGAGAGACTCAGAATCCAAAGACAGGCTCCAGGCTCCAAGCTAGCTGTCAACACAGAGTCCTATGCAGGGCTTGAACCCACAGACAGTGAGATCATGACCTGAGCTGAAGTCAGACACTTAACTGACTGAGCCACCCAGGCGGCCTGTCTGGCTTAATCTAATATCTATATTCTGTTATCTTCATCTGTATTTAATCTACCTGCATGTTGTTTTAGTTGAAGTAAATGAGAAAAATGTGATTTCACAGATTTTTGAATGGACAAAAGTGAAATGATTTCATGGTCTTTTCAAATAATTGTGGATATTCTTTGATGCTACACTAAAACTTGACAAAGGATAGTTTTTTAAAGGTTAATTGCAATGTGAAATCAGAAACCATTTTGATAAACTTTTTGTACCAGGTTGCTCTGAAATTTATTCATCTGTCTTATTCTTTAAATGGAACTTTTACCACAAATATGGGTTTATAATGTCATGGATTTATACAGAACCTCCCAATGCTGACCTGTTTCATTATGCAATATCAAAAAAATCCCATTTGTTAATGTTAACACTCATCTCATCAGAAAAGTCTTTAAGGTTTGAAAAATAGTGATGGACGCAAGGTTTCCAAATTCTAACATTTGCTTGAAAACTTGAATTTTATTATTATTTTTTAAAATGTTTTTTTATTTATTTCTAGGAGATAGAGAGACAGCGTGAGCAGGGGAGGGTCAGAGAGAGAGAGAGGGAGTCACAGACTGAAACAGGCTCCAGGCTCTGAGCTGGCAGTCAGCACAGAGCCCTACGCGGGGCTCGAACCTACGAACTGCGAGATCATGACCTAAGCGAAAGTTGGACGCTTAACCGACTAAGCCACCCAGGCGCCCCGAAAACTTGAATTTTATTATTGACAACAAATACCATTTGATGTTTCCCTGAAGAAACAAGTTCACTTCATTAGTTTTCAAAACGGATTTTGCCAAATACCGAACACTAAATAATCATAGCTTGTTTTTCAGTTATTCTTTCAACTAAACATGATATTAATGAAAATGTGGTTAGTTTACCTTGCAACTAAAATCCATCATACAATCTTTTTTTCCCTAAGAAAACTGTATGCAAAATAACACAGAGGCATTTCTCTCATTTCATCATGCAGGATATCACAACTTTATGGACTCAAAAGTCAAGATTTTAAAAAATAAATTAATAATTAAATTAATAATAATAATTTGCACTGTTTCATCAAAGATATTCTTAAGTAAAACTAACTTTTGTTTCATTATGAGTGTACAGTTAATAAAGAATTCAATAATTACTAGTACATTTTGGTGTCTGCCTTAATTTGTGCTAAGGCACCAATAGTTTTATCCCCATTGCTTTTGCACCATCAGTGCAATGGTAAACACATGGAGGAAGGAAAATAACATTTTATTATTGTAAAAATGTTTGACCTTGAGAACACTTTGCATATTGCTGGTTTATAACCAGTCTCAATAAATATAATTGAGAGAACTTCAGAGGATTGCTCTGGATGATGAGTAAGAGGTGGTAGAGCTAGGATCTAAACATATCAGGAGTGGTTCTAGAGCTTGTTTTCTTAATCTATTCCAAGACAGTGATTGATGTCCATAGATGATAGTAAGTGCTTATTTCCATCCCTCTTGGCTTCATCAAGATTGGTAGAGGTAGACGTAGGATATGGGTGGAAGGCTTGTTTAGTCAGAGTTACAATTGGTTATTTCCAAGTAATTTCAAAGAAGAGTTATATGGCTGTGATAAGTGAGTACCTACAATACTGCCAGGAAATACTAGACACTATATAAAGCAGCCTTTTAACATTTTAACAAAAAATCCTCATGGTTCACTAAAGAGTGAAAAGAATAAGATTGTTAACAGTTAGTGGTTTTCAAAGATTTGGAATAGAAAAAAGTAGAACATGCAAATTGTTGATTTCAGGAAAATTACACTTTTGAAATACAATGAATCAAAAGAAATGGTGTATAAAGTGATCATTCACTGCATTTTGCAATATCCTGGAAAATAGGAAATGAGGAAATTAACTAGGATAGATGTAGTGGTACTAGAAATAAAAGGGTGAAAAAAAGAGGCACTCAAGAGATAGAATCAAGGGAACTTGGAAAATGATTGTTGACAATGTCCAGAGAGAGAAGAGCAATGACAAATTTGACATATTGTGCCACACCCATACTGTTCCTGTGTATATGACACATCTCCCCAACTAGACTGTAAGCTCTTTGAAAACAAGCTTCTCTGTTGTTGTTCTAGTAGTAGTTGTTGTTGTTGTTATCACAGTCTGACACAATGTTGAGCACATTGTAGGTATTCAGATAAATAAATGCAGCATTAATTAGGTGACTCAACCTTTAGCCCTCTTACATTAAAACCAAATAACCCCCTTCACCTAGTCTTTCCTTATTAGCTCAGTCATACAAATTATTTTAAGTATTCTTCCATTTAGTTTAACTCAGCAGTCATTTATTGAACTTTTGCTATCACCAGGAATTAGATTGAGAGCTAGATGCAAATATAGTGTGGCCCCTGTCCTCCAGATGCTAAGAATTTAGAGGAAGATAAACACATATATAAATAACTTTATGGTCTTACTCACAATTTGAATGAAGTCATGTGGAATCACAGAGGAAAGGGCAATCACATCTGCCTGAAGCAATTGGAGAAAATATCAGATAGCATTTGAGATGAATTTTGATGTTTCAATGGCAATTCAACAAGAGAAAAAGAGAAATGTTCTTGGCAGAGGAAGCAGGTCAGTTTAGTTCATGCAAAAATTTATTCAATTCTTTTCACATATAGGTACTATATGATTCTGGCATAGGAATTGAGCAACTTAGTTTTGATACTTTGAATTGACGCTCAAAGTAGAACAGGGAAGGTAAACATATAAACAAGAATGATACAGTGTGCTGTGTGTAATAATAAAATTGTGACCCAGACACAGAATAATGCAAAGGAGGATGAAAGGGAAAGTGGGAAAGGAGACATACTTTTAGACATTTCGCTTTGTATGCTTCCAAAGGGTATAAGACTACATAGAAACAAGTAGTGAGCAGTTTATAAGTCAGTTACCCTCTCTGGTTTGTGGATATTCCTTTAGCCACTGTGTTGACCTGTGTGACAGCTATAGACTGTGCTGTCTATAGAGGTAGAATTGACAGGATTTACTGATGTTTGGAATATTCAAACAAAGAGAGAATCAAAGGTTCTGGACAGAGATGTCATATATGAGACATCTCTCACAAATTCCCAATTACAGGGAACATAATTGGCCAAGAGCCCATCTATACGTATTTCAATGTAATAACCCTCTAACATTTAAAAATTGATATCTTAAGAAAATTTGATTCCTGATGTCTGTAAGGATGGGGGAACAATCTTCCAACATTGGACTCCCATTCTAGAATAGCAGCAATTCATAACAGCTAAAGAGTACCTTTTCCCTTTAGATGAGAGGTATGCTCCATCCCCACTGCTCCTTATTTCTTTCCCAGTATGGAGATCACTTGCCATTTAACCACTCTCTTGCTCTATTGTTTTACCTTTCCTGAGCCCATTTCACCCTCCTATATATCTTGTCTGCCTTAATAGCTATTTGAATTTGAGATCTGCTCTTTTGAGCACATTTTACCATGAGAATAGTGTGAAATGAGTTAGGCCTGGAAGCCAGAAGAACAGTGAGGACAACAAATGAAATTCTAAGCTGGGACAGGGATAACAGAAGTTGCAAGGAGGGGGATGGATGTGAGGATATTTTAGGGGTAGAATCAACAAGACATGATATTTAATAAAATATAAGGACTGATGAGCAGGCAGGAGTCAAAGATGACTCTCAGATTCTTTGATGTGGTAACCAAGTAACTCATGAGCTCCATTTCTTTCTTAATTTTTATACACAAAGATATCTATTCTATCTTATATTGGGAAAATATGATCATGAAGTTGAGAGACAATGTTGGGAGCTGTTGAGAAGTGCCTATCAGCTTCTAATGGCATTTCAGCTAGATATGATTGTACAGCACAAGAAACATGGTACTTGGCAGTCTTGTAGATGAGTGTCACTGACAACTTTCTATCAGATCTTAAGAATTCATAGCTTAAGTATTATATTTGATCCCAAATTACTCTCCGTGCTTTCTGACTCATTCTACCAAGACTATTTTTAATTTAGCCTCCTCACTGTCCTTGAATTAATCATGATAAAATATCGCATTTATCCTGTCATTGCTGATTAAGAAAACTTGGTTTCTCTAGGAAAGCCCATACTCCTAGGTCTGGCATTCAGAATATAACCTTATGCATATAACCTTAAAGAGTTATTGTGGGGACCAAAGGAAGTGACTGTGCCTGGCACTTATTCCTGATATTCCTATAGTTACTTCCCTTATTTTCTTACCAGTATCTTAACTATCCTTAAAAAAAGGGATTTGTTAGGTTTAGCACAGTGCCAGACATGTAGAAAGCACTCAGAGAGTGCTAACAATTACCATTATTCTTTGTCCAGCCTTCAGTAATTTTTTTTCTGCCACTCCATTGACATCAACAGATCTCCCAAACTTACAAAGATCCAAACAGAACTCTTGATTTACCTCTTATAAACTAGTTCCCCCACCCACATCACAGTCTCTGTATCTCATATATGACATCTCTGTCCAGAACCTTTGATTCTCTCTTTGTTTGAATATTCCAAACATCAGTAAATCCTGTCAATTCTACCTCTATATAATGTCTCAAATCTTGCAATCCTTACTGCTACCAGCCTATCCAGCCACCATCAATTTATGACCTGGGCTGTTTCAGCTGGTCTTCCTGTTGCCACCTTTGGCTCTCTCCAAAGTTTTCAAACAGCAATTAGTGTAATATTAAACTAAATAAGACCATGTTACTCCTCTGTTTTAAATTTTCATGACCCAACAAAACCTACACCATCCAACTGGGTCCCCATCTGTTCACTGTTACCTTCTGTAACTTCATCTCCCTCTTTCTTACCTAATCAGTTTACAGCTATTCTGGACTCATTTTAGTTCCTTGAACAAGTCAAAGACTTTCTTCTTCTTAAGACTTGGTGCATCTTGTTCCTCTACTTGTAATTCTTTTAACTGCCATACTGCTTCACATTCTACCCCTCTTCTTATTTCTACCTTAGGTCTTTGGTCACTTTCACTGAACATTTTTGGCCACTTTTTTATTCTCTTTTTCTGTCTCTTTCTATATTTGAAGGAGACTTCAGTGTCAGCCACAAGGCACTCTGACTTGATCATCACTTTAATTAATTCATGTGACCTTTACTACACTCACATAACTATCAGGGCGTGACACTTGATCTCTGAAATCTTGAACCCTGAAGTCCCAATGTCCACAGACTGCTGTTCCCTCTTCATCCTCTGTTCCCCATAAATCTGTACTTTGACCTTGTCATGATCTCAAGCTTTTTATTCACTTCTCTTCTTCCAGGCTGAGCATATTCCTTGCTTCTCTTCCTTTTACATCCTTTCTGATTTGCATTCTTCATTCCTTTGAGAGTTAACTACATTTGCTTTTCAAACCTCAGCCCTAGAGCAACCAAACCTTTCCTTTTCACCGTTCATGATTACTAAGCTCTGTGGGAGAAAATCCCATAATCATGCTGATGATGTCCCACCTCAGTGCTGCTCAACAGACCTCTACTCATCCTAAGGTATCTCTCCTGCCTCTCAGGTACAATTCCAACACTTTACTGTTTTATGTAAGTCATCAAATCCATTCGAGACTTTCCCTTTGGTATGCTGACATATAAATGTATAAGGCAAAGACGTTATCAGTTAAGAACACCTTCAGCTTTTTACTCCTGTACCTTAAAACAACCCTATAACTTCTTCTGCTTTAAAAATAATACTTTATAAGAATTTGGTCATTCTTATCCCAGATGGAAAACTATCCCTCTCTCTACCCAAGGCTGAGATATGCTTTCTCAAAAAACAAACTTATCTATTCTTTGGTTAATCAGATTCTGTGAGTATAAAAGTGTGTGTGTGTGTGTGTGTGTGTGTGTGTGTGTGTGCTTATAGTACTATAAATTTATAAGGAAAATTAAAGATGGACTTGCTCAAAAGGAGAAAAGTCAAAAGATCTATAATTCTGACATCCATTGAAAACAACTTTAATATATTGCTAAATATACTTTCAAGCATTTCTATGCCTGTATATTATAAAACATAAGTCTTTTTAAGTGTTAACTTACATATTTTTGAGAGAGAGAGAGAGAGAAAGAGAGAGGGGTCGCACAAGTGGGGGATGGGCAGAGAGAGAAAGAAAGATAGGAAAACACATACTCTGAAGGAGGCTCCAAGCTCTGAGCTGTCAGAGAAATGTGGGGCTCGAACCCACGAAATGGGAGATCACGACCATGGGCTGAAATTGGACACCAAAGTGACTGAGGCACCCAGAGGCCCCATAAAATGTAAATCTTATATTGTATTCTACTTTACCTAAATATGTATTATAAATACATATTCATCTCTTAACACCATTGTATTCCTTGCTGTGGTTTAACCACATGTATTTAACCAATATCTATGGTAAGGACTCAAAGAATCTGGACTCTAGACTCTATTCTCCTCCTTCATCAGGATTTTGCTTTCCATGACTCCCTTTCTCTTTCATACCTTCAATCTCCAGTTCCAGGGGCTTCATCCCCTTAGCTCCCAGAGGTGCTTGAGTCCTCTCTCTGCCATCCTCTGAAATCTTTCCTCTATGCTGCTTCCTTCTCATAAGACACTACCAAGTCTCTCCTGAGATCAAAACTCTTTCACAAAAATAGTAATCTACCTTTACTATATCACCCCCCTACTTGTCATGAGTTCTTTGGCATATTGTAAACTGGCATTTTCTTGCCACCTGTTTAAGAAACTGCTTTCTCTCCACAGTCCCCCAACCCCTGAAAGCACTTTCCTACAGTTACCAGTCCCCAAACACAGACCTCCTGGTAGCTCCTCAGCAACAAATCCTAAATACAATTCCTAGAAGTTTTAAGTAAGTAAAAACAGGAATCTCTTATTCCTAGACTAAGAATGATATTCAAAAACACGTGGATTGTTGGATAACATGTTTAAAAAGATTTTTTTTGATGGGGAATCTTTATGCAGATAACTGTAAGCAACAGTAGTTAGCAACGTCTCAATTACCCTTATATCTTTATACCCTAATAATAGGCCTTTGGAAATGAGAAAGACTTTGAATGATTTTCAACAACATCTATTAGTAAAAGACATCTTTTTATTCTTTGTGCCTTTTCAGATTTACTGCCTAAGATAAGATATCTTCCAAGACAATTTAGATTATTTGCTAACTAATGGACCTTTCTATCAAGTGACATTTTTTCTCCTGACATATATCTTGAAGATTATTTTAACTTACTATCGTCTGTTTTAGCCTTTTTGATATCTTTACTCCATCTACTTATATTGTTTACTTTATCTACTTATATTGTTCATTACTCTATATGTTAATTACTAGTCAAATTTTGCACTAGGACTCTTTAATTTGGGTGTATGTCAGAAATCTACAGATTAGAGGCTGAGGTATAATTATATATCCAAAAATAACATATATATGATTTTGCAGTATAACTGATATTAAATAAATAATAAATGTCTTTGCTAGAGTAACTCTGCAGAAAATAGACTTGGATATTGATGATTCTGGGAAGAGAGTTAAAGGAACATATAGATCCTTCCTAGAATGAAAGGGAGGTATAGGGCTCTTGGAGTTGGCTAGAGGATATATAAATTTTCAATATTATTCAATACAGGACATGACTTTTAAGGGTTAAAAGAGCTTGACAGGGCACCTGGGTGGCTCAGTCGGTTAAGCATCAGACCAGCACAGGTCATGATCTCACAGTTTGTGAGTCTGAGCCCTGCATCAGGCTCTGTGCTGACAGCTCAGAGCCTAGAGCCTGTTTTGAATTCTATTTCCCTCTCTCTCTGCCCCTCCCCCACTTGCAGTCTGTCTCTCTTTCAAAAATAAATAAACATCACTTTTTAAAAAAATATATAGGTTAAAAGAGTTTGAGTCTTTATCTAGTTTTTATTTATCACTATTTTAAGTACTGTCAACCTAAGCATCCCTTTCCCCACATTTAGAATTTTTAGCTAAATTATCATCACCAAAAGAAGATTGGTTTAAATTTTTCAAAAATCCGGAATAAAGGTTTATTATTTTTTATTACTTACCTACCATCAAATTATTTTGTAACCCAGGAAAGCCAGTGTGCTATAAGGGAAAGAAAATGATATTTTGAGCCTAACAAATTAGACTTGAATCTGAAATACACTATTTACTTGTTTTCTGTTTAGAATGTTTAGAATGTTACCTCACTCTTCTCAGCCTCAGGGTTTTTCATTTGTTTTATGTTTTTTAATGTATAAAAAGAGGGAAATGGTATGTACTGAATGGGGGATTTAAAAACACCTAGATCAGTGTGTAACACAGAATAAAGATGCAATGAACATTAGTTCCCTTGAGGGAATTTTTAGTATTTCCATATTTTTTGTATATTATTAGGACTTTATAATTTTTTAAAGTCTCCTTCTTAGGTAGTTTGAATTATTAAGCACTTTTACTGTTACTAATTAGTAATTAGTAATTTTCTTGTTAAAAACAGGTCATTTTCTTTGAATATTTTCAGTGGTGATCATACTGTATTTAAAATTCCATATACTTTTTGTTTCCTCTCACATTTATATACTGAGCATTTCCTGTTGTCATTATCACTACAATTTTAATGGCTCAAAAATAGTACCACATTCAGATAGATAAACCACAGTATTTTTAACCATTTCTTTATTGTTTGGATGTTTGTTTCCAGTTATGAGTTGTTCTTTGTTTTATTTTGTTTTTAACATTAAAAACATAATACTGTGATGAAGCTTTGAATACAAATCTTTGCACATATCTCTGATTATTTCTTAAGTTAATGCCTAGAATTGAATTACCAGTTAAACAATACTTTAAAGTAGGAACTTCTAAAAATTCAAAGGAATTCTTTGTAAATAGAACATTCTATAAATGTATATGATCATGATATGATTTTATTTTCCACTCCTTTTTTTATAACCCTATTTTGGGGGTAATTTCCATGTAGAGAAGAACTTTGAATGGAAGGGGAACTTTTCTGAGGCTATGGTATTCATATTTGCAACCATTGGGTAATTGACAAAGTGTCTTTCCTCTTTTTTTGATCCTTTTTCTGAAAGGAGACAGAGTATATAGTACATGAAAGAGGAAGTGCCATTTGGCTAGGTAATGAGCTTGTGCTCTTCGGGGAGCGTCAACAAATGTGGAGGATTGGGAACCTGGAGAAAGAGTGGTTCCTGCCAATCACATTCATCAATCATGGAACCTGTCCAACTGAAAGGGAACAGCAGCCCACCCAGAGTCTCACACAGGGACTGCTCTCACCAGCATGGCACCTCATGGTTGCCATTGACTGGGTCAAGTATCAACACTCGGTTAATTAGCCACAATTCTCAGGATCTAAGGGTGTCAGCCAGGGGTCTGCCTGTTCACATGGAGAGATTGCTGCTCAAAAAAGAGAGGCTCTGGGGTCTGCCCCTGCAGCTGGCTGTCTCTGTGATGATTATCAGGGGACTGGAGTGATTCAGCCATGGAGAAGAGCAGGCAGTAATTTCACTGCTGCTTTTTATCTGTCCCTCTCTCCACTGAATGCTGCTGGCTGGTAGCGAAGGCCTGAAAGGGACGGCTGGGAGAGAACAATAAGGGGAGATGGAAAACACTTTAAATAATTTCCTTAGCTGAATTCAGATGAACATCCTCTAAAAAACCATGGGGACTGGCCAGGCCCAGCTGGCAGACTGGTTTTAACTGAAACACAAAATTTGCTTTTGGCAATCCTTGAGACTGGAAACACAGATACAGTTATACTCTGCCTCTACCTACCTCTTTTCATAATGGATTCCCTGATCCATTCTGTTCCTCAGAGTAGATTTGAGGGCAAAGCCACTATATTCTCCATATTAGAGTCAGCTCTAAAAATAGTAGTTAAATGTTTCTAGATTGTTTTCATAGGTATTACTTCAAAGATCTATTGATTAACAAGGTAAGTTTTAAAAATGCAACAGTGATCTACTTCCACCTCTAAAGCATTCCTTTTTATTTGTTGGCAAGAGTAGTTCTACAAATCTAGCCAAAGATCCAGATTAATACTTTAACGTCATCTGGTTTAACCTCTCAGGAGACTCTCAGGTCCCTCATGTCCAGTGACTATGCAGCTGCTCTGTGAGTGAAGGGCCCTACCTCCCTTCCAGAGCAGCCTATCCCCTGCTCAGTTTGGACAAAGTTTGGACACTTTTTTCTCGTCATTCATCCTTCAGCTAAGCCACAATTTGAATACCTGGGCTCTCCATTTTTATTCTTGTGGCTACACTTAATTAAATGGCTTATACTTCTATATTGTATTTCTTAACACAGTGTGGATTTTTACTGCATACATTCTGGATCTTCCTTTAGATCTTGCATATTCTCAGTAAGTTTGTTTGTTTATTCATTCATCAATTATTTATGTGACAGAGAAAGCACCAAGAAACAAAGATGAATACTACACAGTTTCTGTCTTCACAAGCTTAGTTTGAAGAAAGGATGCACTTATAAATATATAACATCCAAATAACATAGTGCATGGCATAAATAAGTGCAGAAAACTCAAAAGAGGACTAAATTACCCAGAGAAGTGGCTTTGGGGTGACCATTTAGTATTATCTGTAGCACATGCATTCTCAGCCTTTTTCTTTCTTTTTTCCTTTTTTTACTTAAACTCAAGTTAGTTAACTTACAGTGTGGTATTGGTTTCAGGAGTAGAATCCAGTGATTCATCTCTTACATATAACACCCAGTACTCATCCCAACAAGTGTCCTCCTTAATGCCCATCCCCCATTTAACCCATCCTCCCACCTCCTTCCCCTCCAGCAATGCTCGGTTTGTTCTCTTCACGTAAGAGTCTCTTAGGTTTTGCCTCCTTCCCTGTTTTTCTATTTTTCCTTCCCTTCCCCGATGTTCATCTATTGTGTTTCTTAAATTACACATATGAGTGAAATCTTATATTCGTCTTTCTCTCGCTGACTTATTTCATTAAGCATATACATTCTAGTCCCATCCATCTTGTTGCAAATAGCAAAATTTCACTCTTTTTTTATCACCAACTAGTATTGCATTACATAATATATATGTTATATATACATTATATATATAACATATTATATGCTACATCTTTATTCAGTCGATGGACATTTGGGCTCTTTCCATAATTTGGCTAGAGTTGATAGTGCTGCTATAAGCACTGGGGTTCATGTGAGCCTTATCTTAGATAATGGAAAGAACTGGGCCAGGCAAAGGGAGATAAAAAATTTCTGGTAGAGAAAACAGCATGAGTAAGGGCTCCTGGGTGGCTCAGTCAGTTAAGTGACTGACTTCGGTTCAGATCATGGTCTCATAGTTGGTGAGCTCGAGCCCTGCATTGACGGCTCAGATTCTGTGTCTCCCTCTCTCTCTCTCCCCTCCCCTGCTCATGCTCTGTCTCTCTCTCTCCTTCAAAAATAAATAAACATTTTAAAAAATTAAAAGAAAGAAAACAGCATGAGTAAAGGCAAAGATATGAGTCACAGTGTGGACTATGCAGGAAAGAGCCAGCAGCTCAGTTCAGTATTCCTGGGGGTAAAAGTGTAAAGCAAGAAATGAAGAAGATAAGGTTAAGAGCTAGATAGCATTTTTCTCAAATGACAAAGTTTTGAGTGTCCTCTCCTAAAATATGTATAATATCCAGAGAAAGCACTTGAGTACCTCCTAGTCTGTGCTTGCCTCTTTCCCTAGCCCCTTACTCAAGAAGTTATCTCAGAAGTGCCAACTCTTATAAAATCAATACACTCGGATTGATGTTCTTGGAACTAGACCCACATTACAGTGAAGATACTCATCTCCCTTTCTTTTCTTCCCAAACCCCAAGGTCTTAAAGAAGCTGCCTCATAAGTCATCTAAATGCTGCCCTGGTAATGATATACATTACAATGTAGTAGAAATTATAGTGAAAATGTATTGGTTACCAGATGCCAGACTATCACTGCCTTTTCTGCCCTTCCTTGAATTCCATGAAGGGAGAAAGCATCTGGTCTTATTCCCTGCAGCCTTAGCTTCCCTGTAGCCTTACAGTCACATAGTAGATACTCCAACAATACTGACAGACTCATCTGGCATCAACAGGTACCTAAAACCAAGAATAGATTCACTTTCATTTATCATAAATACTTACCTCACCCGGTTCATTTTGCTCTCTTTGCTTGAGCCTTCTTGTCTGTATCTTGGAACTAGCATACCATTTCTCACTTCAGATATTTTACACGCATTCTTACTTTGCCTGGAAGCTTCTAGCCTCATCCTCAGTTCCCATCCTGATCCCTTTAAAAGCAGCTAACTGTTCTTCCCCTTCAGGAAAAGTTCCTGTGTTTTGTTGTTTTGTTAGCCATTTCTATTCCTTGCACTTTCGCTTCATGTACCTCATAAACTAACATGTTCACGGCTGTACTGTCTGAACTTAGTCCAGTGCCAGACACAGAGATGGTGTTTAAATAATATTAAATAAATTTATGATTACATGAGTGCTACTGAGTAATATCTCTGTTCAATGAGATTTGGATTTTTTCAAAGAAAATCAGAATTAGAGAACTTCCAGAAGTATAAAGACATATGACTTCAGTTGTTATGGTTGAATTATTAAGTTCTGCCTTTAAATGTAAATGTACAATTGTGAAGTTAGTCTTCTGAAATTTTTATTATTTAGTCAATAAAAATTGCTAAACATTACCTTAACGTTTGCAGTGATATAACTTTCAAGTTACAGGTGATCTTATCTTGACATTGAACTTTTCTGACTAATTGAATGTCTTAATTAATTTTTCTGGATAACCACTAAATTCTTAGTCCTCATCACTTTTTGTAGAAGAGCAGAAATTAATCAAGTAATTGTAACTTTAGGAAGCTATATTAGTTGTAGAGAAATTAACTATCCAGTGACAGTGGACTGCTTAAATACATGCTAGTATATCACCTTGATGAATTATTATTTAGTCATTTAAAATGGATATTTATAAACACTACCCAGGTGTATGAATGTGATTTAAAATATAATGTGAATTAGAAAAAACATCAGAATATAATATGAAAACATAATGTATCCAGGGAGATGGACATTAAAAGAAATTATTCAATAATAAATATGTTAAGTAATATGGTTTGTGAATTTGGGGAAGACTTTTAATTATGTGTTACATACAGATTTAGAAGGTTACATGTATATTGGATGTCAATTGCTATAATCTGCATGAGGAAGTATGAAAGCTTTATTAGAATATAAATTATCAAATTTATATGCCACAGTAGTAATGCATTCCTTGTCGATGTGTCTTGCAAATTAAAACCTGTTTATTACTGGAAAGTATCTCAGATTTATTATAACTATAGAAGGAAGACCTGCCTTCTGAAGTCAACATTTCTTGTTACATTGGAACACATTTATTTTGTACATAATGGTACTGAAAATAACAAAATTAAAACAGCCAAATTTATTACTCTACCAAATCAGTTTTCACATAACTGGTTTCCTTCCATTCTTTTCCATATGTATGAAAATTTTTACAAGTAACACTAATGTTTTTGCAGTTCTGCATATAACACAATTTGTAACCTTGTATTTCCTACTGTGTAATGATCATTTTAATTGCTGTGTGACAGCAATTATTTCTTACAAGCAAAAATATCAGGTCCTTTGAATAAGCAAAAGTGTAAGACCCCTTAGACCTCTTGAAATGCAGAGACAAACTTGAGTATTTTTCCTGACCTTTCTTTGTCTGCTGACAGTGCACTTTATACCTTTGCATAGAAGACTGTTATCACCTGATTTCCATTTGAGTAGTAAGATGATAACACAGGATGCAAGGGGAACTAGGTTTAGGTGACAGCCATATCATTTAATGTCTACTTATTGTTTCTCCAGGGGAATTCTGGCCTGGGATTCAGTATTGCTGGAGGGACAGATAATCCCCACATTGGAGATGACCCTGGCATATTTATTACGAAGATTATACCGGGTGGTGCTGCAGCAGAGGATGGCAGACTCAGGTAAAGCTCTGAAACATAAGAATTATTTGGAAAGTAAATCTGCCACATCAATAAGACATGTTTATACCTTTGCAGAATAATAATTTTTACAAAGCTGTACTTGAAAGACATGGCTGTCAAAGCAAGCTTTCTGTAATGACTTTGAAGACTTCTTATTACTTACTAAATTTCAACCAGTAATTAATTTGTTTTGTTGAAGGGCACTACATTCAACATTCAGCCCGGCACCGTGAGGAGGGTATGCAGATAAATCTTTTGTTCCAGGGGGCCTTCAGTCTAGTTGGAAGCTTCCTTCCTTCAGTACTCAGAGCTGATAAGCAAATAATAAAATGTATAGAAAACAATATACTATAAGTAGTACTAGCAATTAAGGCAATGGTATAGACACTGAATGTATTCATAGATTGTGCAACCATTTATAAGGGAGTTTATAAGGGAGTTTCTGTAGGTGTTTGAACAGAGAATCTAAAAACCTATTCCATAGTAAGATTCTATTCTGAATCTTAAAAATAATTAAGATTTCACTAACTCCACAAATCTGAATTGGAACACAGAGGAAGAAAGAACAAGTTATCCCAACAGAGAGAAACCAACTTGACTGGATGAGGACCACAAGGTGAGCTTAAGTAGATGGATGGAGTGGAGTCAGATACTGCACAGGATGGACTAACAGCTGCTTGCCCCAGGGCCCCTGCTCTTTAAAGAACTGAAGATCATTTGGGCAACTAAGACTCACACATGAGACAATCAGTAAATAATATAAAATTCTATCAGAGATCAAAGCATTAGCTAAAAGGCATTGTAGATTGGAACAATTAGAAGAGATTTCCCTGGGGAGAAAAACATAGCCCAGTGTTATTTTCATGCTTCTACTAGACCGTGAATCCCCTCAGGCTAAGAAGTTAAATATAGAAGTGAACCAACAAATTCTTGCTAAATGAATGCCTGAGTTTTTGAATTAATGAATTCATTAAAGGAGATGGGTAAAGAAGGTAAACTAATGAGTAGCAGGAGGGAAGTTAGCACAAGCAAAGTCCTATAGGTAAGAATAAGTTTAACTTGCATGGAGCCACATTGAGTTCTGTGATCTAAGTATCACACATATAAGCTGTGTAGCCTTTCTTTAGTTTTTTTTTTTTTTTTTTTTTCCCATTAAGCATAAGTAAGCTAGTTTACTGTTTTTCTTATAAACCAGTCATGGACATTTTGTTCCCTATCTGCTTGTTTGAATGCACTGATTACTTAGGACAGCTTGTGGAAGAGAATCGCAAGCTTTTTTTTCAGGTGCATCTGCATCTCCTATCGAGACAAAAAACATGAGTGACACTCCCACAGGAAACACATGCTTTTTGACAATAGAATTTTCAAGCTGAATTGATGAGATTAATTTTGGAGTACGGAAATGTCCATGCTCCAGAGTGAACAATTTGAAATGGATACTGTGTAATTCTTATGAGTCACAGTGGGTAATGGGTTTGCTAATACTGAACCTGGTGAGGCACCATTTTCAAAGTTTAGGAATAGAATTGTTGGAAGATGGTTCTGAAATTGCTAGCCCACAATCATCATCTCTTACTACTCTGCCTAGATATAGGGGAATTTCCATCACTTTGCCAAATTCTAGCTCAAAGGTTTGGTATACAATAGACTATGTCGCATGCCTATCCCCACAGTTAGAAATGAAAAGTGGCATGCTACCACTGTGTGCCTGCAAATATAGGTAGCAACCTCATGCCTACAGAGGTAAAAGGAAGTTCTTCTAGAAGCAGAATTCAGTAGTTATAAAGAGAATAATCATATTGCTAGCTAAAATTTGTTGAGGTTTTATTATGTGTGGGGAATTGTGCTAAGATAAATAAACATAGATAGATAGATCGATAGATAGATAGATAAAAGAGAGAAAGACAGAGAGAAAGAGGAAAGGAAAGGAAAGGAAGGAAAAAAGGAAAGAAAGGATGAACATAAATATATGCCGTCATCTTTATACTTGAAATAGCCATATGAGGTAGATACTATTTAGCCATAATATCAGATCATAAAATTAAGACTTAAAGACTCAGATGATCATCTGAATACATGCAAAAATTAATCTTGAATATCACTTGTGTACTCTCTAAGCTCTTGTTCAAGAGTAGAATCTTCTACATCATGTGGTTTCTTCCTAAAGACTCCTAAAGATAAAGGTTTTCACAGTCTTAAGGGGCAACTCAAACATTACAAAGTTTGTTATTTTTCTATTGAGCCACAATTTTTTTTTTATTCTGACCTCTACGCATGGGTCTTGTTCTGGCTTTCTGGAACCAGGGCCACAGCCTATGACTGCATGTGTTAAATACTGCCTCCTAAGGTTGTGCAGGAAACAGCTTGGAAAGCTCTAATAGTGGGTCCTAACTTGAGCAACTAAATATACTTACTCCTCAATCCACATTGCAGCCTTTTGCTTATGTGAAGACATCTATTGTATGGGTCTTTATTTCATTTTGATAGATCCTTGCTACCACCACTGAGATTGCTTCCCCCCTTACTGCCTCCTGCCCTGAACTAGAATGGTTGGGAGACATCTAAGAGATCAAGAAAAATCAATTGAAATTCTGGCAGCATGACATTAAGTATAGATTTTTAGAATTTGGCAATTTATCTAGTTCAAAGCCTATATTTTATGGAAGAGGAAACTGGACTCAGTAGAGTGACTTATCCTGAGGTATAAATATTTGGAAGTTCTACTTGACTTATCCTGAGGTATAAATATTTGGAAGTTCTACTTTATCTAGAATCCAAATATTTTTACTCAAGTAATTAACATCATAAGGTAGTATTAAGGGACAGTGACACCCAAGCCCACCTAACGGGAACACTCTTCAGAGATGGACCAATAAGCTGTGACAAGTACTTTCAATCTCACCATTAGTTCTTTGGACAGGGGAGCAGCACATTACAATGAGCTCTAAAAAGATGTAGGTTCTAATCTGTATACTAACATAATTGATCTTGGAAAGTTAGACTCTTTTAGTCACTGTTGTCTCCTTAATGGAGACAATAATACTGACTCCATTGAGTTGTTCTGAGGATTCAGTGAGAAAACCTATGTCCCTAGCCAAGTCAGGCGTATATTAGATGCCCAATAAATTTTAGCAGTGTCTCCCCCTTTTCCTTACCTGTCCTCTCTACTTTTCAGTGGTCTTTCCTTTGCTCCTGCCTGTTTCTTCTTCTCTTTTTCTCAATGGTTTTTTATTTCTTCTCATCCCTTCCATCTTTCTTTCAGTCTCTTTTCAGCTTCCACATCTTTCCCTAAGCTTCTTATTCCCATCTGCTCATAGCCCTTTTTTCCTAGTTATTACATGTAAATAGAACCCATTTAGAAACAGGTATGGTTCCAAAAAAGTTTTTATGTTTCTGTTCATGAGTTTATAATATAGTCAAATGAGTCTGTTATGTTTCCCTCACTTAAAAAATAAGCTTAGAAACTAAATGTGATTGAGGGAGGGGGCAAGATGGCGGAGAAGTAAGGAGCTCCGTACTTGCACTCGCGCCCATACATCACACAGAAAAGATCTGAAGCCATTGGAAACCTTACAAAACCTGAGAGATTGGGANGTTATGTTATGTTATGTTATGTTATGTTGTTATGTTAGATGGCACAGTTGACCTTAAGATAGGGAAAGTATTCAAGTGAGCCTGACCTAATCATGAGTTTTAAAAGTGGCCATTGGTCAAAGTCAGAGATTCAAAATGTGTGAAGTACTTGACACTGTTGCTGGTTGGAAGACAGAGGGAGAAGCCCATGTGAGAACGAATGTGAATGACCTCTAAAAGCAGAAGGTCTTCAAGTGGACAGCCAACAAGGAAGCAGGGACTTCTGTCCTACACCTGCAAGGAACGGAGTCCTACCACAACCATGTGAACTCGGAAAAAGTCTCTAACCCCTCAGATGAGGCTGTTTCTAGGCTGACCTCTGGATTTCAGCCTGTGAAAACCTGAGCAAAGATTTCAGCCACACTGCAACAGACTTTTGACCTACGAAGAGTGAGCTAATAAATGGGTGTTGTTTTATGCTGCTAAATTTGTGGTAATTTTCTAAGGAGCAATAGAACACTAACATATATATCATCCTAGGAATTCTATATTCGTGGTAAAAAACCTTCCTGCATGAGCTCAGTCACACTCAATATGTAGTGAGTTTACAGTCTCGAGACACAGATGAAATGAGAGGTGACTCTGTCCCTCATGAGATTAGACTCCAAATTGAGCTCAGGTCTCAGAGGCTACCCCAGAAGACAGATGTAGGAGAAAGAACATACTATTTGGGGTTGGAGGACATGGGTTTCAAGTTGGGCTTTCTAGCTGTGTGACCTTGTGATTCTTTTTAAGCTCCCTGTGCTCCAGTTCCCTTACTGATAAATTGGAGATAGGAATGTAGATCTCAGGAAGCTGTGGTAAGGATTAAATGAAACAGTGAGTGTGAAGGCACCATGTAAAATTCAAGGCCCTCAAGACAGCTCATTCTGCCAAACCAGCTGTTTAACAGCATCCTGAACTTGAGCCATGTCTGTGACATCTGGGAAGGAACACTTATGGTAGAAGTCTAAAGTAACCCCCAGTGACCCACATCCTATATAGTTGCTTCCCCTTGAGGGTAGGCAGAATCTGTGAGTATGATAGGATATTACTTTCATGATAATACTGCTTTATCTGACAGAAGAGATTTCACAAATGTAATTGAGGCCCCTAAATCAGTTGACTTTGAGTTAATCAAAAGAGAGATTATATCATGACAGCCTGACTGAATCCTATGAGTACTTTAAAAGCCAAGAGACTGTCCTGCCAGATGGACAAAGCAAACTTCCATGTTGTAAGAGGATCTATGAAAGGAGCCATGTGGCAAGTAACTGAAGGCAGCTGCTAGGAGTTGAGAGTGGTCCCCCAGCCTTTAGCTAGCAAAAGGGAGGATTTGAGCTATATGGCTGAATTTTGACAATAGACACATGAGCCTGGAAGAGAACCCCATGTTCCTGAAAGGGATGACATCCAGCTGACAAAATAAACAAAGCAGACCTTGACACCTTGATTGCAGCCTTGTGGGACCCACAGAGAAGGACTTTACTAAGCTGTACTCAGACTCCTGACCCACTGGAGCCTAAGATATTAAATGTATATTGATTTCAACTTGAAAAGTTGTGGTAATTTATTACTCAGCAATAGAAAACTGATATGAATGCTATGGAGTTCTGGACTCTGAAATCCCCTTATGGTGGGGCTGCAGAGTGGCTTGCCCATAGCAGGCCTCTGCCAGCATGACCCTGCTCTGAACTCAAGAAACACTGATCAGGCCTCAGAGCTGGCCTCAGGTCCTTCCCACACCTGGAGGCAAAAGACAAAAGGCACAATGAGAAACAAGGGTCGGAAATGGGGAAGAAACCAGTCCCCCAAGGGAAGAGGAGGCAGAAATCTGTTTCATCTGATGGCTGGAGATGTGTGTCTAAACTGGAGCAAGAGAGAGAGAGCCAGACTATAGGGAAAATGGGGAATAAGGGCTACGTTAAGTGGCAATACAAGAGAGCATGTAGTGGTTTAGATGAATTTCTCTGGACAGTGATCTTTTACCCATGGAATTTCTTTTTAAATATAACATTATATATATGTGTTTATGAATAAGAAAGCTGTCCCTTGTGGAATATGTATAAAATGCAGAAGAGTAGACAAAAATTAAACGAAACAGCATACTTTAACGCAACACAAAGTCAGTTACTGTTAATATATTTTATACATTTATTTCTGGGGGGACTGCTTTATTTATTTTTTAATTTTGTTTAGATCATGCTCTATATATTTAGCATTTAACTTCACATAACTGTCTTTCATAAACCTTTCCCTGGATAATATTTTAAAAACCTTTACAAATATTTTAATTGCTGTTTCATATATTTACAATGCACATTGTTAAGAGTTGATTTTCAGTTCTCAGCATTTTAAACAACTGGGGATCTTTTAGAAGATATCTTTGACCTTATTTTTCATACTTTCCTTAGGATGTATTTCTAGCAGTGGAATTTTAGGACTAAAAATTTATGAGGGTTTTAAAGAATTTTCACACATATTGCTAAATTTCTTTCCAGGGAGATTGTACTAAATTTTACTTCTACCAGCAACGTTGAAGAAGGCCTATTTTACGATATTTTGTTGGTATTGTCTGCACTTACACATACATAATTCTGGGCTGTTTGCCAAGGCAAACAATGGTATATTTCCTTGCTTTACTTTGCATTTATTTGACAGTTAACAGTAAGATTGGACTTTTAAAACATGTTATTAGTCATTTGTATTTTTTTCTTCTGGAAGTAGTCATTCAAATTTGGTAACATTACCTATCTTTAAAATAGGAATATTTTAGAAAGAGCATTAGGTTTTCTTCCAGAGAAAAATAAATATATCTTCATGCTTTGGAGAATGATTTTTATTTCTACTTTTGTTTCTAAACCATAAAAATGCCCTTTGTGTGGCTTCAAGTCCCTGGATTGCTGCAGACCAATATTGATCTGTCATCCTAGGGAAGAGCTATCACATGACAGCCTCCATTTGGCGATGCAGCAATGACATTTTACACAACAGTGCATTTATTAAACCCATCTACAGCACAAAGCAGCATGTAGTAGAAGGCAGAAAGGATGGCTGCTTGCCAGTTTCCTGACAAGCAACACAATTTAATCTCTCAGCCCTTTGCACAATAATTTCTATTCCCAGACAAGATGGAAAAAAAAAGTTTTCTTTAAATCCATTGCTTCATTTGTTCCTTCCATGTCTGTTTATAGTTAAGGTTGGCTTCATCTTTATAAAATCCAAAACACCGTACTTGCTGATATCAAGAAAGAATAATATTGATCACATTGAGGTTTGACTACATTGACCAAAGGTGAGAGGCTGATGATCAGTGTTTCAAGAATACACCTCCTGAGTATAAACTACAGCATTGTCCTTTTGCTGTCATTTGGTAATTTAATCTCTTAATTTTTTCATTAATTCATATCCATTAACTCACTGGTGATTTTAAAATAAGAAAATGAAAAAGAGAGAGACAGAGTGGAAAAAAAGAAGCAAAGTGAAGGAAAAGAAAGAAGAAAAAACTGGTGATCAGCAGGAGCTGAAGACAACATATAATTTGGAAATGAAGAAGACTAAGCTAAACTTAATTTCTCTGTAAATGAAAGACACCAAGTAGAGCAAAGGGAGCAACTTCTAAGCATAACTTACACCCAAGACCCACTTTTAGGTTGTTTAAGGAAATAGAAGACTTCCAGTAAGTAAAACTGTATAAGAGATTACTAAATTTTTAGAGTACCTGTGAACTTTCATGATTTTGGATGATTGCAAATTGCAAATTAAGACCTCATGCAAGTCCAACATCAGTTCCTACCACCACATAACCCAACTGATTAATGCATAGAATGACTATGACAAGGCTACATTTTTCAAAGACAAAGATTCTCAGTGTCTTCAAAACCATGTAAACTTTTCTTTCATTATTGCTTTGAGAGTAAAGCAGGACAAAAATCCAGCTGTTACCCTAAACATCTTCATGAGAAGAGAAGGATCATTATTTAGTGCAAATGACACAAGTACCCTCCTTAGAAAGAAATATGGGGGAGAGGAGATCTCAGTTGACTCTGTCTTATGGATTATTTCCTTTCATATCATCCTACAGGAATGAATAGGTGTGAGATGGAATAGCCTTGTGTACTTTGACTTTCCCTATCAATATCAGCCCTGAATGTGTTGACACCCTGCTTAGACAAGAAAAAATCACTTAGCAAGTGGTTCCATGGTGACTGGTAATGACAAGTCCCCAACAATTTAGAACTACACAGGAACATTTCTAAACATGAATAATTTTAGCTACATAATTGGTAGAACACCAGGAACCCAAGTATAGTCTTTCATAGCTGGAACAGCATCTCCACCAATTTTCCTATTTTGGTCAAGTGTTATGTAATCTAGTAAGAGAAATCCTTCAAATGGCTAATTGAAATGGTTTTATGGCAAGCATACCTCACCATGTCTTTTTAAAACAAATTGTGCCAAGACTTCTAGATATCCATATGCAAAAGAATTAAATTTTGCCCCTACCTTATACCACACACAAAAATTAACACTATGTGGCTCACAGGAGTAAATTGTCATGGGTGACCATGAATTAGGCAGTTGTTTATTAATTTGATAACAAAAACAACTTACGGGAAAAAAAAACAGATAAGTTGGACTTCATCAATATTAAAAGCTTTTGTGCTTCAAAGGACATCATCAAAAACCCACAGAATGAGAAAAATATTTGTAATAATACATTTGATAAGGGGTTTGTACCCAGAATATGTGAAGACCTTTTATGAGTCAACAATAAAGACAAATAACCTAATGAAAAACTCTACAAAGAATTTTGTGTTAGTTTCCTATTTATGCTGTAACAGATTATCATAAACTTAGTATCTTAAGATAACACAAATTTACTATATTACCATGCTGGAAGTCATTTATCCAAAATCAGACTCACTGAAATAAACTCAAAATGTTGCAGGAAACTCCAGAGGATAATTGGGAGAACCCATTTTCTTGCATTTCCACAGCTTCTAGAGGCCACCTGAATTCCATGACTCCTAACACTTTCCTCCATCTTCCAAGAGCATGAGTCCAGTCTTTGCTTTTGCCATCATATACCTTCTGTAACTCTATCAGTAGTGCCTCCTTCATATAAGGACTCTTGTGATCACATTTGATTCACCCAGATAATCCAAGTTAAGCTCCTTGTCTCAAGATCCTTAACTGAATAATATCTGTAAAGTTTCTTTGATCTGTAAAGTTTCTGTGAAATAATAAGTATTCCCAGGTCAGATATCAGGTCTTGAACTTTTTTATGAGGGATGGGGAGGGATTATTCACCCTACCACAAATTTGAACAGATATTTCTTTAAAGAAGATATACAGATGGCAAATGAGCACATAAAAAGATCTGCAACATTATTCATTAGGGAACTGCAAATCAAAACTACAGTGAGATACCATTTTACACCCAGTAGAATGGCTATAATCAATGGATAATGACACATGTTAGCCAGGAAATAGAGAAATCAGAACCCCCATGCATTGCTGTAAGAAGCCAAAATGATACAGCCACTTTGGAAAATTGTTTATCAATTCCTCAAACATTAGCAGTTACCACATGAATGGCAATTCTACTCCTAGGTAAATATCTGAAGAGAATTGAAACTTATGTCCACACAAAAACCTTATTTAGAATAACCGTAAAGTATAAACAACTCAAATATCCAGTACTAAATTATGGAGAAATAAGTTTGGTATATCCATACAAGGGATATTATTCTGCCATGATGAGGAATAAAGTGTTGATGCATACCATATCATAGCTGAAACTTGAAAACAGTATTCTGTGTGAAGGAAGCCCAATACCAAAGGCCACATACTGAACAATTTTTATTTCTATGAAATGTACAGAATAGAGAAATTGATATAGTTAGAAAGTAGATTAGTGAATGCCAGAGGCTGATAATGAGTATGGGATTTCTTTGGGGCATGATGAAAATGTTCTAAAATTAGATAGTGCTAATGATTGTACAACTCTATGACTATACCAAAAAATCAGTGAATTGTATACTTTAAAAGCCAAATTTTAAAATATGGTAATTATAGCTCAATCAAGCTGTTATTTAAAATATCCAGTCCTTCTTTTCTAGCATAAAATATCTATTATGTACAAATATGAATTTTTTCTCCTAGTTTTAGCAAGCTCATGACTTCTTTACATTACTCTCAAGATACAGAAATAATTCATTTAAAGTCCCATGATTTAGGAAAGTTCTTTTAGGAAAGAATCTATTCACCAAAAAGAGAGTACCTGTGGTTTGGGCTCCATGCCTATATGGTCTAAGTAATCTCTAAACTAGGCAAATATCACACTATGTTCCCATTTCCTAACAAAATTAACTGATATTTGACCTTGTGTCCCAGGTGCAAAAATATCAACACTTTAGAAAAATTATGTGACAAATAAGTTTTATTTTCAAAAGCCACAAACAAATCACTAAGTGCTTTAAAATTTAGGAGGATTAATTCAGACTGAGTTTTATAAAGTTCAGTTATCCAAATATACTTTTGGAAGAAAAGATCATATGGATCTTGGCAAAGGAACAAAAGGACTGTGAATACATAAATATGGTGGTTCATATCCCTTAAGACTGGCTCCATGAGGCTCTAAATATTCTGATGTAATTCTAGTCGCCGCTTTGTTTATAGAGAGCAATTTCTGGCATTTTTTTGTAGATCTAGACTCAAACTCCCAGTTCAGACAGAAAGTTAACAAGATGCTGTGCTCTAGTGAAGGATGGAGACAGTCCTGGGGTTTCTCTGCCACTAGCTAGGTCTGGGACCTTGAGAATGGTACATAATCTTCATGATTTTAGCATCTTTCCCCTTAAAATTAGTATAATAGAAGCTCTTTGGGAACTTTCTGTTTCAAAGTAAAATTCTGATCATTTTTTTTCTTGACTGAGACATTCAGAATGCTGTTATAATGGTCAGAAAATCAACCCTTTGTTTTGATTAAATCTGTAGCTCTGAGGACATGCAATCTTCATTACATTCTGAAAGCAAAGAGCTGATCACAACTTTAAATGCTGATAAGGTACTTGTTATTATTTATTCCTAATAGTCTCCCAAGAAGGCATGTTGCCATTCTAATAATTCTGAAACTATATTTGATATTGATTTTAGCAAATAGCTATTTGGGATCTAGACCAAAACAAAACAGTTTAGGGGGAGCAGGCAAGGCACTCCCAACTAACCCCTTGTTTCTAGTTCAGCAGTTATTTTCAAGAATAGTTTTTCTGAACAGTTACAAATTATATTATTTAGAAAAGCCTAATAATGTGGTAAGCTTCGTGCAAGCATCAAGCTATTACAAATTGGCTTAATAATTAGATGCCAAAGTCATTAATATTAGAGCTGCTTAATGTTCATTCAGCTCCTATGCAAGGGGCTGTGGTAATAGTCAAATGGAGACTTATATATCCTCTCCAAGTGAGGTTTCTCCAGCTCTATGGTCCACGCTAGGCAACCTTTAAAGACATGATATCCCTCCACAATCTCACTCCCTCCACCTATACACCTCTGCACATTGCATTTTAGTTTCCTGGAGGAACCTGAAGCTGGAAAACTGGGTTAGAATTTAGAATGTAAGACTCAGAGTTCTGCACCAGGAAATCCACACAGGGTGAGCAGACCCCAGCTCGAAGCCCCTCACTGGCCTTTTCTCTTCCTGCTCTAGATCCCTGCTGTATCAAGAGGTTGGGGGTATGCCTGTGACACTACACTTTGCACATCCAAGCTTCATCCACATCTTCTGCAAATAGTCACCCTTCTACCACTTTTGGGTCTAAGGTTGTGCACAGAAACTATACCATTAGCCCTTAGGAACTTGGACTTGGGAAAGCAGTTTACCAAGCCACTAAAATGGGCGGGAGTCAAGGAATTCCAGAGTATGTCTGTTGTGGGAGAAGAGGAGTGTACCCTAATTAGTCACCTTCCCTAGGCTTTGTGGACTCCCCATGAGGTGATCATTAGTGAATATTAATTTCTTAAAAGTTAGTTGGCAGGTACAATAATGGAAATATGTCATTGAAATTTGGGGCCCAATAAAAAGAAAATGAATAGTATATCTATGTTCTTGGTAGAGTTCTTGGCTTTTAGGATATCTCATATTAAGTTTTGCAGTAGTAATTTTTGCCTCCATTCCATTTTACAGAGAATAAGTTTTGCTTTGTCTTAATGATAGCATATCTATTTGTTTTAGATGGCTTAGTTGTTTTCCTAATAACTAGATCTGAAAAGAGAAAGCATGGGAATCTCTAAGCCACCTTAAAATCCCACCCTTCTATATGTCTGAAATCTCATGTTACCTATTCAATGTTCTATTTCCTATAAAATCTAACACTATCCTTTACCCATAATAAACATTTGGAACTAATAAGAGCTGCCATTTTATTAAGCCTATTCCAGGAGCTTATATAGGCTCAAAGAGGTTAAGTTCCAAGTGGCCAAGCCAAAATTCTAACCCAGCCTGTTCTCCAAAATCGATGTTCTTCCTGCCACAGCATATGCCAGCAATTATCTGCAGATGAAAAACGGAACATATCTTTAAAAGTTTATGAACACAGAGCCATATCAGTATCCCATTAGTTATAGTGTCAAAAGTTAAAAGTGCAAACATACCTAAGTGACACCCAGATTGTTTAGGCTCTTTGGAAAATGGCTGATGGGATTAGATCAGAGGTCTAGTCACTATGCAATTCTTTTTAAAAGGAAAATGGTAAAGATGAAATAATTTTTATTTTGAAGATGATGTACTTCTCTGATTTGGAAATAATGCATGCTCATTGTAGAAAATTTGGGAAATATAGACATTTATAAAATAAATTAGAATCATTATAATACCATCACCACAAGGATTGATTTATTATATTCTCTCATATTCTGTGCATGTTTTTAGATAGTTGAACTTTTTATCCTGCCTTTTTCATTTATGATCATAATAGAGGCATTTCCTTACATGAAAAAATACTTTCAGACATTATTTTAAGTAGCGCCTAGTCTCATGCCATGTAGGTGTAACATAGTTCACTTTTACCCTGTTTTAGAAATTTAAATTGTTTATTACATTGTAATGAACATCTGTGTGGAAGGGAGTTAAAAATCTGACAGATATTAGAAAAAAACAGGTTAACTATTCTTAGATCTGTAGTTCTCACACATTCCTGGGTTTGAAATATTTGAAAACTGGCTCTAGGATTCCTTATTACAGTTTTGTTTTGTTTTTTGTTTTAAATAATAGACCAGAAGTTTTCTTTTACATTACAGCTGAATGAATTAGGAATAACATTTTTTACTGAGTAAAACCAGTATTCTGGAGAGGTATTAACATCCATTTTCAGTATCACTGTAATACTCTGAGCTAAGACAATTTGCAAGTCAACCTCAGGTGACCTTGAATTGATTGGTAAAGACCCAGCATTTTGGCCCAAATCATTTTGAATAATGCAAGTTAGTCTGGTATTTAGAACACAGACATCAGGACCATAATTTATAATCTATAATACCCTGTTACTAATTAAAATGTTGGTATTATTTTCCTTCTATGCCTACCCTCCATTAACTCCTTTAAATATTATAGTGTAATTTAGTAGTAAATTACTAAAGAGAAAGGCAGGACCATTAAGGGGCAAAAAACAACAAAAAAGGCAATTCTTCCTTTCAGAAAACAGTGAATTAAAGAAGGAATTATTAGGTGTTTCCTTTGTTTATGTCTGTACTAAAACACAAATGAACTTTAATATTCATTATCCCAGGTATGTATTATTGTAAAATTGCATATATTTCTGAGTTTCATTGGAAAGCATCCCAGTGACTAATCTGTTGTGCTTGGTGTGAGAAGAAATGGCTGCTTTATGTGCCATAAACTCATCTCCTTGCATTTCTAGTTCTCTGACATTCAGATTGGGGCACCCAACATGCCGATCTGAGTCAGAAAAGAATGTGGGCAGAGCCATTTTTGTATGACTCGGGGAGCAGGAGAAGGTAGCCTCAGGATTTTCAGTGTAGTGGGGCAAGGGACCACTGTCATCAACTCCCGTGACACTTACTGAAGCTGGGAAATTGAGTGAAGTGACAAATGTAAAGAGTAAAGCAAACATTTATTACACTGACATGGAGGCTTCCATTTTACTCTCTGACGTTTGTTATCTGCTTGTCCTTAAAAGTATTTACTGAGTATTCTGCTACATATCAGATAGTTGGAGCTGGGATAGAGCAGGAAACATGAAAAGCAGGATCTGTGCTTTCGGTACTCTGTCACAATAAACATAGAGCCAAAGTTAAGTGCTATGATAGGGAAGTTCATAAGCTGTGAAAGGCTGTAGTGGCATATGACCTAACCTAGTCTAGGGTATGGAGTGGAAGCCTTGCAGAGGGGAGATATGTAAGCTGAGACAGAAAGAGTGCATGCTAGCCAAGATAAAAGGGATTAGAGGAGTCTCCAGGCTGAGAAAACAGGTCCATGTCCAAAGGCCTGAAGGGGAACAGAGGAGAGACCCCCGGGACTAGAGCTGGTGAGAGAGGGCAGACGGGCACAAGATGAAAATAAAGAAGTGCAGATGAGAAATCAGGCAGAGAGAGCATTGATGTCACAGTAATTTGTTCTTATCCTTCTAAAATATCACAAAATTTTGAATGTTTTGATGAGACAGTGGCTGAGCCATTGTTACCTATAACCATTACTCTGATTGCTGTGGGGGTCTGGCTTGGCTGACAAGAATACATGCAGGGAGAACAGCTTAGGAAGCTATTTCAGTAATTCAGGTGATGGATGGTAGGAGTTTAGATTAAGATGCTGACAAAAAGACACAGCAAAGTGGACAGATTCTGAAATATACTTAAGGAGTAAATGTGATAATGCTTAAAGACTAATTGGACTTGGATGTGAGAAGAAGCGGTATTCCTTCAAATAAATCAATAGTGCCTTCTTTGTCTGGGCCCCCATATCATGTGCTCTGTGCACGGCATCCTTATTTTCATAAAGTTTACCATCTAGTAGAATTATTGGGATGACTTTGAGGTAGGGACTGTGAGAATTGGTAAAAACTAGTGAAGAGGCAAAGTTGGAACTTAAGTTTAATAGTTCCATTTTGAACAATATTAAGTTTAAGATGCCTAGGAGGAATTTCAGTCCATATACCATATAGGCAGTTGAACATACAGATTGGAAGCTCTGAGCGATCTGGCTGGGAACATTAACTGTGAATCTCTGAAGCCAAGGAAATTAAGAGATTGCCTTGAATATGTATAGAATGACAAGAGTTAGCCAGCAGGAAGTAGCTTGCCACTTCATACTGGTTATTTGTGACCACCTTTCCATTTATAATTGCTCTTTTCATATTTTACAAAAGAAAGGTCTATGTCTTACCCATCCCAAATCGTACCATGGCTCTTACTATTTAGTACTATTTTACTATGAATTTAACAGTCTTATTTTACTGCTAGATATAAAGAAACAATCTGAAATATTGTTGCTCAGAATGAGGAAACCAATGGCTTTAATCAATTAAGTTAATAATTGGGTAGTTAATTATGTAAGTTATGTGGTTTCCTATTTTTTCTCTTAATGAAATTGAAAAGGAACTGTTACCTAGCAGATTATTAAAATAGTTTTGATGACAGATTATGGAATTTGTGGCATTTTACTTGAAAGGAATTCAAAGTTCTCATTCCATTCTCATCTACTTGTTTTTGTGACATGTTTCCTCATCACTTATTATTTTTAAATAAATTTTTAATGTTTATTTACTTTTGAGAGAGAGAGAGAAAGATAGAGCAGGAGAGGAGGTGGGGAGCAGAGAGAGGGGGAGATACAGAATCTGAAGTAGGCTCCCGGGTCTGAGCTGTCAGCACAGATCCCGATGCAGGGCTTGAACCCATGAACTGCAAGATCATGATCTGAGCCAAAGTTCGCCGCTTAACCCACTGAGCCACCCAGGTGCCCCTATTTTCTCAGCACTTAAATTTGTAGAAATGAAAAATAGGAAAATCGAATCTTGTCTTATTCTATCTGTTCATCACTGGAAACATGAGGTAATTTTAAAATGCTTCATTTACTTCATCAAGAAGCAAATCCCCAGTACAATTGCATTTTTATTGGTTTTAGATTTATACATTGAAATTTCATAATATATTTTCGTTATTTTTTTACTCTTTGTTGTTATTATTATTTATTATTATTATTATTTTAGTGTGAGAGAAAGCATAGAAGAGAGGGGGAGAGATTGAGAGAGAGAGAGAGAGAGAGAGAGAGAGAATCTCAAGTGGGCTCAGTGCTCAATGTGAAGCCCGATGAGGGACTTGATCCCATGACCCCGGGATCATGCCCTGAGCCAAAATCAAGAATCAGACATTCAGCCAACTGAGCTTTCCAGGAACCCCTATATTTAGGTTATTTTCATCAGCTGTTTATTATTAATAATTATAATGATAACTCAGTTTTTTTTAACATTTAGAGGCTTTTATCACAGGAAATTTGAAAAAATCATAGGATTTATATGTGTACTTGTATTTTTGTTTTATATAAGTATGTAGGATGATCCACAGAAGATGTTCTAACATAGAATATCTTAGAATAAAATTTTGTGGAAGTGAAATGAAAGCATCAGTTCAAGGAGAAAAAAAAAGAAAGAAAATGTGCAACTTCTTTAAAGTTCTTATAAATTTATATCTTAAATTGGTAATCCTGGATTTCAAATTAGTATATATTTACATTCCACTATATAAATTTGAAATAATGATGTAACAGTTGAAAATAAAAGTTTAAGGGGCACCTGAGTGGCTCAATCAGTTAAGCATCCAACTTTGGTTCAGGTCATGATCTCAGTTTGTGGGTTCGAGCCCTGCGTCGGACTCTGTGCTGACAGCTAGCTCAGAGCCTGGAGCCTGCTTCAGATTCTGTATCTTCCTCTCTCTCTGACCCTCCCCTGTTCACACTGTCTCTCTCTCTGTCAGAAATTAAAAAACATTAAGAAAAATTTTTAAAAAGACATAAGTTTAAAAAAAAGAAAAGAAAAGTTTACAATTCACAGTAGGCCAGAAATTAAATCACTTGCTATTATTTAAACTTATGATGAAAAAATTAAATGTCAACTTAAAGCATGAAAAACAAAGCATAATTATGTTTTTGCTTTTGTTTTCCATGCATACAGTTCAATAGATTGGAAGAGAACTAAGATGAAGATGTAAAAAGGGGTGATCAGATTGGCAATGAGATAAGCAGAAGGTCACAGAAGACAGGAGAAGAATATTTCAAGGAAGGAGTAAGCAACTGGCTTCAACGTTGTTGTAAGGTCAACTAAAATCAAGACTAAAGAGATTGTATTAGATTTGGCCAAAACCAGATGACTTGTGAATTTAGTAGGAGCATTTTCTATATTTTTCTTGGTTGGGGCCTTGCAAGGAAACTAGGATTAGAATAAAGAAAGAATGGGAATAAAGAAAGAATGGGAAGGAAGAAATAGAGAATATATGTAAACAGCTCATTTGATAAACTTGGTTTGTAAAGTGAAAAGAGGAGAGTGGCCAAGGTGAGATATCAGGTTAATGAAAAGATTTTCAAAAGATAGGAGATACCAGAATATTTTGAATGTTCAGAGAATGGGTTAGGTAGAGAGATAGGGTTTAAGGCTACAGGATAGAAAGAGATTAAATGATCAGGCTAGATCTTTTAAAAAATAGGAATTGATGGACCTTTGGTATCAGAAAGGATATTTCCTCCACTGTAATAGGAAGAGACAGGAGAACATGGGCTTGCATGCAGTAAAACATGTAAATTTGGCATAGTAAATACGAGGGACCTTTCATCAGATAGTGTCTTTTTCTCTCTTGGAAGTGTGAAGCAAACTTCACTGCTGGAAGTGACAGAAGGGAAAAAAAAGTTCAGAGAAGATCATTACACAACAATGGATAGCAAGCTGACCAGGGTGTTTGGAGACTGATTTTATAGTGACTCACATCATACATTGATTTTCTCTAGCACTTCCGTGTTCTGCTGCTCTGGAAGAGGCAATGAAGGAGATGGAAGGTTGGGTTCAATCAGGATTGGGGGTTTGCCAGACAATTGTAACAGAAGGACCAAGTGACAGCAGCATAAACAGGAGTGATAAATGGCAAGGAAATTAGACCAGCAGCCATAAGATGAATGTGTAATTTTTACTTTTGTCTTTTATCTGCCATGTGAATTTGAGTAAGTTATTTAACTTGCCTAAGCCTTAGCTTTTCCACTTGAAAATGTAGAAATATTTGCATGGCATATTTCTAGGCTTTAAGAATAAAAACAGATGGGGCGCCTGGGTGGCTGAGTCAGTTAAGTGTCCAACTTCGGCTCAGGTCATGATCTCATGGTTCGTGGGTTCGAGCCCCATGTGTTGGGCTCTGTGCTGACAGCCGCTCAGAGCCTGGTGCCCGTTTTGGATTCTGTATCTCCCTCTATCTCTGGCCCTCCCTGCTCACGCTGTCACTCTCTCAGAAATAAATAAAACATTTTTTAAAAAGAATAAAAACAGATAATATTGTTGAAGTGTTTTATAAACACTTTCTGGAGGTTACTACATTTGTTGCATAGGAGTCACAGGAAATGTGTGGTTTTACTTTTAGATCTCTTTCTGGTCTCCTTTGTTTTCTGGAAGCTCATCTTCTCTATTGCGCTGGTGCCTATGGTCTCCTTTAATAAATTCTTCCGTGTGGGGCCCCTGGGTGGCTCAGTCAGTTAAGTGTCCAAGCTTAAGGCCATGATCTCACGGTTTGTGGGTTTGAGCCCCATGCGGGGCTCTGTGCTGACAGCCAGCTCAGAGCCTGGAGCCTGCTTCAGATTCTGCGTCTCCCTCTCTCTCTCTCTGACCCTCCCCTGCTCTCTCTCTCTCTCTCTCTCTCTCTCTCTCAGATATAAATAAAACATTTAAAAAAATTAAAAAGTAAATAAATAAATAAATTTTCCCATGAAATTATCCCTCAGAAAGTCCTCTATACTCTAAAATGAAGTCCCAGTTTCTGCATGGAGAGTCATGCATAATGACAGATAGCAGTAGGTTTATTTGTATTTTAAAAGAGAAAATTATGAATCAAAATGAAACCCACTTACTGAAAGAGAGAAGATACCTGTAAGCAAAAGTATCATACCTGGTGCTCTTAGCCCTTCTGGCTACCATCCCAAGCCTCTGAGTTTCACCTCCATAGTTGAAAACAAGTATAGGCATAACATTTGCAAACATACCAATTCAGCCATTAAACCAGAGCACTACTTCTTATTTTATGAAATCACAGAATAATACCAATCTCAAAATGTGAAAAATGTGTCATGAGTTTTCCTCACAAAATTAATTTGAATTTACTTTATGAAATATGATTTAGCCTAGGAAGAGATGAGGGGTATGGGTATTATGAAATCACATAAACAATAACAGCTGATTTTTACAACTTAGAAAAGGTCAAAAACAGCATCACTAATCATCTACCCTCAAAAATTACTACCTCTGAGTAATTTAGCATTATCTGCTATATAAAAATTGCTCATAGCCTTTGCCAGTACTAAATAATTCTGATAATTATGGGTTTCAATGTAACAAGGTCTTTGAGCCAGCGTTCAAATCTGGATAGCAAGAGTATACATACTTTATTGTTGACAAACACAATCCAAGTTAGGTAGAACTACTATTTATTCTTTCATCCCTTCATTCATTAATTTATTTGTTATTCAAATATTTATTGAGTGACAGCTATGGGCTTGGCACTATTCTAGGCATTAAGAATAAAATGGTCAACAAGACAAGGTTCCTGTTCTAAGGAACTTACATTTTTGTCTGTTGGGCAGAAAATAATTAAATATACAAAATATCCCAAGTAATAAGTGCTATGAAAAGAATAAAGCAAAGTGATGTAGAATGAGTACCAGGTGGCTACTTTAGATTGGATGCTCAATGTAGGCTTCTCTGAGAAGGTGGCACTTAAGCTAAGATCTTAGTGACAAAAAGGAGCTAGCCAAACAAAGATGAGGGGAAGACTTTCAAAGTTGAAGGAACACTAAGATCAAGTGCCCCAAGGCAGAGTTGAGCTAGTCACATACTAGAAAAAAATAGAATAACTGTGGCTGGAGTGAAGGGTGCAAGGCTGAGGGAGGGAGAAGATGAGAGCACAGGAAGAAATAGGAGCCAGGTAAGTCATGTAAGACAGGTAAGGGATTTAGATTTTATTTTACAGGATATAGGAAGAGGTTGGAGGGCTTAAGCAAGGGGTGAGTAATACCATCTGATTTACGTTTAAAACTCAAGTACTCTGGCTTCCATCTAGAGAACATGTTCTAAAGAACTGGAGTAGAAGCAGTGAGCTTGCATGTCCAGGTGGAAGTGGTGGTGACTTGGATTGGGTAGTAGCAGTGGAGATGTAGAGAAAAAGATAAATTGGGATCTATTTTAGAGTTAGATTGATCTTACTGATGGATTGGAGACAGAGACGAGGACAGAAAAGGAACAAGGAAAACTGGGTGGATATTGGAGGTGTATTTTCTGAGGGGCTATGCAAGCCACTGGTGATAAAAAAAAAAAGACAACAGTAGAGACAAGATTTCTTCATTCCTAGGACTTGCATTCTAGTGGGGAGAAATCTAATAGATAAGAAAACAAATGAATTAAGTTAGGTATCTCATTTGTTATGCTGAAAATTGTTTCTCTTTAACAACTAACGAATTTACTCAGTGTGAGATTTAATATTTACAATTTTAAGATTCTTTAAAGACTCTGACAATTTCCTCCTAAATATTTCATGCATCTTATAAACTGCCAAAATCACTTACCAGCAGACAATGTGTATTTGCTATGTGTATAGTATATCGACTGTATATCATCTGGTTTATAAGTTACTATGCACACCCCACAGGGGAACATCAAGGAACACCTTTTATATTTGTAGTAAGTGAAGAACAGTTCAAAATAAGGGGAAAGATTGCAAGCAGTTTACCACATAGTATACTTGAATTCTTACTTAGGGTTCACTTCTTCTCTTTCCATTAATTAATGTCCAAGTATTTTAATAATCATAAGAATAGCAGGGCACCTGGGTGACTCATTAGGTTAATTCCGACTTCAGCTCAGGTCATGATCTCAAGGTGGGTGAATTCAAGCCCAATGTCAGGCTCTATGTTGACAGCTCAGAGCCTGGAGCCTGCTTCAGATTCTGTGTCTTCCTCACTGCCCCTCCCCTGCTCATGCTCTCTCTCTCTCTTTCTCTTTCTTTCTCTCTATCCTTCTCTCTCTCTCTCTCAAAATAATAAATAAACATTAAAACATCTTTTTAAAAGAATAGTAAACAAAAACTTGAAATTAAAACTTCAACCTTAAAGTTTGGAAGACCTGTTTAAGCTAGAACTAGTCTTGTATTTAAGAGATACAGGCTGTTGTCCTTGTGATGTGATTTAGGGTCTCCTTTTCAATCTCCTCCTCTCCATCTCCATGTCAGGGGCCATCCATACCTTTCTCATTCACCACTGTGTCCTTAGTGCCTGCACAATATCTGACCCTATGTAGCAGATCCTCAGTAAATGCTGATTGAATGTGCATGTTTGTGCATATTATATTACATCTCTCAACTAATATTTGAGATCTTATCATTGATTACTTGCTTTTTTTATTTGTTTGGACTTTGCCCTCTCACCAGAGTTCTTTTTTTTAATGCAAATATGCTTGTGAATGATAGCTTGTTTCTTCCAGTGATTACATTTCAGTTGATTATATTTATAGAAGAGAAACAAGATGACATAAGACACAGCATTCTCCTGGGACAAGGTCACTGGAAAGGATGAGAAAAGTATGGAGACTGGCAGCAAACATGTCACTGACTAACTTCCCCACTTTTAAAATTCATTCATTTATTTATCAAACATATACTCACTGCCAGCTCTGTGCCAGGCATGATACCAGACACTAAAGTTACAAAAATGAATTTAAGATAGAATTTCTCTCCTCAGGTGACTCATGGTTTATAGGTAGAGATAAAAGTTTAAATAAAACATTTCCTTACCTCCCTCATACAATCCATCAGCGTATGTAGTAGGTTCGAATTAACCTTCTCGTCTCTTCTCTTAGCTCTATCCTGATTGCCTCAGCCACTGGTTTAATCCAGGCCACCATATCTTTATCAGGATTATACAGTAGCCTCTAATAACAATTCTTGCTTTCTTCTAGCCTAATTCCACCTCCACGATCTAATCAAGTCTTCATATCGCCACACTGTACCTGGAGAGATTGTTCTAGAACACTATTCTAACTAAGCACAATGGCTTTCCATTGCCTTTAGCTTCAAGTACATACAATTCCTTATCATGCCTTATGAGGTCTTCTAGAGTCAGTCTGTGCTCAACTCACTAGCCACTAAGCTATTCCAGGGACACATCTCTCTATATATTCGCCTGAATAACTCCTATTTGGCCTTCAGAAATCACCTACTTCAGTTGCTCCAAGTTTTTCTTGGCCTCCCTACACCAGATAATGTTCTCTCATTATGTGCTCCTCTAGTATCCTATATTGCTCTTGCCATAGCACTTAACATACTGAAATTTAAGAGCTTGTTTTTCTATCTTCCCTCTTAAACCATAAAGGTGCTTCAGAATTCGCATTAGTCTTAGGATAGATAAGGTTTTCAGACAAATGTAAAGTGTGAAGGTGCCTCTTCAGGTAGAGGGACAGTTCTGAACTATAAACTTATGTAATGTTTGAAGAAACTATTAATGATACAACAGACAGTGTTGAGTAGATAAATAGAAAACAGACTGTAGAAAGACCTGCTTATTATGTGAAGGTCTTTGGGCTTTATCCAAAAAGGCAGGTGGACTCAATTTATGTTTCACAGAATCCTAGGAGTAGTGCTACCTCTGGCCCATTGAAAGCCTTTATATAAATTAGAAAAAAAAAAAATTACCCACTTCAGCAGACCTAGACCAGCACCAGGGCACTCACTTGGCTTCGACAAAGGGCTTCCCCTGGATTTCTTTCAGTACTCACTAGCTCAGTCATATACAGTACCCTGACTCTGGATTCCTCAGAGACCTCTGAGAGATTACAAATCAAGCTTTCAACAAGCTATACTTGATACCTGCCCTTCCCCAATGCAGAAATTATAGAAACTGCTTTTGTTAATACAGAAAATTGTAAATATAAATTATATGGCTACTTAGTAAGATTTCATTTGAAGAAAGGGCTTCTTTGCTTTGATTTTTAAAATCCTTGAAAATCTGTAGGGAATGGAGAGCAAGTGAACACTCATAAATAGAAGAATAAAGCAATCGGGTATGTGTTCAAGAACACCATTCTGGCAATAAACTGGAAGATGGATTATTGGAGCAAATCTGGAAAGAAGACTAGCTTATTTTCCCCCTAGAATCTGGTGATTAACAATAAGGGCCAGAATATCCTTGATGAATACGGATGCAAAAATCCTCAACANGGGGGGGGGGATGGGCATGGAGGAGGACACTTGTGGGGATGAGCACTGAGTGTTATGTGGAAACTAATTTGACAATAAACTATTAAAAAAGAACAAAACAATAAGGGCCAGATCTTAGATAGGATAAGTGAAGATAAAGAGAAAAGTTAAACAAACAAACAAAAAGTGACAGATTGAATGTGTGGGGGAGAAAGGGAGAAGGCAGAACTTGCCGCTTTTGGTGATAGAATAATTTACGTTGATAGAGAATAAAAATGATGTATAGAGTTGTTCATTGGGAAAAGATGAGGATAATTCGGCATTTGTCTCCATTTAAGATGAATTCCAGACTTACAAGTAGAGAAGGATTCCAGGATGAGCTGACCTTGAACCTAGATTTATATAGAACACCAGAGCCAAAAGAGAATTTTAACATCACTGAACCCAATTTAAATGAGAGTGGGGGGGAAATAATGTACTTAACTTGAAAGTGGCAGAACCAGGATTAGAATTCACTCTGGTTTATAACTCAATATTCTTCCTAGAATACTGTGTTCCTTGTAGTTCTCAACTTTTCACTGAAATTATCATCGATACCATTAAACCCCATCTAATTAGAATGAGATGTATAATTATGAAGTTCATATAAGTTGATTTATATCAACTTCTGGGATTAGAACAGATTTGAGTAGAGGAAATCAGGAAATGAAATCCAAAGTTTAAAAATATATTTCCTAATGTGTATACTTGCTTTAGGTTCTGTGGGGTACCAAGTCAATCTGTGGCTCTTTAATGAGAATCTGCCATGTATTTACACTTTCAGCAATATGCACAGGGAGTATTTGAGTGATTAGGAACCATTTTATGAAGCTCTGGATTATGAGCTTTCTCTTGAATGAGCCTGGTCTTGATTAGGCCTTGGTGAGGCAGAAAGCACCATGAAATAAAACTCAGAGGCAGGTGTTTCACATTCTGTGTCTCCCTCTCTCTCTGACCCTCCTCTGCTCACGCTGTCTCTCTCTCTAATAAATAAATAAAAACATTAAAAAAAAAAAACTCAGAGGCAGGTAATGAGCTCATTATGTTCTCAGAACAATGGTGATATGAATTAACTAGAACAGGAGTTGGAGAGGGGTCAGAGTTAGAATCCTTTCAATGATGTTCATTCATTTGTAAGGGACAACTATGTGCCAGACATTAGTAATGCAAAGATGAACAGTTTTTATTTTATATGGGTTAAGTAACTCTTGATGAATTTGGAGAGAGAAGAAAGTTGAAGCTGGGCTTGTGTGTCAGGATGAAGTGGAAGTGGACTACTTAACCGGGCAATGGGGAAAACTAGCTGGGAAGTAGTGATGCAGATGGGAGGTGCCAGGACCTCATTTCATGAAAATTGATATGCAGTTCTGTCTGCAGACAGAGTATTGTTCTGAGTGGTCTAAGAAATCTCCAGCCCTTGGTCTTTTCCTTTTGAAATTCCCATTTCATGCCTCTTTTCCATGTTTACTCACTAAGTTACCTGGCTCAAGATTTGTTGCTGGCCTCTTTGCTTTTCTGGGAAAGTGCCAAAAGACCAATCACTGATGCTGAAATAGCCAATTTCTTCCCCCATTGTGTAAAGCTGTGATCTTTCCCAGATGACAGCTGCAGAGAATCCTGCAAACATTTTATATAAGGGAAATGAAGTGGCAAATAGAGAAACATAGTACATTCACTGTAGGGGATGGCTTCTATGGATCATAAACCCAAGTCACTCTCACCCAGAATTAGAGGCAAGAACAGAAGCCCAATTTTTAGAATGTAGAATGAGGTGGCTATCGCTTGGTCTTTGCTGAAGGAAAGGAGTCGGGGAAAGAGCAACAGATATAAAATGAGGGCTGGAAGATGGCTTACATATTGCACAGTCATACAGTGTGGCAGCTGAGGTCTCCTGGCCCAAATGCCCTCAGAGACTTCATTTCAAAGAATGAAAAGCTGAAACATTGAGGGGATTGGGTCTAGATTCAGTTCAGGACTTTTATCACAATCAATTTGGTCTATGTAAGTTTGAACATTCGTATTCACTTTAGAATGAACCACCTATGTGCCAAGTGAGTAACCCTTCAAAACCTAGCATGGCGGTGTTTAAAGTATGGTCCCAGACCAGCATGGCCAGCATCATCTAGAAATTTGTTAGAAACCTGAATCCTCTCTCCTACTTCAGACCTACTGAATCACAGACTGAGGGTGGAGCCCAGCAATCTGTGGTTTAACAAGCTCTTCATGTAACTAATGTATAATAAAGTTTAACAACCATTGATTTAGATTTTGTTATTTGGCTTGGCTTTACAATCTGCCAGTATGATCTTTGACCCCACTTACGGTCAGTCAATAGTTGGGATTTGTCCTTAAATAAGCCTCAAAATTATTTTTAATAAACCAGAGAAATATGGATGGTAGAGTACATGAGCTTTGAGACTATCTAGACATGACTTACTGCAATTACAAACCTCTTTGAGTTTCAATTTATGTTGTAAAATATATAATCATATATATAAGCATATTTCAGTGCTTTTATAAATACTGTATTTTATAAATACAGTATACCCAGGTAAATTTGAATATCAAATACTAGTAAATTTTAGTATGTCCCAAACATGGCATAGAACATACTTACACTAAAAAAAGGTGTTTGTTTTTCTGAATAATATTATTGTTTTATCTTAAAGCCAAATTTATCTAGCTCTTTTATACTCTTTCTTTGATAAATCTGCTAACCCTATTAATATGTTGCACTGGCTGCCTTGTAGTGGGACACTGGACCAGCCAGCTGAGCCAAGGATAATTTCCCAGAATACAAGATGAACTTGAGTTAAATATTAAAAAGAAAATAGGAGGCACCTAGGTGGCTCAATCGTTAAGTGTCTGACTCTTGATTTTGGCTCAGGTCATGATTTCACAAGTTGGGCATAAGATCAAGCCCTATCTCAAGCCTTCTTAAGATTCTCTCTCCCTATCTCTCTGCCCCTACCCCACTTTCTCTCTCTCTTGCTCTCTCTCTCCCAAATTAAAAAAAAACAAAAATAAAATAGGAAATAGCTAAAAGAGATAATACATGTTAAGAGCTGGTCACAAAATCTATGTTAGTTAGAAATTTTTGTTGGCAGGTAGTGCACATCCACCTGAACTAACTTAATTGAAAAGGGGAATGAATTAGAAAGACACATGAAGTATCTTCTCAGATTCCAGGATGAATTGGAGAACTAAGCCCTGGAAAGGACATCCATGGACAGAAGCACCACTGGGAGCCCAGGAGGATCCCTCCAACTGTCTGAAGCCCTTGCTTGTTTCCATACACCTGCTTTATTCTCTATCTTCTTGCAGATGAGCTTTAGCCATTTCAGTCAACAAGGGAGAAAATAACCCTCCAATGTTAAACTCTCAGGCTACTATTTTTTTTCTGTTCAGATAAAATCTGAGTCTCATGGTTTTAATTCCGAATTCCCCAAAAGAGGAACTGGCCAAACCTGGCAAGTGATCCATCATCCAAGCTACGTGAACTTAACACTTTTGCAACCATGTGGATATTTGTTGGAGAAAAACTACAGCAGATATTACCACATTGGCACATAGTTGATGTTTCAGAAACACTAATCCTTTTCCTTTTCTGGAAAACTGTTAAAATAAGCTGATTTTGATTCTTTTGTTCTCAGTTATAATGGACTAATAGCACCTAGTAAGGTCAATATAATAGATGATTTTGTTAACGTTTATTTTTGAGAGAGAGAGAGAGAGAGAGAAGCTGAAGCAGGCTCCACACTATCAGCACAGAGCCCAACATGGGGCTCAAACCCACAAACTGTGAGATCAAGACCTGACCTAAAGTCAAGAGTCAGTCGCTTAACCAACTGAGCCACCCAGGAATCCTAATGGGTGAATTTTTTTTTTTTAATAGTTTATTGTCAAATTAGTTTCCACATAACACTCAGTGCTCATCCCCACAAGTGTCTTCCTCCATGCCCATCCCCCCCTCCCCCCACATCCATCAGTCCTCAGTTTTTGTCAGCATTCAAGAGTCTCTCATGGTTTGCTTCTCTCCCTTTCCCCCACCATTTCTGCCCTTCTTCTCCCCCTTGTTCCTCCGTCAAGTTCCTCCTAATCCTCCTATACGTGCAAACATATGATATTTGTCCTTCTCTGCCTGACTTATTTCGCTCAGCATAACACCTAATGGGTGAATTTTTAAGGTGAGAAATTTCATCAAATTTAGTTGATGGTGGATTTTTAAGATTCCCAGGGAGCATTCATGTGCACTTCATGAAAGGGTGCAGGAAGAGAGTAGACATATACAACTAAGTAAATTCGGGAAAGGTCATAATGATTTGAAGCCATTCAGGTCAGCCTTGGTGTGTGTGTGTGTGTGTGTGTGTGTGTGTGTGTGTGTGTGTGTGAAGTGTGAGTGTGAGTGTGTGTGTGTGTGTGAGATACAGGTTGTATCAAAACAATTGGCTGTTTTCTTGGGGGCAGCAGAGGAGTAAAACTAAAGTGGAATTACATTATACTTCATAAAATAAGACTTACTGAAAGCTCTTATTTTTACATTTTTCTTCCCCCAAATCCCATTCATCTTACTTCTTCCTCCCTTTCTCATACAAAATTTCAAAAACATTTTCAGTATCTTGACTGTAAATTCTCTCCCTTCCTCTACCTTTTGTAGCTTCTTTCCTCCACTATAATCACTTCTTATCTTTTTTAGGCAAATCATTTATCCCTTTTTCATGAATATAATACCTTAGAGTTTGTGAGGCACTGTACTATTTCACATGTATTGTCTCATCTAAATCCATGCAACAATATTATTATCCCTATTGCCAGATGAAGAAATTGAGACTTTGAGATGTCATGTGATTTGCCTGAAGCCACATAGCTCCTAAGTTCTAGAGCTGGGATAAGACCCCAGGTGGATCGGAGTGTGACAAGACCCCCAGGTCCATGTTCATAGATTCTCTGCTGTGATATATGTCCATTATAGAACTTGGGAAGAAACACAAAAGTAGAAGTATGCTTTTTAAGACATCCATAATCTTGGGGCACCTGGGTGGCTCATTTGGTTAAATGTCTGACTTTGCCTCAGGTCATGATCTCACAGTTCATGATTTTAAGCCCCGCATTGAGCCCTGCATCAGCTTTGTGTCTGCAGCACAGGAGCCCACTTTGGATTCTCTGTCTCCCTTTCTGTCTGCCCCTCCCCTACTCATACCCTCTCAAAAATAAATAAACATTAAAAAAATCCTTTATAACTACATCCACAAAGAACAAGTGCTAAAAACTTGTTATCTCTCCTTTCAGTATTTTTAAATGCATAACGAACAGGAATTTTTAATTTTAACACAAGCATTTGGTGATCATTTTTAGGAAATCATCATCCTAAAAAAATAATGAGCTAAGCTCATTTTACAACAGAACATTACTTTAATACCTATGAAAGAGTAAGTAATAGATGTTATTTAAACTATATCCTTAAAATGGAACAAATAATTTGCCAGATATCATTTGGGTTTTCAGTGATCCTATATCATAGTCCAGAATGCTTAATTGTTTAATGGAAAATTTAGGTGTGATTCCATTTACATGTTATTGATGAAATGTTTTTTTTTTTTTAATTTCTAAAGCATTTTCTGCAAGGAAATGTACCCAAATTCTAAAGAAAATGAGACAACAGAAAGATTAAAATTAGGCTTCCAATCTCTTGGACAGTTTCATTTCACGAAATGAATATTGTAGACTTATATTTGAAACAACAGGAACTGAAAAAATGGAGCCATCAACTCAGTTGTATGAGTAGAGTGGAAAGGAAATGTTTTCTAATACATATTAGAAATGTAATAAAGCTGTACTTTTTATTTGGACAAAGCATTGCTTGAGTTTGAAGTTAATGATATATTTTTGTTTCAAAATGAATGCAAATGGAGGCTTTCCTCACAAAGGTTATCTACTAATAGTAAAAGCAAATTAATTTTAAATAGCTATGACCCTCTAGTCAGATGCTATTTTAAGTGATTGGGAGGAAGAGAAGTTGGGTGCCCTAGTTTGCCCTAGTATTCATTCCTCTATATTTTGAGAATTTGAATATATAAACTCTGCCCCTCACACCCCTATTTTTTTTTTAATTTAAAATAATCAATTCTGAGTAACTCGATATCAGCATAGGCTTCAGAAAAGGGCATAACTAGGTTGGGAATCATGTCTCTGCCCTCAACAACACTGCGACCTTGTCAGTAAAATTTCATTGTCTGTAACATGAGAATCAATGTTTGCTAAATGGTGGGGGTTGAGTACCAGTAAATAAATGAAGTGACTAGAATGATACGGTGTATAGCAAGCCCTCTAAAACTTTCCATTTCCATCTCATTCACCTTTCAGTAAGTCCTTGAGCACAGCATCTTTGACTTATCGATCAATAGCAGCAACTCTCACATGTACTCTATACAATAGGTCACACATACACCCATATGCATTGTCTGTCTGTTTACTCTGCCCACCCACTCTGGGCATACTTACTTTCTTTTCATGGAGATGAAGGCTCAAACAGATGAAGTGACTTGACCAGGGTCACACAGCTGGAACTCAAATCCAAGTGTTCTAAAGGCTACCCTGATGCTCTTTTAACTACACTAAAATTGCCTACTTCCTCCACATGTTCAGGAAAAAACATCCAATTTAGGCGATGATTTCCTCACCCCAGCAATTGACAATTAAGGATTCCACTATATACAAAGGGAAAAATTTAGTACAGTTTGAATAGATAGAGCATCCACAATTTTTTTTAAATGTCAGCCCCTCCCTTCTATGGAAAACAGTGTTTTAAGATACGATTAATATTCTAAGCATAGGGTGATGGTAAACACTATGTGTTTGCATTATCACAGGATGACAAAATTACCCCCTCTCAAAGGACCAGCTGCTGTAGGGCGGCTGGCACCCGGGTTGCCTACATTCTCAAAACTATTTTAATTGGTAATTTTCCATTATTTTTTTTTTGGTCAGGGAGGAAATGTATGTGTAAACCTATTAAAGCCATAGAATCTGTTGTGATGAAATGACATCACTGAATCTTAATAAGTGCAGTGTTACACCTCAGAGTTTTGAGGTTAATCAGGGTTCTCCCTGAGACATGAGTCTCTATAACTTAGCTCCCCAAACACGTATGGAAAAGTTATGGGAAAAAATGATAGAAAAATTCTTCTCATTTTTTATACAATATTTTCACTACCATGTTATAATTTTGAATTAATGTGCACAGTATACATGAAACTGTTCATCACATTAAATGTATGCAATGCTGAAAGGAGAGAGCCCAACTTTTGCAATAGGAAGACCTGAGATCATATCCAATCTCTACCCAAATTGCTGACAGCTTTAGATAAAGGACTAGATCACTTGGAACAATTCTCATGTCTATAATGTGAATAGTAAGTCTTATTCCACAAGTTGATGGAAAGGATGTAATCATTAAAATATCATAAATCAAAATTTTCAGTGCTACCAATAACCATTTATTAAGTGCTTATTACATACCACCATCTGTACTAAAGACTTACATGTACATTATTATCTCATTTAATCACCCCCAAGTCTTTATTGTAGATATTTCTAGTATATTTATTTATAGATGTGAACACAGAGTCTGAGAGGCTAATTATTAGTGTTGACAAACTTAGGATATAGAAGGCCTAATAATTGAACTTGGGCTTCTTATTTTATTGGTTTAACAACTATTTGCTAAGGAATAGATGTCCTGAGACATCAGGCATTGTTGGGAAGAAGGAAATGGAGAATCGGAGATGGGTAAGCAACCAGTTAGTGGTGTTTGCTTTACCTTGGCCACTGTGTGGAGAATGCATTAAAAGTTGAGAAGAGAGGCTCTAGGATGAGTCGGTAGAAGGCCATATAAATAATCCAAATGAGAGATGATGTTGATTTCAACCAGGGTGATAACAGTACAGATGAAGAAAGCTGAATGGATTGCTGGTATACTTTGTAGGGAGACCTGAATGTGTGGTGGTTGTAGGATAGGGAAGTCAAGAAAGGGCAGGCCCTTATGTTTTACTCTTAGCATCACAGTGAACTGAGATGGGAAATACTAGAATGGATATTCTGAATAAAGAAAGGAAATCTTTCTAGTCTCAAACCTCATACTTTTAACTATTATTAAAATTTTTACTAATTATCATGAATATAAAAGATATTTAAACTCTATGGATATGTAAATATAGACCACGTGGATAGCTTTATAGAAAAGTCAAATTATTCCTTCCCAAGAGAAAATGCAAAAAGGAAGGTTTATATAGGACTTACCACAATGCTGGGTTTTTCAGAGTAAACACCTAAGGCAAAGATTATCTGAGATTTTCTTTGAATTTTGTGAAATGTGAACTTTAATATCTATAATACTGCTTTATGAATTGGACGTGGGAGAGCAGCATAGAAAAAATATTAGAAGATAATTTACCAGAAATCTAACAGATTTGTTTTAGATGATTGAGTCATGTATATATTTTCTTCTTTCTACATTGTTACATTTTACAAATTTTCTAAAATGACTACATATTACCTGTGTAACTAGCAAATTAAAAATTCAAGAAAAATTAATCTATAATGTTACATTTGCTATGTCTGTATAGTCTGTAGTAAATTCTGAGAACCACTGCAATCATAACCCTCAGTTAAAGCTGTTAAAACTAGCCAAAATAATCATGTAAAGGACAGAGACCTTCAGATGTGTCCTTCTTACCACACCATGTGCAATGTGCTTCCTGTCACAATGGACTGAAGTCCCAGATGGGGTCTGACCAATAGTGCAGTACATTCGGAAATGCCAGGAAGACTGGGGAGTTCAAGGTTTTCTTCATTTCTTTCATTTGGATTGTTTCTTCCGAATATAAAACTTAAAAATTGCTTACTTCATTCCCCCACTTCTTAAGGGTAGCTAACAATGACAATATTCTTTAAAAAATCCTCCTAGCCACCCCTAACGTTTGCATCTTTCCTTTCTTTCAGGGTCAATGATTGTATCTTGCGGGTGAACGAGGTCGATGTGTCAGAGGTTTCCCACAGTAAGGCGGTGGAAGCCCTCAAAGAAGCGGGCTCCATCGTTCGGCTGTACGTGCGTAGAAGACGCCCCATTCTGGAGACCGTCGTGGAAATCAAACTGTTCAAAGGGCCTAAAGGTAATAAAAACATAAATGACTCACAATAAGACATCATTTGACTAAAATTTATACCATAATCCACCTATGATGTACTCTCTTCTTTTATGCTCTGACATTCAGTGCTTGCCTAGAGATTTGAAATCCTACAATAGTGGTTTTTATAAAAGGCCAAGGAAATCAATACTGTTAATATGAACTCAAAGAAAGAAAGGACAGATTTATGTAGGAATGTCCTTATAAGCAATGGCCTTGTAAATATAAACCATTTATATTTTTCTATAAATTTTAATCTTACTGCATCATCATGATTTGACTGACATATAAATTCTTTCTAATTTTTAGGATATAAATGGTGACTCTTCTTTTAATAAAATAGTAATATGAATGATAATAATTTAACTGGTATATCCTGAAATAAGTTATTATATTTTTATAATACTGTTGTGATTTGTTTTGATTTATAATACTCTCATGTGTTATACCCAACAAATACTGCATAATATTTTATATTTGAAATAGTCAAAATAAGTTAAAATTTATGTTTTTAAAGGCTCACAAATCCCCTGAGGCAATTGTAGCTACCCTGGGGAATCACATAAACAGTGAGATGAATCATTATATTAACTTTTTTAAGAACAGTCATTTGAGTTCTGTTCTTCAGAATGATGACATTTAATATTAGCTTAACAGTATTTCAAATATTTTAGAAAAATCCAATAACTGGCTTAACAGTATTTTAAATATTTTTAGAAGATTATGACTGGATAGTTACTATATTATTTGAGTAATTATTTCTATTTCCCTTAAAATCTACTTACTCTCTAATGTTAAATGGGATTTAAAAGGAAATAAGTAAAGACAGTAGTGGGTGGTATTTAAGATCTCAGACCCAAGAATCAGACAGGACTGAGTTTAAAAGCCTGGTTCAGGGATAGCTGCGTGGCTTAGTCGGTTAAGCGTCTGACTTCGGCTCAGGTCGTGATCTCATAGTTCGTGGGTTCGAGCCCCACGTCGCGCTCTGTGCTGACCGCCCAGAGCCTGGAGACTCCTTCAGATTCTGTGTTTCCCTCTCTCTCTCTGACCCTCCCCAGCTCACGCTGTCTCACTNAAAGCCTGGTTCAGCCACTTACTAGCAGAGTGATATTGGTTGGGAAATCTTCTCATTATTAAATGGGGATCATAATGGTAGTATTGGTCCCACAGGGTTTATGAGAATTAAACATTTAACTAAATCTTGCTGGTGGAGTGTAGCCGGCAGAGTCAAAATGTGTAGTTAGAACCTACCTTAGCACCTCACTAGTTGTTTGACTTTATGCAAATCTCTTAACCTCTCTGAGCCTTAATTTTCTCATCTACAAAATGCAGATAGTAATAGTACTTGCCCCTAGAAATGCAAGGATTAGATGAACCAATTCATGTAAAGTATTTAGAGCAGTGGTCAGCCCAAACTGCCAAATAAATATTACCTATATATACATGCTATTTGTAGTATTCTTTACTACAAATGGCTTCAGCCTTTGCTATAATTGCTTGGTAATGTGATGAAAATAAACAAAGATTGCTCTTGGGCTAAATTCAAATGCATTAAAGTCACATAATTAAATCTGGGGGGGAAAAAAAAGAAGTAAGGCATTTGCTTACCACAATGTCTGGTGGTATGAAAGAAAAGACTTTCTAACCTACACATTTGCTTAACTTAACTCATATTTGCAAGTTGCTTTAAAGATCAACAATTTCAGCATTATACTATTTCTATTAAAATATATACTATTTATAAATAAAAGGTAGATATTTCTACAAGTCAATTAGCAATTATTTAGCACAGCCCTAAAGCTAATGCCAGTTTGAAGCACTCAGCAAAGCATTAGCCTCCATTAGCTGGCCTCCTGCTGGCTGAGTCACTCGATGACCTCCAGCAGCTCAGCAGAGCTTTTCAAGGTTCTAGGGAATCCATAGCCCAAATTCGTGAATTTTATCAGGAAAAGAGGTTTGGGGGATCTTTCTTTTGGTACTAAGGCCCCCTCTGGTTGGCTTCTGCAGTCTGGTTTTCTCCTTTGAGCTCGGAGTAGGGCAGGAATTGCCGTGGGACATAGAAAAGGGGAAATGGGGACAGATAATCCACCAAGAATACCCAGGCAATAACCCAAAGGTGCATGGCATATGTATGATAGATTTGGTTTACTTACTCACCTGTGGAAAACCAGGAAACTGTTATAACTAACCTTGCATCCCAGACTCATGCCACATCCCTATGTTGAGGGGTGTGGGCCTTTTGTTCCTATTCGAGTTATGTTGAGTCACTCATACATTTTTGTACTGTCACCATGCAGAGGTCACTGATGGAGATTTTTTTTTTCTACACAAAATTTACTGACATACAAAAAAAAAAAAAAGAAGTGGTTTTAGTCAGTGTTTAAATTCCTAATGCCTTTGCCAATGCCTTAAACACTGGAAGTGCTGACTCAGTAAATTAAATAATTAGTCTCTACATTAAAGGTGATGATACCTTGCAATGCTCACTTCACTTGACATCTTATAATTCTGTGTTTTTGAATGATGATGTATTTAAAATAAATTTCTACCAATGTTTAACTCATACTGTGGGAACTCTCATGCACCAGGGAAGATGAAGATGAAACAGATGTGATTCTGATAGAAGAATCAGAAAATTCACACAGGAGAGAAAGACATAAAGGCACCTAACTTTAATGCAAGGCAAAATGAAATCAGCTCTGTTATGAAATGTGTGTCATGATTCAACTTAACCAGGAGAGCCAAAATTCTCTGGAACATTTAAAAATTTCTTTTTTTTAATGTTTTAAACTCACAAACTGCGAGATCATGACCTGAGCTGAAATCAAATGCTTAACCAACTAAGCCACCCAGGTACCACACCATAAATTTTTTAAAGATAATTTATTTATTTTGAGAGAAAGAGTGTAAGCAGGAATGGGGGGGAGAGAGAGAGAGAGAGAGAAAGAGAGAGAATCACAAGCAGGCTCCATGCTGTCATCACAGAGCAAAACTCAGAGCTGGATCTCACAAACCATGAGATCATGATATGAGCTAAAATCGAGAGTAGGATGCTTAATTGACTGAGCTACCCAGCACCCCAGAACATTTAAAATTTAACACATGCCCACAGATCCTTATCTGCCCTTCATTGAGCATGTGGCCACTTTAGATAGTCAACATCAGCTCTCTAGCCAACTTGGCTAACTAGTCTTGATTACGTTTATATAATACAGAGCTAACTAGATGTTTTCATTAATTTAGTCTTTCAGTGATTCAAAGAATATTAAGTATTTATTATGTTCTTAGCACAGAAGCTGAAAATGGAGATACACAAAAAAAGTAGGAATAGTTCTTGCTCAAAAACATGTAAGCCTGAGGTAGAATACACCTATAATATGGGGCGCCTGGGTGGCTTAGTCAGTTAAGCGTCCGACTTTCGCTTAGGTCATGATCTCGCGGTTCGTGGGTTCAAGCCCCGCGTCGGGCTCTGTGCTGACTGCCAGCTCAGAGCCTGGAGCCTGTTTCAGTCTGTGACTCCCTCTCTCTCTGACCCTCCCCTGCTCACGCTGTCTCTCTCTCTCTCTCCTAGAAATAAATTTTTAAAAAAATTTAAAAAAAAAGAATACACCTATAATATAAATTGGCAAAAAATACTAAAGTGAATGTAAAAGATTGTAAAGTGGCTAATTAAATAGCGGGTCAAAGAAGACTTCTTTAAGGACACGCCACTGTCCTTAAAAATAAGAGTTAGCCAGATAAAAAGTGGAGGAGAGCATCCAGACAGAAGTAAAACATGTTATATGAAGGCTCTAAAATAGGAAAGATCTTGATACCTTTTAGGAACTGAAAGAAATCAGTCATGACGGGGTTTAATGATAGGATAATGAGTGACAGAAAATGATATTGTCAAGGTAAGCAGGGCCAGATCATGCACAGCCTTGTTGACCATATTTTAAATTTGTTATTTTATTTCAAGTGCAACAAGACGTTATTGTAAAATTGTCAGCATGTGAGTGATATGATCAAATTAGTCATTTTCAAATGATCATTTGGCTACTGTGAAAAAAAATGCATTGAAGGAGCAAGAGTGGGAGCAGAGATCAGTTAGGTGTTACTTGGTGAAGGTAAAGAACAGTGGATGGAGTTAAACTATATGTCAGAGGTATAGTTGATGCCACTTACTGATAGTCTAGATGTGGGGCATGTCTAAGGATGAGACCCAGTTTTCTAATTGAGCAGCTGAATGGATTCGGGTGCCATTAGTGAGACTGGGAAGACTAGGGAGGAACACTTGTGAGAAAAAGATTAGGAATTCACTTTTGGACATGTTGAGATGCCTGTGATATATTTATAAAGGAGATCAAGGAGGCAGAAGTGGAAAATATGTCTGAAATCCCTGTCAAGTTAATATTCTGAATTTATCCTATATTTGTCAAATATCTGGAGTTGGGGAAATATCTGAATACTTGACTTTCTCTCTTTTCATCATAATCTTTAATATAAAATTATAAATATGACTACATTAACTATTATGAACAGTTATAATAAAAAATAAAAATCTGTTTTATAGATATTCTTAGTGCCCAGACTACTTTTATATTGGGATTGATTTTGGTTTTATTTGTTTTGTTTTGGTTTTGGTTTTTGGATTTTTTTGTTTGTTTGTGTATGTGCTTCTTGCTATATAGATGGAATGTTAAGGGATCTTGAAAAATAATTTGTGACAGAGTTAAATTATAGTTTTCTAATTCCATATCTTTATGTTTACTCCATAATTGTACAAATTACTAATTCTGAAATGACCTTTGATGTATATGATTCTTAGTAGCAGTGCTGATCTTCCCAATATTCAACTAGAATCATCTGGCTGGTGATTTATGGCCATGTATTTCAGTAATTAATATTTGGGTAATATGCACTAATAATTTAGAAGGTCTTAATAATATGTAAAAATTTTCCTTACCTCACATTTATAGATTTGGTCACTGCAAGCAGCTGGGGTTTCTGTTTGTGGACAGTTTAGAAAAAAAATGGGTAATCATGTATAGGAAGTAGCGATTAGCAAATTCATTTGAATTTGTCAAGCAACCAAAAATATTCAAGGAACAAAATCTGAAGTGGCCATGTGGTTTCCCAGGAAATCAGTTTACAATGAAAGTCTTTCTAGTGACTTTCCCAAGAACGTTCTAAGTCATAATTTCTAACAAGCTATATAATTAAACATGTGCAGACTTATTTGTTTCTATGGCCCAAGCCAAGGAAGCCTACACCTATACAAGAAATGAAATGTCTTCTTTTCAGATGTCCTTATTGCTTAAAGATTATACAATTAGTTTAAGGCCAAGTTTTAAAATTGAAAATGTTAATATTCAAAAGTAGACTTGCTTGCTTATTTTAGACACTTTATTTTTTAATAAAACATGAAAGTCTAGCAAAAAAATTCTGTAATTCTTTATTATTTTAAAAAGTGTTTTTATATATATTTTAATTTTTTCACACACATATATGCAAATATATAGCAGTTATATAGTTGTGTAACCAAACTAAAAATGTGGTGAAGATTGTAGCTCTCAGCCTTGTATAAGAAGTAAAATTAAGTATTAAATACCCTGACTATAAGTCATTATATTAATGACCATTTATAATGTGTATACTTCAGTCATTAGAAAAGCCACATATGCAGTGGTAAGGATCCTGGGTACCTTTAAGTAGCAAGTGTCTTAACTGCTTTGTGCCTCACCTTCTTTGCATGAAAATAGATATAATTTGAGTATCTAATTTATAATGTTATTTTAAGGATAATAATAGTAATTTTGAATACATGTTCTTACTATTTTTACTCTTTTTATTATGATAATTGGCCCAAATTTGAATTAAGGCAAAGCACATACTCATCCCAGTGCTTTAAAAGAGCCTCTCCTAGTATTTTATACAGACTTGTCTTTTAGTAAGTATTATTTGTTGGCTTAATAAATTAAAAGTTAATTAGGGGTGCCTGAGTGGTTCAGTCAGTTAGGCGTCTGACTCTTGATCACAGTTCAGATCATGATTTCACAGCTTATGAGATCAAGCCCCACATCAGGCCCTGCTCTAACAGTGCAGAGCCTGTTTGGATTCTCTCTCTCCCTCTTTCTTGCTCTCTGCCCCTCCCCCACTCATTCTCTCTCTCTCTCTCTCTCTCTCTCAAAATAAATAAAACATTTTTAAAAAGTTAATTAAAATTTCTTAATATTCAGCAGTTCCAGATAGAGACAATATATATATTTTTGTGTGACAACTAAGATTTCTGCATGCATATGCATACAAATACACAAAAAAGTATTAGTGTTAGCATATATATATGTACCTATACTGTATATGTAGCTGTGTTCTCTCTAGTTCTAAACAAATTTTTTTCTAACAGGTCTGAGTTATTGATGTAGCATATCCATATATGTTTATATGTATATATTTTCCCTTAGCTTTCCTAGCATGGGCGTATATTTCAGTAGGCTTCATGTGTAGAAAAATCTTCAAGCATATTGAATGGACCTCACATGTCTCCTTACTACCAACTTCTACCGCATACCCTCACCAGTGTAATCATCTCCAGCTTCTGACCTCTCCAGTTAAGTCAAAGGTTATCATCATCACCAATTTAAAGAGCTCAGAGTCCTTTTATTTTGATTCCTCTCTCTTCACCACTGCTTTTATTAAATCAGGTGCTGTGTCCTTTGGAAATTACCTCCAATACAGGTAGTCTTGTCCTTAAAAATCTCCACTGCCATTATTGTGGTGTTCATATCTTCATTATGTCTTATCTGATCTACTGAAATAGATTCCATTGTCAATCCCTCCCTTTCTGCTTACATTCCCCCTCCTAGATAAATCTTATAAAAATCATGGTCATTGTTTTCTCCTGTTCAGAAGTCACTAGTGGTTATTCATTGCCACTAGATAAAAAAAATCTAAATTTCTTGCCATAGCACTTCATGCCTCCTATGTCCTCTCTCTCTTCCAGGGACAGAATTCCATTTCATCCTTCTCTTCTGTCTTCTCTCACTCATGCAGCTCCACATCCAGGGAAGGTAGAATCAGGCCATATTCTCCTGCCTTTAGGGCTTGCTCATCCCATTCCCACCTTTGGAATGCCTTTCCTTACCACTATGACCACTGCTTGTTGAAATCATAGCCATTTCCCAAGAGCCATGCCAGTTCAGTTTTGTTTCCTTGAAAACTATTCCAGATTGATCCAGTTAGAAGCAATCTTTCACTTTTAAGAACTTCAAGAATGCTTTATTCCTGGGGTGCCTGGGTGGTTCAGTCAGTTGAGTATCTGACTCTTGATTTCAGCTCAGGTCATGATCTCACAGTTTTTAGGACTGAGCTCCACATCAGGCTCTGGCCGGCCAGTGTGGAACCTGCTTAGGATTCTCTCTCTCCCTCTCTCTCTACATTTCTACCTCACATGCTCACTCGATCTCTCTCCCTCAAAATAAATAAATAAACTTTAAAGTAAATGACTTATTCCTTTCTCTGTATTCATTCTTTTGTTACCAGGTCATCCAAGTAACCTATAAGGTATAGAAAGGATACACATCGGCAACCTAAATTAAGAAGATAAGCTAACTGCTAGTTCTGACACTTAAGACACTTTAGCTTATGATTTCTGCCCCAACCTGTGTTAAATTGGAAGAATTTAATGAATACTGAAAAGGAACGTACAAGCCCTACATTTATTCTGTGACCAGACTCTCAGCAGTAAGTGGGAAGAACTGGGGTGGAAAGGTGGAGGGGAGTCCAAAACATATCATGACTGTCACAGCAGTATGGCAAGCGGAAAAGGGAATGGCCAAGATGGAAGATGAATAATTTTATTGCCAGGAGGAGTCCCTTATGAATAAAACCCTTGCACTGTCCTGTTTTGTTTTTTTTTTTCATACTTTACAGTAACAATCTGTTCAAGTAATTGGGACAAAAACAGTATTTGAAATATCTAGCACTTTGCTAAAAAGGATGATTAATTGAAAACCAATTTCCAAATTACTGAGGATTTTTATTTTATTTTTTTCTTAGTAGCCTACTTGACAGATTTATTGTCCAGCTTGGTTAAATATTAATGTGGCATCCATCTGATATTATAGAAAATTTCCCAAATATCTAACCTGAATGAAGTTATGATTTGTCTCTATCTCCACACTCGATATATTTTTATTTCATATGTCCTTGTTCCTCCATCTGCTCTTGTTTCTGCTTCCTCTGACACTAATATGGCTTCTTCAGAGTTGATAGGAGAAAGGCATCTGACAGTTTCCAGAGATGGTTACTTGGTAAATTATTCTACAACTTGAATTTGGTATATAGGCCTAGAGCTGCAGATATTGAGCATACAGTAAGTGTTGCATGAACATGTAAATGAACTAAGATTTTAGCTAAAAATTAAAGGCCTCATCCTTATACATAGTACAGAGATTGCCTACACTGAAATCATTCTTTTTATTCTCTCTGTCCATGGATAGTTTTGCTCATGGTATTCTCTACCAACCTGGACTCCTGTCATCTGACCACAATAACTCAGAAATGATTAGGATACCATAGTTTTCAGATGTCGTGAATTCAGCTGTTCATACCCAAGCAGTTCACCAGACTGCTAGGTAAAAACTGAACACAAAGTTTATGCAGCTGCTTTGAGTACTGGCATCCAAGCATGCATTGCATCAAGGGACACCATACATTCCCACCTTTCTTACCATGGAGTAGATTATAATGTGTATTCATTTTTAATGTATAAAAAAAGTTGTGTCTCTGAATGTAAAGCACAGTTCACTCTTTATTGAGACCAATGTCCTGGACTCTGAGATCTAAGTGGCAGGTAGACCAATCTGTGGTGAAGGACTATTTTGAATAATGGTTTGATTCTTAATAAGCACAAATGGCAAATTCAGCTGTTTGGCATGAGGTCTCAAAACACTACATTTTCCTTTTATTGCTAAATTTCTTCAGTGCTTTTGAATTACCAGAATTGTTCCCTTGAGTACCCAGAGAGATTTGTTTGACTGTATATGCAGTGAAACCTCTTATTGAAATATAATATTTAGAGGCAAAGAGAAAATGCCTATTTGTGTTAAGCCAGAGAAATAGTCTTGGAAATATATTGTGCCTAAATTACCACTCTCTGTCTCCCAAAAGAACAAATCCTTTTTTTTTTAATTGGACAAAGGACAATAACATTTGATGAGTTCACCTTGTTCCCAAGCATTTTCTGTAGAATTTCCTGAGTATTTACATGGTCAGTCTCTGATTATTTCTGGATAAAAGATATGTCCTTGTGGATTGGGAAGTTCTTTCTCTAAGCTAGTATTTAGTCAATCTTCATAATGATATTTGTAAGAAAGCTCTCTCCTGAAATCTTATAACAAATGATCTATTCATGAAAAAAAAACAAACTACAGATATTGCCACTATAATCCTTCTGCCATGTGTATTGTAACATTATAGGAGGGTGAAACAATTGATTACATTGCTAAATTACTTTGGAAATTAAAGAATGATGCTCCGCCTCTCATTTGCCCTTTGAGGACAAGATGTGGCCACTGGTTCTTTTCTTCGTTTACTTCTTTGCTGTTTAGAGTAGCTCAGAATGTTTAATGAAATTTATGGTTAAGGACTCCTTAAAGTCAAAATTATTTTATCATGAAAATTGCAGATTTCAAAAATGTATTGTAGTAGATGTAGTTTGATTTTTTGACATTCAAAAGTTTTATAATTAAAACAGCACACACCGTTTACCTAGCTGTGAATATTTGATGACGTAAATATTTACCTATGTAACACTTTTTAAAGTTTTTAAAGGAAGTGAGATGCCATGGTAGATACTGTGACTATAAATCTTTCTAATTTATGATCAGTAGCAAAGCGATTTTATTAGGATTGGACAGCCCCATACCTGTTAAATGGGAATATTAAGTAGCTACCTTGGCTATTGTGAGAAGTTAATGAGACTCTGGGTACATCTTAGTGCTCAAAAAGTTTAAGGGTGCTTCCTTGCTTGCTTTTTTAAGAAACAAATACATGCAGAAAATAATCTTCATTCAGTCAGTACTTTATTTCAGAAACATTTATTAAGCTAGGCATTTCAAAGTGGTAAATCAAAATAACATTAGTTAAATAAAGAAGTTTTGACTTTTCTTCCAAATACCTTCTTAGGCATTCATCTAGACTGGAATAACACAGTCCTCTTTTGGTTGGGTGTAACTTCATACTAAATTCATTGCAATCCCTTAACTAAATCCCTTTTGGTTCCCTAACTCTTCAACCAGCCTACATTAAATTCTCCTCCTCCTATGGAACGTTGAGATCCAATAAAATTAAAGATTGTGGTATTTTTTTATTCATGAACCATGACTCCAAGTGCCATTAGCTGTCAGTCAAAAGCCTTATACGATACGGACTTTATCTCTGAGCACAATTCAATTGCAGCTAGATGCCTTGGATACTTTATCTCTTATAGAAAGTTAATAGGAAATATAAAATAAGATCTCTGCTGGGGCGCCTGGGTGGCTTAGTCGGTAGAGCGTCCGACTTTCGCTTGGGTCATGATCTCGCGGTTCGTGGGTTCGAGCCCCGCGTCGGGCTCTGTGCTGACTGCCAGCTCAGAGCCTGGAGCCTGTTTCGGTCTGTGACTCCCTCTCTCTCTGGCCCTCCCCTGCTCACGCTGTCTCTCTCTCTCTCTCTCTCCTAGAAATAAATAAAAAACATTAAAAAAAAAAAATAAGATCTCTGCTTTTAAAATCCATAAAAATGCCAACTTAGGAATTTGTAAATATGAAATATGTTATGATTTATCCAGTTCTGTTATCTTACCAAGAAACCACTGAAATTTGGAAAATTGCACAATAAAGATGATATTAGGAAAAGTTGAGAATTATCAGTCAAGGCTAAATAGAGAGAAGTTAGTAAGAAGAAAAAAGCAACAATAAGAAGGGAAATAAATGAGGCACATTAACTAGGTGAGTCAGTCCCTTATAGTTATGAAGGAAGAAAGTATATATAATTTCTCCAGCATAGACCATTAATCTTAAGAAGAAAGACTTCAATAGTTGCTTCCCAGGAACCCAAAAATATTTTGTGAATATTCATGAGCAGCTGAGTCACATAGGAAAGTTTAGTCTTCATAGTTCTATTCATTTGAATAAACTGAATGTTGTACCTGTAGGTTTTTAAAAATCATAATAATGTTGATGTGCAAGAATTCTTAAGTGTCAAATATTCTGATCTCTTAAAATGAACATGCATTCATTCATTTATTTAGCAAAACAGTAATTGAACACCTTTTAACTATGTGACAAGTTGGAGATAGAGACATAGTGTGCCCTCAAGGGAGACAGTGGTCCAAGTATAGGTGTGGAATGTACGTATACATAATAATTATAGTACTACCAGACAAATATATACACAGGTTTTTTACAAGGAAACCTTGACCAAGACTTCAACTTCTGCTTTAATGTTCTGGAAAGAAACAGCTTTCAAACACTAGTGATAGCTATTCACTTGGGAGACTGCCCCATTCACTGGATTCCCCTCCCTTCTTAAAATTGAGCTGAAACCTTGAATTCCTTTGAAATTGTCTATTGATCTTACTTCTGCCCTCTCCAGCTATGATGGACAACTCTTCATAGGAGAGCCCTTCATTTATTTGTAGGCCACTGTCAAATCTCCATTTTATTTTTAAAAAAATTTTTTTAACGTTTTATTTATTTTTGAGAGAGAGATAGAGACAGCATGAGCAGGGGAGGATCAGAGAGAGAGGGAGACACAGACTCCGAAGCAGGCTCCAGGCTCTGAGCTAGCTGTCAGCACAGAGCCTGTTGTGGGGTCCGAACCCATGAACCGTAAGATCATGGCCTGAGCCGAAGCCGGACGCCCAACCGACTGACCCACCCAGGTGTCCCCCAAATCTCCATTTCCTGTAGGCTAAGGAATGTTCACTTATTAACTGTTCTTGATACATCATGATTTTCAGACCCTCTATTTTATTGCTTGCAACCTACAAATTTTCTCAAGTTTGGCAATATCCCACCTAAGTAATATACAGAATTTATCTAGAGATCCCTTGATATATATTCACCATATAGCCCATGGTGAATAGAGTTTTATATGTGAGCTCCATACTCTGTTTATTTAATATAATATAAAGTTGTATTAGCTTGATTTTTAAGACCCTTTTGGTTGACTCTATCCAAATTGCATATTTCTGTATGTAAGTATTTTATATGAAATACTGGCTTTTATATATATTATTTTATATTTTAGAATAATTGATTTTTACTGTAAGTTTATAAATTTAGATTTATCTCTATTAAATGTAAAATTGTTGGACTGAGCCTAGCATACCAACCTATTGATATCATTCTTGACAGTAATTTAACTAGCCCTTATATTAGCCACCCTTTTCTTATTTGTGTACATTACAAGTGACCTAAAGGAAGATAGATGGATAGAAGGATAATTAGAAACAGGATGGAATTTGGCAGGGACACATATTGCCCAGCTCACATAGATATAAAAATGAATCCCACATATATAAGAAAAGACTGAGAGTAAAAATAACAGAAAGATAAGGATAAAAATGCCTGTTTTTAATCATTATATTTTACATCTGAAACTAATATAACACTGTATGTTAAGTATGCTTGAAAATAATAATAATAACAATATCATCATCTGTAGGCACAGTTCTCCATGCAGCAGAATCTATGTACTACTAAAGAACTAGTTTCCAGGTTATGAGAACAGATTAATCTTAGTTGTTCACGGAAATTCTGTCCTCCAATAACTCACAAAATGAATGACACCTAAGGAAAATCACTAACAACAAATTTTTTTTTCTGACAGTGATGAAAGAAGGAATGAAGTACAGCTTAATATGATACTCTTTTTTAAAAAAACTGTGATAAAGGGCAGAAACAGTAGCAAAGAGGCTTATAAAGGCTCAGATGTTACCCCACTCCCATTCCCCTCCTGAAACTAGATTGGTGACGGACAAAATCCTGAGACTTCTTGCTGACACCAGTAAATCTGGAGAAGAGTACATTGAGCCTTGCCTTTTTTCAAAAAATAATTGAAACTTGCTTTTGGGAGAATCTAAAGTGGGGAAAGTGACTAGTAATGCTGATATTCTCTGATGGAAGTGAAGATTCTGTAACCATGCCTTGAATTAGAGAAATTGCCCTAGTACATATACTTTTGTATAGAACATTTAACAAGAATCTCCAAGATAGTAGAATTTGGGTGTTCTAAGAAAAATGACACTCTTGTGTACAGCCTCTACCTTGCTCTCCTCCAACTCCCTCCCCAGTTGTTGCCTCAGGTGCAGAAGCAGTTAGAACACAAACTATGTAGAACCCCCCGCCCCACTGTAACTCAGAAGGAAAAACAAAGTGTTCATAGGCAAAAATAAAAAAGGAAACCAGTTACATACACTATATCAGAACAAATAGTATCTAATTGAATTACCCAATCATGAGCAAGATGCAAACATTTTAATAATTCTGTAAACATACTATAATCAAAATGAAAAAGAAGCATCATCATTACAATCTAATTTATTAAGCACTTATATGTTAGGCACTTACATATGGATAGCACTTATGCATATTCATCCTTATAAGAATTCCTATGTGCTACTTTTATTACATATGCAGATATGAGATTCAATAACTTGCCTAAGAGTATATAAATAGTAATAGGGACAGTATAAAATTTTCTGGCTCCAGAACTTGTTCTATTACCCCTAGGTGATCTTAGTCTTTATAACATGCAAATAAAAGGAAGAAAGAAATGAGACAAATAGCTCAAAATATAATTCAAGGAACAGAAATGAATTACTCATGATTCATGCTATAGAAGAACTTAAGAAAAGAAGTTCAATAAAATAAATTCTGAAAGACAAAATGATAAAGCTACAGACTGAGCTGCAAAGAAAAATTGCACACCTGAGGAATCCAATAAAGGACCTAAATAGCATCTTTACAGAATTCATGAATATATCATAAACAGTAAGAAAAAATAAATGTCACTGAAGTTAGTGACAAAGAGCAAAGCTTGAGATAATCACAGTGAGCATAAACGTAAAAAAAATAAAGGGAGAAAAGAATATTCTAAACCTACATCAAACAGGTACTGCAGTTTTGAGGAAAAGATCTGGTGGCCCAAGGTGTTCAGACAAGCCAAGAGTTCAAAAGATACATCGTTAGCCATGCACATTTTCTTAAAATATTCCCTTTATCACTGCCATTATTTGCATTGTTCCATAGATAAGTTTGTTTATGAATTGAAAACATAAAAAATAATTTTATTTGTGATGATAAACCAAAGGAAGTCATCCAAAAATTATTGAAAACTATGATAGAATTCAGTAAGGTAACCATGTATAAAACTAGTATACAGAAATCATTCAACATATAAATATAGGCACATATATAAAGTAACCAGTTAAAAGACATAATGGAAGAAAATATACCATTTATAATAGCAACAAAAATTATAAATATTTAAGAGTAAACCTTTTGAGAAACATGTGCTATTCATATAAAGGTAACTTTAAAATGTTACTAGGAAATGTATTAGAAGGGAAAACCATTAGACATCATTGGAAAGGAAGATGCAACATTAAAAAAGCTAAATTTCACTTTCATACTAAAAATTTAAAGGAAAAATACTAATGAAAAATATTTGAACCAGAAAAACTTATTCTAAAGTTATATAGAAGAATCAATAATCAAGAATAGTGAAGAAAATTCAGGAAAAGAAAAATAATAAAATATGTCCAGGCCCACCAGATATTAAAACATATTATAAAGCTACAATAATTAAAAGTGGGGCACCTGGGTGGCTCAGTCGGTTGGGCGGCCAACTTCAGCTCAGGTCATGATCTCAGTTTGTGGGTCTGAGCCCCGCATTGGGCTCTGTGCTGACAGCTAGCTTAGAGCCTGAAACCTGTTCCAGATTCTGTGTCTCCCTTTCTCTCTGACCCTCCCCTTCTCCTGCCATTTCTCTCTCTCAGAAATACATAAAACATTAAAAAATTTTTTTAAATAATTAAGTAAAAAGATCTATCAAAATAAAGATGAAAAAACCAGTACTAGACAAGGCACATAAAGAAATTTAGTATATGATAAAGATGGCATTTTAAATGAGGAGGAGAAGATCGATTGTTTACTAGGTTATATTGGAAAACTGCCTTTATTTTTTTAAAAAGAAAATTGTATCCTTACTTTGTAATCTAAACCCAAATAAGTTGTCACTTAATCAAATGTTTATACTTAAAAATGAGAGCATAGAACTATAAAGGTAGTGATAGGTAAGTTGAACTGAAGTAAAATTAGGAATTTTGTTGACTAAAAGAGAGTGGAAGAGAGGGGCACCTGGGTGGCTCAATCAGTTAAGCGTCTGACTCTTGGTTTCAAATCAGGCCATAGTCTCTGTGCTCTGTGCTGACAGGGGAGAGGCTGCTTGCGATTCTCTCTCTCTCTCTCTCTCTATCTCTATCTCTCTCTCTCTCTCTCTCTCTCTTTCTCTCTCTCTCCCTCTCTCTCTCTCTGCTCCTCCCCTGCTTGCTCTCTCTGTCTCTCTCAAAATGAAAAAATAAACTTAAATTTTTTAAAAATATTAATTATAAAATAAATAGTGAAAAAGAAAAGCTACAGAGTGGAGAAAATGTTCCCAATAAAGCTACCACACTTTTACTCAAAATGAAAAACTGTAACTTAAAGTACAAGATACCATTCTTTTACCTCTCAAACTGTCTGCATTCAAAACCTGTGAAAATGCACTGTGTTGACATGTATGAAGAAGGAAACTGATTCACATATTGGTGGTGGAGTATAAACTGCTCCATTATCTTGAAAAGCAGTGTTAAAATTCTTCCATCTTTTTAAATGCTCAAACCATTTGGTGTTGTGATTAGTGATTGTACTTTTAGCAAGTCTTCCTATAAATGAACTTGCATATATGTCACATAAAGTTAATTGCAACAATAGCTCTAGTATCCAAAAATGCAAAACAATCTAAATGGCAAAAGAAAAATGGCTACAATAATTACAATACATCCATATAATTTAATGCCAATTATCTGTTTAAAACATGAGGAGCTCTGTATGTACACTTAAGGAACAAAATCCCATATGTATTATTACTGCATACATGGTGTAGGCAGTATACATGTTTTACCATTTATACAGAAGAAAAATGATTATAAACAATATGCTTGTATATACATAGCAGATATTTAGAAAAATAATTGGTAATAGCCATCACCCCCACAGAAAAACTATATGGGAGGAAAACTTACTTTTTTACTGCATATTCTTTTTACCTTTTGAAATGTCTATCATGTACATATAGAATACATATATTTTAAAATAACAAAAATGTTCTTTTTAAGGAAAAAACAAAAAAATCTATTTAGGAATAGAAAGATGAACAGATACACAAAGGGAAAGGGAAATAGGATTGGCAATATTAATACCAGAAATATAAAAAGTTAAGGATTTTTTATCTTAAAGTGCTTACTTATTTTCTAGTTATAAAAAGTAAAAAGCACTGTGTGTAATGAAATCATAACCAGTCATGGAAGTACCATTAACACTTATAAAATTAAAAGCATAAACTATGACACCATATAGCTAAAACATGGAGAGGAGTAAAGAATGGGTTCAAACTTAAATGACCATCAACTTAAGATAGACTGCTGTATGCAGAAGATGTTACATACAAATGTAACAGTAACCACAAATCAAAACCAGTAATAGGTATGCAAAAAATAAAGAGAAAGGAATCCAAGTCTATCACTAAAGAAAGCTAACTTATGGAGAAAGAAGAGAGAAGTAAAGAAAGGAACAGAGAAGAGCCACAAAAAAAATACAAAAAAATAACAAAAAGGCAAAAAATACATACCTATCAATAATTACTTTGAATGTAAGAGGATGAAATGCTCCAATCAAAAGACATAGGGTGACAGAATGGATTAAAACAAACAACAAAAAAAGACTATATGCTGCCTTCAAGAGAATCACTTCAGGTCTAAGGACATATGCAGATTGAAAGTGAAGGGAAAGGACAAATATTTATCCTGAAAATGGATGTGAGAAGAAAGCCACTTAGCAATACTTATACTAGACAAAATTGCTTTTAAAACAAAGACTATAATAAAAGACAAAGATGGACACTATATAGTCATTAAGGGGATAATCCAGCAAGACATAACAATTATAAATACTTATGCACTCAACATGAGAGCACCTAGGTACATAAAACAGTTAATAACAAATATAAAGGAAATAATCAATAGTAGTACAACAATAGTAGGGGACTTTAATATTCCACTTACATCGGTGGACAAATCATCCACACAGAAAATCATTAAGGAAACAGCAGCTTTGAGGGACATATTGGACCAGATGGATTTAATAGATATATTCAGAATATTCCATCCCAGAATAGCAAAAACACATTATTTTCAAGTGCACATGGAACATTCTCCAGAGTAGATCACATATTAGGTCACATAACCAGTCTCAAGAAATTAAAAAGGATCCAAATAATACTATGCTTCTTTTCTGACCGCAACACAATGAAACTGGAAATCAGCCACAAGAGGAAATCTGGGAAGACCACAAATACATGAAGGTTAAATAACATGCTACTAAACAATGACTGAGTCAACCAAGAAATCAAAGAGGAAATCAAAAAGTACATGCAAACAAATGAAAATGAAAACACAGTGACCAAAAATCTTTGGGATGCAGAAAAGGTGGTTCTAAGAGGAAAATTTACAGCAATACAGGCCTATATCATGAAGCAAGAAAAATCTCAAATAAACATCCTAACCTCAAACCTAAAGGAGCTAGAAAAAGAAGAATAAACAAAACTCAAATCCAGCAGAAGGAAGAAAATGATCAAGATTAAGCAGAAATAAATGATACAGACACTGAAAATAAAAAACGAATAGCAAAGATCATTGAAACAAGGAGATGATTCTTTGAAAAAGTCAATAAAATCAATAAGCCTCTATCCAGACTCATAAAAAAAGAAAGAAAAGAAAAGAAAAGAAAAGAAAAGAAAAGAAAAGAAAAGAAAAGAAAAGAAAAGAAAAGAAAAGAGAGAAAAAAAGTGCTGGGGGGGTACTCAAAATCAGAAACAAAAGTGGAGAAATAACAACACCACAGAAATACAAATGATTATAAGAGAATATTATGAAAAATAATATGGCAACAAAGTCAACAACCTAGAAGAAATGGATAAATTTCTAAAAACATAGCCTAACAAAACTGAATCAGGAAGAAATAGATAATATGAACAGACCGAATACTGGCAAGGAGATTGAATCAGTAATCAAAAATCTCCCAGGAAACAAAAGTCCAGAACTAGATGGTTTCCCAGGTGAATTCTTTCAAACATTTGAAGAAAAATTAATATTCTTTTCAAACTGTTGCATAAAGGATAAGAAAGAAGGAAGAAGAAAAAAGAAGAAAGAAGAAGGAGGAGGAGAAAAAGGAGAAGAAAGAAGGAAGGAAGAAAGAAGGAAGGAAAAAGGAAGGAAGAAGGAGAAAGAGAAGAAGAACTTCCAAATTAATTCTATGAGGCCAGAATTACCCTGAATTCAAAACCAGATACACAAAACAAAAAACAAGAACTATAGGCCAATATCTCTGATGAACATAGATGCAAAAATCCTCAACAAAATATTAGCAAACTGCCAGCAAATACATTAAAAAATCATTTACCATGATCAAGTGGGATTTATTCCAGGGACGCAAGAGCGGTTCAATACTCACAAATCAGTCAGTGTGATACATCACATCAACAAGAGAAAGGATAAAAACCATATGATCATTTCAATAATTCAGAACAAGCATTTGACAAAGTATAGCATCCATTCATGATAAAAACCCACAGGAAAGTATGTTTAGATAGAACATAACCTCAACCTGATAAAGGCCATATATGAAAAACCCATAGCTAGTATCATCTACAGTGGGGAGAAACTGAGAGCTTTTCCCTTAAGGTCAGGAATAAAACAAGAATGTCTATCCTCACCACTTTTATTCAACTTGAAATCCTAGACACAGCAATCAGACATGAGAAATAAATAAAAGGCATCCAAATTGATAAGGAAGAAGTAAAACTTTCACTAACTGCAGATTGCATGATACTATATATAGTATAGTACAAGTTGATGGCCACTTAAGTTTGAATCCTAAATACTCCACCAAGAAACTACTGGAAGTGATAAATGAATTCAGTAAAGTTTCAGGGTACAAAAAAAAAAAAAAAAAAAACCCAACAATGTGTAACATTTCTATACACTAATAACAAAGCAGCAGAAAGAAATTAAGGAAACAATCCAATTTACAATCGCACCAAAAAGAATAAAATACCTAAGAATAAACTTAACCAAAGAGGTAAAAGACCTGTACTCTGAAAACTATAAAACATTAATGAAAGAAATTGAAGACAACACAAATAAATGGAAAGACATTCCATGCTCATGTATTGGAAGAACAAATATTGTTAAAATATCTCTAATATCCAAAGCCATCTACAAATTTAATGCAATCCCTTTCAAAATACCAATAGCATTTTTCACAGAACTAAAACAAACAACCTTAAAATGTGTATGAAACCACCAAAGACCCCAAATAGCAGAGAAATCTTGAAAAAGAAAAACAAAAGTGGATGTATCCAGACTTCAAATAACATTACAAAGCTGTAGTAATCAACACAATATGGTACTGTCACAAAAATAGACACATAAACCAATAGAATAGAATAGAAAGCCCAGAAATAAACTCACAATTACATGGTAGTTAATCTTCAGCAAAGGAGGCAAGAATATGCAATGGGGAAAAGACAATCTCTTCAACAAGTGGTGTTGAAAAAATGGATAGCTACATGCAAAGAATGAAACTGAACCACTTTCTTGCACCATACACAAAAATAAACTCAAAATGGAATAAGAATCTAAATGTGATACCTAAAGCCATAAAATCCTAGAAAAGAGCACAGGCAGTAATTTTTCTAACATTTGTCATAATTTCTTTCTAGATATGTCTCCTGAGACAAGGGAAACATAAAAATAAACGATTGGGACTACATTAAAATAAAAGCCAATGCACAGCAAAGGAAATATATCATCAGATAAAGCGTTAGTATCCAAAATATGTAAAGAACTTACAGAACTCAACACCAAAAAATTCCAAATAATCCAATTTAAAAATGGGCAAAAACCATGTACAGGCATCTTCCAAAGAAGACGTCTAACAGACACATAAAAGATGTTCAACATCACTTGTCATCAGGGAAATGCAAATCAAAACCACAATGAGATATCACCTCATACCTATCAGAATAGCTAAAATCAAAAACCTAAGAAACGACAGGTGTTGGCTAGAATGTGAAGAAATAGGTACCCTCATGCACTGTTGATGGAAATACAAACTGGTACAGTTATTGTGGAAGACAGTATGGAGTTTTCCCCCCAAAATTAAAAATAGAACTACCCTATGATCCAGCAATCACACTACTGGGTATTTACCCAAAGAATTAAAAAAACATGTACCCCTATGTTTATAGCAGCATTATTTACAATAGCCAAGATATGGAAGCAATCTAGATTTCCATCAATAGATGAATGCATGAAGAAGATGTGGTGTGTGTGTGTGTGTGTGTGTGTGTGTGTGTGTGTGTGTATTATTATTTAGTCATAAAAAAGAATGGAATATTGCTATTTACACCAACATGGATGGATGTAGAGAGTATAATGGTAAGCAAAATAAGCCAGACAGAGAAAGACAAATACCATCTGATTTCATGCATATGTAGAATTTAAGAAACAAAGCAAATGAACAAACGGGGGAGAAAACAGGAGACCATATCAAAAAACAGACTTTTAACTACAGAGAACAAACATATGGTTCCAGTGGGGAGGTGGGAGGGAGGTATGGGTGAAATAGGTGAAGGGGATTAGGAGTAAACTTATTTTGATAAGCACCGGGTAATATATAGAATAGTTGAGTCACTGTATTGTACACCTGAAATGAATATAATACTGAATGATAACTACCCTGGAACTTAAAAAAAAACACAACAAAAACCTAAAAGCATTAAAAATGCATGAAGAAATGAAAAGAAATACCACATTATGTGTAGATTGAAAGATGTTTGATTAGGAAGAGAAATGCTGAATGGATTTAGCTTCATCCAATAGACATCTAGTTTACTGTCTTTTGCATGCACCGTGTAATATAAAAATTACTAAGACATATCTCTCTCCTTCAATGTCTGTGATATAAATATTTGGGTCTTTAAAAGTACAATCTTTCCATCAGAACTGTCTTGAACTATGTTTACACATTGAACTCAGTATGCTATCTGAAGACTCTCATTTGAACCAAGAAGGGATCAAACTATTATTTTCCCTGTCTGTCAGGCCTACTCTTCTCTCATGAAAAGAAGCCAGACTTTTTTTGATGGATGTTGTCTTCAGACACATCAACTGTTTTTTTCTTTGAAAAGCTCTCTATTCTTTCCCAGGTGTTTGTACTTTGATTTTCTGATGAATTGAAGTAGTGGATGGATCTTTAAAACTTTAGATGTTAAAACAAAAGGGGCTTGATTTTAAAAGTCTTTTCTGTATGCTTAAAATTTTAAATTAAATTGATATTTTTCTTATTTGTTTTTTAGAAAGCTAACTCTCTGAGACTCTGCATTTATAATAACTAGTAAAAGAGTCTTTTTGGTCTACTATCATGTGGATTTCTTTACTGCTCTAAACAGCACAGCAGTGCTTGATTATCTGTCATACACATTTCTACCCTAGATTGTTACTGGCAACAAGCACTTTAGATGGCCCCAGCAAGACTGGTAGTGATCATTTCCTGATGTCTCCTTTAGGTCAAACTTCAGAAGGGTTATACTTTGGATGAGCACTTGGAAGCCAAATATGACACTTGAGTGTTTGGCAGCTTACCAACTGTTTGATGAAATTGAATTGCTCCCCTCTAAATCTCTCCTTCAGCATTTGGAAATTAGTTTCCATTCACTCACAGAAGGCACCATGACCCAATTAATGGTGAGTTGTGCCTGGTTATTTTGCTCATTAACTAAGTTGGTATAGTTCCTCAGCATTATAAGTCACAACATTTGAAACTTTTACCTGGAACTTTCTCTTAGAACTTTTCTTAAGAAAACTCTTGTAGTTTTGGGGGCACCTGGGTAGCTCAGTCAGTTAAGCATCCTACTTCAGCTCAGTCATGATCTCAGTGAGTTTGAGCCCTGTATGGAGCTCACAGCCCAAAGGCCCAGGCTCAGAGCCCACTTCATATCCTCTTTCCCTGTCTCTCTGCCCCCTGCCCCCAACTCATACTGTCTTTGTTTCTCTCTCTCAAAAATAAATGAGCATTTATTTTTAAGAAAACTCTTGCAGTTTTCAAAAAGTTAAGAGAAACAAAAATCATTGTGGCCATTAGTTATAAATTCAATACAATTTCTTAGGAGTAAAACATAACTGTTAAGAATAGTAACAGAAAAAATTAAGGAATAGTTCATTGGGAAAAGCTTCAGCTGTGTTCTTGCTATTTGCATGCATGATGCCTTTGAGTTAATACCAGTGATAGGATTAGATAAGACATTTCTTAGAGTGGAGTTTTTGATCCATTAGACAGTGTTTTAAAAAACAGATTGAGATGACTGCCTAATATTTTTCTACCATCATTCTCAAGTCCTAGCACTAGCATTTCATTTTCATGAAGGTTATCAGATACTTTATCAGGAAAAATCCACTTTGGCTTTTCAATAATGTGCTCTCAAAATTTAATATGTGAAGATATACAACAATATGAATTTAGGAAAGGAAATTACAGACGTTTTCAAACATTTTCTTTCTATAACCTCTAAAGCCTAGAGTTTCCTAGGACTGGGTGTTGGTACATCCTTATTTCTTTAGCTACCTCTCCTCCTTCATATTCTTATCTGGTCCTATGATTTTAACTTCCATCCTTACACTGTATATTTAGTATAGTTATCTTCATGCTATATATCTAATAGGCATTTCAATATTAATATATACAAAATGTGACTCAATTTTATTTTTCATAATGAGCTCCTCCTGGAATCTTCCTTAGCTCATTGAATGACACCTAGTTGATTAGGACAAAAATGTATTAGATGTTATCCTTGATTTTTCTGTCTCATCCACACCCAGTATTCAATATATTAACAAATCCTGTCAACTCAGTACCCTTAAAATAAATCTTAAATTGAGTCACTTTTACTTTTCTGTTTATCAGCTCTGCTCTTACTGTGATAATCCAAACTACCATCACCTCTTGCCCGGGCTACTCTAATGATATTCAAACCAGTCTCTTTTTCACTCTGTCTCTTCTTCAGTCTCTTCTCCATACAACAGCCAAAGCGATTTTTTTAAAGGCTTAGATTGTATCAACTCAACCTGCTGCCTCAAACTTTCAGTAAGTCCCTTTCCACTTAAATCCAGGGCTTTGTAGTAGTCCACACTCCTCTGGCTACCTCTTTGACTTCATCTGTCAGCCTTCCTCTCCCCATGAAGCTAAGGTGACGCTGGCTTTCTTGCTGCTGCTCCGAAGTTCTAAGAAGGTTTATGCCTAGTTTTTGCACTTACACTTTCTACCTGGAACACTCTGCCCCCATAATGTTCACCATATTTTTCCTTTCCTTTTTTCAGGGTTTTATTTTTCCTCTCTGAACATGTGCTTACACCAGGCATTATATCAAAATTCTATTCATTTCTTTATAATATAAGCCCCAGGAGGGCAGAAAATTTTGTTTTGTTCATTGCTATACCTCCAAGCACCTATAGCAGCAGCTCTCATAAAGTATTCAATAAACATTTCTTGAATAAGTGAGAAAAATACTTAACAAATTACAATACAAAAGAATTATGTTCATCTCAATGGTAAAACTAGAGAGTGTGTTATGGGGTAGCTGATCTTGGCTTCTTAATGAAAAGAAAACCTTGAAAATAATGAGAACTCCCAGATACTAGAGCACAGAGCCTCACAGCAAATCCACAAGGGTTCAAGCATAGGCTGGAGGGATCTTGGTTATAGAGGGGAACTCCAACTAGGTCATCTCTTAAGACCTTTCCACCTACCTATAAGAGTACAGGTTGGAAGGGAGAGAAAGAAAATCTTGCCTTTTGGTTAGCTGAAGAATATAAGCATGCAGCAATTTATTTAAAATACAAATACTTTAGATAACACTGCAAAAGTTCTCCAGAAAAGACATCCATGATCTATTTGGGGATGCCAGACAGACTTGTCATTATGTGTATAGGAACCTTTCTGATATAAAGAGGGCATCAAGCCACTGACCTCTTATGGCCCTCCTGGCTGCTTGCTGTCTCCTGTAGATGGTGGATATAGCCGCTAGGTGCAAATTTACATTCTCTTGCATGTTAGCATTTAAATGAGGAAGGTTCCCAGACCTTATTGTTCTTCCATCCTAAATTATTTTCAGGAAAGATTGGCCTCTATCTGTGCTTTTAGTCTGTAAAAAACTCAGGGAAAGTTATTATGGGGTGATATGTTCAGTAGAATATCCAAGGAAGAGCTTCAGAATTATTGAAAAGTTTATGTTGTTTTTGGAAGAATTTGTCATTGGAAAGAAGGAGCAGAAAAATAATATATATCAAGCATCTAATGTGTCCCAAATGTTTAGATCTTCACTGTGCATTGAACTTCAATGCTATATGAAGTATTTTGTAAACTTTCATACCTAGTTTATTGAACGAATTGAATTTAGTTAGGTAAATCTAGAAGCCGACTGCATTTTTTCTTCCTCTGCCCTCGTACAAACCCCTTTGAAAATAAATTCACCACTACGTTTGGTTCAATCTCAGGCAATACACTTATAATAATAATTAAAAGTCTACTCCAATCTAGCAGTTTCATAACTTCAACACAGTTAAATGGAAACTAAAATGTCCAAGCTCTTACCCGATTTATAATGTCTCCATTTCCCCAGCTCCATCTTACTTGAGACCAAACAATGCAATGAGGATATTGCTCAATATCTTGGTTTTCTATCTGCATTTCTCTTTACCTTTCTGGAACAGAGTGGTCAACGAGGGAAAAGGACACAGTTTTACAGAGTGATATTATTATTATAATCTGGTTTTAATACTCTTAGGATGAAACATGTGTAATCTCTGTTGCTTTCCCCTTTCTGGGGCTTTTGTGGGTTCCCCTGAGCTCTTAGTCCAGCCAAACACAAGACTGTGGTTCTGGGAATGGAAGCAGGACTTTCTCTGGATGGCTGTGCTTAACTCTCTGCCTCACCTCTGGGTGTCCAGTGGTCCACCCCTCTATTGAGACACAGACAATCCTCTTGCATAAAGTCCTCAATAAGGAAACTTGACCAGCTTTCCACCTCTAGACCCACATCTAGTCCATGGGAGTTATGCACTGGCCTCTGTCGTTCAGGGAATTTCAGCCTTGCCCCATTACAGCATCCACTTTTCACTCTGCTCTTATGGAGAGCAACTCCTTTTCAGGTAGCGGCAACTATACAGATATTTGATCCTCACAATTCAGGAAATGCACATCAGAAACTCTGAGTCAAGTCCCAGAAAGCCCATCTTTAAACTCAAGTTGGGAGGAAAGCTTTTCTAAGACTGGCAGAACCAGTTTGGGATCACTCCCTTTTCAAATCCTATGTGAATAGTCTGGTACCTTAATTCTGAATGTGGGACTATTCTGGGAGGTCTTCCAAAGCGACAGGAAATTGTATTTAGGAGCCTATTTAATGTTTATTTTTTTCTTCCAAGCAATTCTATGAGGTGGATAACTATTATTGCCTTATTTTATAATTCAAAAAATTAAGTCCAGAAGTTCAAGTTATTTATCTAAGATCATACCACCTGCACTGGTGAGTGGAGAAGACACTGTCTCTGTTCTCAAAGCACATGTTTCTCTGGGGGATACATAAGGTAAACTGACATATTAGAAAACAAATGCATCCATATTCATACACTCATGCATAAAGCTTATCAAGTGGTGTAAAGGATGAGAACAGTGTACAAAGATGACAATTACCAGTTGAATCAGAGAAGGCCTTTTCAAGAGGTAATCATTTAACTGAGTCATTAGGTATAATGTTTCCTTAAGGACATAGTTTCATTATGAGGCATAAGAACATTCTATGCAGAAAGACTAGCAGATACAGAAGTCCTAAAGTAGAAAAGAGTCTGGTAGGTAAACACAGACCAGAACATAGTAAGTGTGGAAAGAGTTGCATGGGGTCATGGTTGGACAGGTCACCTGGGTCAGAAGATGGGTGAAAGTTCTGGGAGGTAAAAGCCTTTGCTCCCCTCAGCTTTACTGTACTATCATATAAGCCATAAAATCAGCCTTGACAGGACTCATTCCTTGTACCTTGTGACATTGCTGCCTTGTGTCTTTTCTTTCCAGGCTGCCTGCTGCCAGCATATCTTTATACATTCATATAGCTTACCTCTCAAACCAATATCTCATTTCAGTTTATCTTGGAAATCCTTTTATTAAGTTTAAGAAATAGAAAAAATGCTGAACTTAACTACTTTTTTTTGCTTCCTCTCTAACCCAGCCCTCCTCTCTCTTCCCTTTGAAAGTTGCTGTCGAACCAAGAGTGCTCATCCATGGAAGCTTAATTTGCAACTACCAACCAACCTAACCAACCAGTCTACATCTAAAAGGCAATGTGAATGACAAGCAGATCAGTTGAAGGTCTTTAACTCATTTGCTTGTGATACTGCTAGGCTGGAAAGGCTGTATCATTTCTGTTGCCCCTCAGTCTGAGCTAAAGATGAAGAAGGGCTTTGAGTTAGATGTATGTTCTCTAAATTTTAAACTCAGTTTAGAGAGGTTGACTCATTTTTAGCATTTAAGAGAGTTGTAAATATAGATCTTTATTATGACTTAAAATCTGTAGAATTCTTCCATTTGTAGAAAAGCATTTACATCTCATAGAAGTGGAAAGCACAGGCAATGGAGTCAGGTGTATCTGGATTCAAATCCTGGCTTTTCTACTTGTGTGTGTATAAACTTATGTGAAGTCCTTAAATGTCACTAAGCCTCAGTTTTCTCTTTTATAAATAGAGGTAATAGAATCAACTTTACTTAGTAGTTTGTTGTGAGGATTAAGTGAAGCTGTTATTACCAAAAATCATTACAATGATTTTGAGGGACCTTTGATTATGGTGGCTAAGAAAGCATTAACAGTTAATATCTTTCAGAAAAATGGTCAGGAAATAACTGGTTACACACTAAATTTAGGAAGCCATACCTTTTCTTGGTCATATTTTAAAGCATTTTACTTAGTTTTAAGCAGACTCTTGACAGTCTTACTGGTGGTGAAGTGACTCATTGAATCTTCTAGCTTTACCCCCTAAAAACCATGGGTATCTGCAGATTGCATTTGCAGTAGTTTAAGGAAAGAGAAAGATAAAGAAAAAACAACATTTTTTTTATTCTTGGCTACTGCTTATATATCAGCTCCTTTACCTCTCAAACCAACTTCCTTTTAAAGATGGAGAATAACAAATAACAGCTTTTGCTTCTGTGTCATCAGATTTCCCTCCTTTGCATAGTAAATTGCCCCAACCACAACCAACTAGAGACTTACTTATCATTGCTCCTTAGGGATGTGTATAACATTTTGGTCACCACCTTTGAAAGTTGCTTGTCCAACAAACTATCTTTAACTGCCAGATGTGTTTTTAAAAGCATATTGGACAGCCTATTTCCTACCATCCATACCCCCCCAAAAAATATTTTTGATGCTGTTTCCTCTTCACCTTGTTATTCTACTTTTTCATTGTCTAAAATAAAATATTATTTCAACAAGGACCATCATTTCAGGATTAAAAAGACACTTCTGCTTTAGCTCAGAAGTCAGAAGATAATGCAAAATATTTCTGCTTCACTTAGATTTCTTTGTTTCCTTTGGAGAATAGGAGAATGAAGAAGCGGTTTTTGCTCTCCTGCTAGCAGCTGAGTCCTTTTATTTGCATGGCCCAGTAGGGCTTTTGTTTCTATTGCAGAGAGCCCTGTTATTTTTCAAAGGCTTTTGTGTACAACAATCCTTCCTGTGGTTCTGCTCACCCAGCATATTTTGCAGGAGTTAATGTCAAAAAGACTAAGTGTTGTTGAGTTTGGGTGTGTTTTATGATGCTGTTGTCTTCCCTCCAAATCTTTCATGAACAGGGACTTAATTCTGTTGCTAAAGAGTGGATGTATTGGCTGTTTTGGTCACTTGTTAGATTTTGTGGTTTGGAATGAGAGACAAGGATGCCGTGGGTGTTTTTAGCAAGATTTACATGTGACTATTGCTATTTCTGACAAATATCTGTAATCTGAGACGAGGGCATCCCTAGGTTCAATAGTGATGAAACTTGAAAGTATATCTTAACTGAAATTTTGTCTCTATTCACGTTACCTAGTCCCAGTGTCTCTGTAGGAAGTTCTTGTGTATGTAGTTAAGAGCAAAAAATAGAAAGAAACTGAAATTACATATTGATAGGTAAACATTTTTTTACCCAAACATTTATTCCTCCAAAATGATGTTACTAGATGTCAAAAGGATAGGAATTGCAATGGTTTCTGTACCTGGTATTCTACCTGCTAGTGCTATTGTGGACTCAAACTCCATAAGCAGTTGCTGCTGACAGCCCTAGAGAAGAATATCATCCCATTAACAGCTGCCTAGGGACCAGACTGGTGGAAGTTCTAAATCTGTCAGCTCTTTCTCTTGAGATCTACTGCCGTAACACAACCAGGGTCAGCTCTTATGTCACAAATAGGTTGAAACATGAACTCTCAGAGAGAAAAGACTATGTCTCATAATGGACTGCAATCATTTTTGCTTTGTCAGCATGGCAAATTGAAAAGAGCACAGGCTGGGATGTCAGACTAGGCTCAATTCCTAGACATGATTCTTAGTAGTGGAAGTCTATAATCACAGACATTCTCTGAGTCTCGGCCATATTTTCTGTAAATTGAAAATAATAATACCAGTGTCAAAGTGTAGTTTTCTAGTTTAAGATAAGAGCACCCATGAAGGGGCTAGCAAGTACATATCTGGCACATTGTAGACAATGGCAGCTCTTAATATTTGTACTCTAGAGCTTATCACCCATCTCCTACAGTGCCCCTTCCTGTTTGTCAAGTGACTCTCATACCCATTTGCTGACTCGGGACCCAAGCTGTCCAACGACTACTGATTTAGGAAGAAATGGTGGAGGCACACCTTTCTTGGCATTGGGGGCCCTTGAAGTAGTATCCATAATGAGAAGTTCCCCTCTAATGGCCTCTGTAATTGGCTCTAGCATGTTAAGGGTTTGAAAATGTTGTCACCAACAGAGCTGCCCACACATTTAATGGAAATACTTATAATTGATGGTCTTTATATTCAGAGAAGCTTACCAGAGAGTTTTGAAATGGGAGATGTTGTGGAGGGGCCATGCAGATAGCAATACAAATGCCCTTGCCTGCAAGGCATGAAAGACAAGTACCGAAAATGAAAAAAAGAAAAATAGCCAAGCAGTACAGTTGCAGAAATAACTCCTGTGACTTCAAAACATTAAAAATAAAACCGCTTTCCTTGTGTGCCCGCCCTTGACAGTGATTTCATCTTTTTAGTTGCCTTTCAGCTTGTTTTATTTCCAGCTGTGAAGGATAGAAGTCTCTGAATGAAGAGGTTTTTTTTTTCCCCTTTCTCACTATATACACGTTTGTATATACACAGGTATACACATAAAAAATAAGTTTATTATAAGGTCAACTTATATATATATATTCTGTTGTAATATTATTTTGATATCTATTAACATATATTTCTTTAGTAATAAGTACACATTCTTCTTCTGTATAAATACAGTTGTCTTTCATGTATATATTAATAAGTGTAAATAATACCTAAACACACACCATCTTCAGCATATGCCTAGGTTTACTTACAATGTGGATGTCAGACTTCTCTGCCCTCTGGAATCCTCCTTTCCTTTAATATTCTATTAGAATTCAGGCCCTCATCCTGCCTGCTGGGGAAAGTCCCATACCCTCTACAGCATTTCAGAAGGTTGAATCCTAGCCACCTCTAGCCTTAAACTTCTCAGCAGTCTAAACCACAGGGAACTTCTCTCCTGTGCCTTTCTCCTTAGTCCAAACGTTGCCATAATTTTTCCAAGTTCACTCTCTCCCTGTTAGTTTACCAGGGCTGCCGTAACCAAGTATCACAGACTGGGTAACTTAAACAATAGAAATGTATTGTCTCACTGTTCTCAAGACTACAAGCTTAAGATCAAGGTATTAGCAAGATTGGTTCCTTCTGACAGCTGTGAGAGAGAGTCTGTTCCCTGCCGTTCTCCTGGCCTCTGGTGGTTTGCTGGCAAACTCTGGTATCCCTTGTCTTTATAGATGCACCCCTCCCCGTTCTCTGCCTTCATCTTCACATGGCATTCTCCCTGTGCATGTCTGTTTCCATGTCCTCCTTTTTTAAATGTTTTATATATATCTGAGAGAGAGAGAGAGAGAGAGAGAGAGAGAAGGGGAAGGTCAGAGAGAGAGGGAGACACAGAATCCGAAGACAGGCTCCAGGCTCTGAGCTAGCTGTCAGCACAGAGCCCAAAGCGGGGCTCAAACCCATGAACCGTGAGATCATGACCTGAGATGAAGTTGGCCACCCAACCGACTGAGCCACCCAGGTGCCCCTCTTTGTCCCAATTTTATAAAGACACAGTTAAGGTGGCTTAGACCCCACTCTAATGATTCCAACTTAACACAATCATCTGAAAATTCTGTATTTCCTAATAAGATCACAGGCACTGGGGTTAGGACTTAAACATCTTTTGGGGGGTGCAAACTGCAACCCATAATTCTCCCTCTCTCTAAAAAAAAATTCTTACATCTTTTCTCTCTACACCTACCAGGGAAACATTCCAAAATTCCTAATCTTTTATTTTGTAGAAAAATGATATCTTTTTTTGTTTCATCTTGACCCAGCCCATTCACTCTTCAGGACTATTTTGACAAAATTAAAAGTCTATCCCAGTGTTTTCTCTAATCAGAAACATTGGCTTAACAGGAATTTTTACATTTCTTTAATGAAACAGCCAATTCAAACAAAAGTCAGCCTTCAAGGGACTTTTTGTTTTCCTTTCCTAACTTATATGGGATCTCTACAAATGTATATGCACATAGAGAGTAGTGAATACTCTATTGTGTGTCTTGCACCATATATTGTGAAATAAAACACAGATACAGAAAACCATGTACAATAAAGGTGTAGCTTACTGAGTTATTTTTATAAAATTATTAGAAGGCAAACATGCTGTAGCCACCATGAAACAAGAATAGAATGTTGACAGCCAGCAAGACCTCCCTGGTCACCTACTGTAACCCCGGCTCTTTCCCTCCTTCTGAAAGTAACCCCAACCTGACTTTTACAGTAATCCTGTCCCTGCCTTTCTTTGTTGTAGCACCCATTTCTTAATGTCTTTATGCATCCCTACATACTCTATTTTAGTCTTGTGCAACTTTTTTAGATCAATATATCTTTTTTTTTTTGTTTTTAATGTTTTATTTATTTCTAGGAGAGAGAGAGAGAGACAGCGTGAGCAGAGGAGGGTCAGAGAGAGAGGGAGTCACAGACTGAAACAGGCTCCAGGCTCTGAGCTGGCAGTCAGCACAGAGCCCAACACTGAGCTCGAACCCACGAGCCGCAAAATCATGACCTAAGCGAAAGTCGGACGCTTAACCGACTAAGCCACCCAGGCGCCCCTAGATCAATATATCTTTTAAGTTTCTTTTAATCTATAGAATCCCATCCCATAATTTTCTTTTCACTATAGTTTACCTACTGAAGAACCCAGGTAATTTGTGGAGTTTCCTACTCTGCACATCCTCTGCCATACTTGTGATATAGTTCAACATGTCTCTCTCTCCTCTGTAGTTTCCACAAACTGGCTGCTGAGTCCACAGGGATAGTTAAACTCATGTTTGGCAAAATTCTAAGTGGCGGTATATTCTTTTATAAGGAAGCAAGTCATAGTAATCTTCATTCTTGTTTAATGTTAGCAGCTATTGGTGTTCAATTCTTAAATGCGATGTTTCTTTAGAGGTGAAAAATGGTAATACTGAATTGGATCAGTTTGTTTTCATTTATTATCTGGAATTATTTTAATAAGAGCCACTTTTCCTCTTCTATTAGAGTTATAGAGTTCATATATAACAGGCAGGATAAGTGATTGATTCTTTCCTTTTCTTTCACCAGTTCACAAAGTAATAAACTGGCTCCCCTCAAAAGGTGACCAATTAGTTGTATTATTTTAATTTTATGGTTAATTTATATTGGCATTATAAAGTTTTGGATTTTCCAGATATTCTTCAAATAATGGACCTCAGGCTGATAATTAGAAAAGAGAAAAATAAATGAATTTTACTTAAAAAGTATAATAAGGAAACTCTTTCTAACTGTGCCTGGTTTAATTTATAATTAAANTTGACATGGATTTAAAATCCCTGGTGAGTTAATTCTTCCTGTTTATCTCCTTTGTTTATAATCTGTGAACTTGTAGAAGAGAAGACTGTGCTTTATTAAATTAATGCATTATTCAAATACAATAGTATTTGAGAAAGCTAAGCTTCTATAAATTCCTCCTTTTAGATTCATTACTGGGCACATTCGCATTTGAAATCATAATTATCTACGATGCTGAGTTGACCTATTTTTTTTCTTTTAAGTGCCATTCTGTCTTTTGTCTCTCCTTGGGATCCCTTTGCATACAGTAGGTTTTTTTGTTGTTGTTGTTTTGTTTTGTTTTGTTTGTTTTCTGGTTTTTGTTTTTCTTTTGCCTGGGACTCCTCCTAAATACTTTCATCTGGTTAATTTCTCCTTTTCCTTCAGAACCAAGTAGAAAAAAATACTTCTGTTGAGGAATACTCTCCTGTCCATTTTCAGAGCATGCTGTTTCTTTATGAATCCATTTGCTTATTTAGGCAGCATAGTATAATGATTAAGACTCCAGGCTCTAGATTCAGATTAAATATAGATCCTGCCTCCACTGCATTATTGCTATATGACTTTTGTTCTGTTTTACTTGACTTTTGATGCCTCCATTTCCTCATCAACAAAATAAGGATAATAATTATATCTATCTCATAGGGTGATGTGACAATTTTTAGCCGTGTTTGGCATATGGCAAGCTAAATTAATAAATGCTAAAAGAGCTTTCATATTTAATAATCTTCTTGGCATATGCTTTATATATTAAATGATCAATAAATAATTGTTGTGTGAATGCCTAGACCCATAGCAGCCACTGATTCTGATTATTTTTTGTAAAGCCAGTCTAATTAGTATTTATTGAATACCTAGAGCATGGCATGACACTAAGTTATTTCTAGAATAGATGAATAAGTAAGTGAATGATTGAATGAATGAAATTCAATATTGAATGCTAATCTATAAAAGTTAAAAGTAGAAAGAAATTAATGTCATTTAGTTTACTTGGGAACAAGTAAACTTCTTAGGAAAGATTAATGAAGAGCTATTCCTGAAAGCAGATATATTTAAGTGGGCAAGCAGAAGAAGTTGAAGGGTGGGGAGGGCTCTTCTTCCAGAAGGGGAAATAACATTTGTGTAGGTGGAAATAGATGGTACAGAAGATGTTGGCGTTTCTCAGCTCAAAATTAGTTAAAGAGAAAGAAGACTGTTAGGATTAGGGTTCACATATCCCAAAAATATGGTTGATTTTACATTGGAGAGTGAAATAAAAAGTGCATGGTACAATTGTACATTTTGCAAGACCTAGATGAAATGCCATCTTCTCAGTTTATCAGCATTGGGAACCTGAACATGTTATAAAACATGTTCAAAACTCCTAATTTGTTAAGTCAGATTAATAGTTGGCCTAAGAATTAAATAAAATAATGCATGCAAAGCTCTCTAATAATGCCTCACACATGTTACACAGTAAGAACCTACCTATCTAAGGGGGACAAAACCACTGGTTGGCCAATTATTGAAAAAATTCTTTCAGCATTTTATTTTAATTTAAAACATGAATATATATGAAATTGTCAATTTTTCTTTAAAGTGGCCCTCATTTTTAGAGGTCCCTGCTATTTTTAATATATAAAATATATCAGTAATCAAAAACATCAGGGAAAGTGTCTGAATATTTCTAGACTTTGTGTTTTTTTTTTCACAGTCTTCACAGTTGCCCATATTAATTTGATAGCATTTTAAACAATATACTTTTAAAAAGCCTTTCTAAAACATTCAGCTTACATTTTATAGAAACAACTCTTTCAGACTAAATGGGCTTGGTAACAAACTCAGATGAATCTTGTTAAATACACAGTCTACTAAACAGGTATACAACACCACTCTGGAGGTGGACAGCTCCATTTATTTGAGGAGCACAGTGAAGATATGCTCAAAAGTAGCTTCCTGGCCACATATATCTTGCATTCTCTGGTCCAGTCAAGACAATGATGAGATTTTGGTTAACTCACCAAGTCATTAACTAAAAAAAAGAGACTTCTTCTATACTATTGCTGCTGTTGAAGAGGTTAGATTAGTTTTACTCACTGATACATCAATTCAGTAACACTCTACAATCACTCTGACATCCATGTTCACGATAGAAATTTAGATATACTTCTTAGATTTTTACTTCATACCTCATGTTAAAATTAATTTATTATCTTCCATTTTAGACTCCAAATTCTGAAATTAAGTATTAAGTACTCGTCCTCTTTGTGCAGCCTTTCCCTAACCCAGAGCAGGTACTGGGAGATGTCCAGAATAGTTTGAAGTCTAGAAGCCATGTCCCATTAGAAAAATTATAAGAAACTGAATTTGCTGAAATCATAACAAAGATGACAAAGTATGTTTATGACAGCTGGCTTCAAAACCTCTGCTTTTGGAAGAACCCAGCCTGACGTCTAGTTCAGGTTCTTCAGTTAAAAAACTTTGTGACTCTGGAAAACCACTTCATCGTTAGAGATCTTGGTTAACTGAACTGTAAAAATTAGGAAGGTAGAACAGATGATCTGGGAACTCCCTTCTAAGTTAGTTTTTCCTCTTATTTGAAGGGCTATCATTCATGCTCATAGGTACACTAACCTGTTCTCTTTCCCCTCAGAAGACAGAACTGGGATCAGGAGGTAGAAACTATAATATCATAACTATTCAAATGACATGGAAAAAAAAAAAGATTTAATGATTCCATTTTGGTTACAAAGTGTTCAAGGAAAGACTTAAATGATCACAGGCATGGACCTAGAGTGGGTTGGATTAGATTAGCTCAGAGTCCCTTCCAATGATAATATTCTTTGATTGTATAGATCAAGGGGCTAAAAGAGCTGTCAATTTCCTTTTTGTTGGAATTTTCTGACTGATTCTGCTTTCTTAACTTTTCTTCACATGTACTGTACTGCTGAGAGTAATTATAAATTACCATTTTCTCCTCCAACATAATCAAACAGGTCCTAATCAACAGGACCTGTTTTAAGATGCTGATGACCTTGACAGTAAAACTGAGGCAAATCACAACTACATAGTCTCCCTGATAGGCTAGAGAGACTATATTTGCCAACTGATTACTAAAGATAATACTAGTAATGTTTACATGCAATATATAAATGCCACAAATTCCAGCCATTGAATGAATCAGCAGCAGCCAAGGTCATGGATATTGGAGGTTTCACCAAGTTTTCCAGAGTGAACAAGAACCTAAGAGTAGCTTGACTCCGTGCTTCCCTACTGTTCTGTGACAAAAGCCAGAGTCTGTGTTTCTGCTATCTTACCTCTATTGCACAATGGCCTGGAATGTGTGAGGATATCTGCAGATGAATGAGGACAAAGAATAACTAAATTGTTTCAAGGCAACTACTATGTTAGGGAGCTTATTTATTCTTAGATGAAAATTGATCACCTTCAAAATATACCCTTAGCAAATTTTGTTAGCTATGAAAAGTAAGAGAGCTGTTCATTTAAAATCTAGACAATGTGTTTTTTTGTTTCCTATATTTATAAATCTTGCAGAAAATACCTTTTCCTTAGATTTTAATTAGGATAAAGAATAGGCTCAATCTAGCAAATTACTCATTCTAAATCCAATTATTTGAAGCATTTGGTGAAAATACAATCTATATTATGTCTTACTTGTTTTCTATTAAAACATATGTGTTATGGACATGCACTTTTTTTGATAATAAGAAAATATTAAGACTAATGGTTGGAAGTATTTCTGATGCCAAAATCTGAATATTAACTATTCTTGCATTTGTAGAAGACATCCAAATGTATTTGACAGTAGTCATTGCCTCATTTGCAGTGGGCTATGCTGTCACGGAGGGACTGAGAGTTTTCCTCACTCTCAAAAGTGTGAATTTAAATTGTTTTCATTCTTATATGCAATGCCTTGACCTCACCCTGGAAAATTCCCTGAGGTATTTTACTGATTCACATGGCTAAAAATACTAAATGCAATGAAGAATCTTCTCAAGATGTATACCTTAAGAGCAGAAGAGTCAAAGTTGTTTTATTTAATTGGTTTCCTGTATTCTCTAAATGCATATTTTTAAAAACATTACCAAAATAAAAACACTTTTAACTCACCCTGCCCATCTATTTTTTTAACTTGTTACAGTGATTATAAAGATTTTTCATCCTTCTCTCAAAAGAAAAGAGTGAAAGAATATAATTTATAAGACAGAAACAGGAAGATTATTTAGTTTTATGATTAGCAATAATGTGAAATACAGGAATGTAATTACTTGGAATTTAAAGTCTATCTTTAATGTGTTCAAGTGTAAGACTTGGTAACACAAGAGTTGTATACCCAGCTACACATTAAAATTGATTGAATCAAATTTAGCAACCACTAAGTGCAAGAACACAAGCATATGATTAATAATAATGGCATTCAAGTGTTTACACTGAATAGTAGGTGTTTTGATTTCTCTCATTTTGTAATTCATATCAAATGAAAAAATAAACTACTTGAAATTTGTGTTGGCATACTTGATTTGCTACAATATTTAAGAAAGGAGCAACGACTTTAACTAGCACATCAACTTTTAGTTTTAGTGAAATGCACATATCACCAGTTTCATCATATGGAATAAGTGTCAGTGGTCATAAACATTGCTGTCATCGAAATCCTCAGATAAATCTAAAATTTAACATTTGTTACAGTTAAAGCTGAGTTCTAGCTAATGTCCAATATGATAGAGATTAGTACTTTTATCCCTTCCTGTTTAGATTTCTTTTCCTAAAGAAATTTTTAAACCTGTTTTTATTGCTACTACTGCTTAAAATTTGCCAAACTGGAATTCAACACACATACTGGGAGACAGAACTGAACAGTAGTTAAAAGCAAAGGCTTTCTTTGCTGCCAGGTAATCTTGAGTTCATGTCCTGGCCCAGTGGTTGTTAAAATGCTGAAATTGAGAAAATTATGGGGGCGCCAGTGTGGCTCAGTTGGTTAAGCGTCCGATTTCAGCTCAGGTCATGATCTCAGTTTGTAGGTTCGAGTCCCACGTCCAGCTCTGTGCTGACAGCCAGCTCAGAGCCTGGAACCTGTTTCAGATTCTATATCTCCCTCTCTTTCTGACCCTCCCCTGCTCACGCTGTCTCTCTCTCTCTCCCAGAAATAAATAAAACATTTTTAAAAAAAGAGAGAGAAAATTATGTAATCTCTTTAATCTTTATTTTCTTGCTTGAACAATGGCATAATGTCTGCGTCAATGAGGTTAAATGAGATGAGGCATATATATAAAATATCTTTACCATAGTGCCTGGCATATGGTAAATAATAAATACAAATATTATTGTTTCTCACAGATTTATGTCACTTAATATTAATTTGCTGAAGGAAAACTCCCAGAAACTCTGCACTATTTGGTGTCTTTCTGGATAGCAGGACTAACTTTTTACCTACCAAAGGATCCTCCACATTAGCTGTTCCCTGTTGACCTCTCTAGAATCAAGTGAAACTCACACTTGATGAAACTAACAGGCAGCTTAGCTTTCCATTGCTAAATCAGTCCTTCAAGTTATACAACCCAAAAATTGAAGAATAGATTAAAAGAAAAATATACTATACAAATAAGAGGATTGGGATCCCCAGTATGCTCATTTTAGGATGTGAAATTTAGGAGCTTTAGTTCACATTTTTATGGATATACTTTTATACTTTTGGTCAGAACCAAAAGGATGTAGTACATGTCCTATCAACATGAAATAACTTATAAGAAACTATACTTAAGGAGTATAAGAATCTGAAATCTTTTAAGACAACTTGTTCAATAAGAAATTAACCACCTGTTCTGTTTGTTTATTCAGTCAACAAATATTTATTTAGTGCCTAATATTTTCTAGTCAAAGAGGATCATGAAGGGAGGTAATATGGGTAATGTCTGTTTGATTCCTGCTGTAGGCAGAACTCTGAATGGAAACAGGATCAATCGATGAGGCCGAATACAAAACGACAGTGATCCACCTTAGTAACAGCCTTTTCATCCTAGGATTTTAAAGGATCTCCATCGCTCTTAGATCTGTATTAGTGTGCCCTGACCCAGAGTTTAAACTTCATGCTGGAAGAAAGAACCAGCATACAAATTTATTTTTTATAGTATGGTCTGAATTCACCTGATTTGACTCGTAAAGGTATTTTTTTCTCTCTCTCTCTCTTCCATTTGACTTAAAACACTTAAAATTCTTACCACGCATGTGCGCAGTGCGCGCGCACACACACACACACACACACACACACACACAGCTCTGATCACATTATCTTTTTTTTATTTTTATTTTTTTTAATAGTTTATTGTCAAATTAGTTTCCACATAACACTCAGTGCTCATCCCCACAAGTGTCCTCCTCCATGCCCATCCCCCCCTCCCCCCACATCCATCAGTCCTCAGTTTTTGTCAGCATTCAAGAGTCTCTCATGGTTTGCCTCTCTCCCTTTCCCCCACCATTTCCGCCCTTCTTCTCCCCCTTGTTCCTCCGTCAAGTTCCTCCTAATCCTCCTATACGTGCAAACATATGATATTTGTCCTTCTCTGCCTGACTTATTTCGCTCAGCATAACACCCTCAAGGTCCATCCATGTTGCTACACATGGCCAGATTTCATTGTTTCTCATTGCCATGTAGTATTCCATGGTATAGATAAACCACATCTTCTTGATCCATTCATCTGTTGATGGACACTTAGGCTCTTTCCATGTTTTAGCTATTGTGGAGAGTGCTGCTATGAACATTGGGGTACATGTGCTCCTATGCATCTGATCACATTATCAATTTTACCATAGTTATTATTAAGTTGTTGTTTCTCTAATTTTCTCCAATATACCTATAAAAAGTATTCGATGATCCTTTTGAGAGTGAAGACTATTCTAGAGCAGTGATGAAGCCAAACCCTTATTAAATCTCCATCTGCCCACAGCTGCCTAAAATAGAGTGAACCTATAAGTCCAAAAAGTATGAGCTGGTTGTGTCAGTCATTGAGATATGTTTATAGTTTCTGTACGTTTGAAATGTTTTGGCCAATGCCAGCACAGTTCCAAATGTATAGACATTATTAATTAAATTTCATATTATGTACTTGTAGAACCCGGATAAAGTTAAAGAACCCACAACATACCCAAGTGTAAAGTAACTAGAGAGGATTCACTAAGAAGGTAATATAAGAGTCAAGTACTAGAACTCAGATCTAGAACTTCATTTTCTTCCATGGGATAAAACCAATTTTCATGGTGAATAACAGTATTTTAGAAGTGTTTTTAAAATAAAATACAAGTTGATGTGAGCGACAGATGATCTCATAGTTTTGTGTCTGATATTTAATATTTTAATATTTAACATTCTTTATACATTAATAATAAAGTCTCTATAAACATATGTAATTTACAGTTTATAAGAAATTATCACATTTGCCTCTCATCACAATTTTGAGAGGGAATATAAAGGAAATGGATATTTTTTGAATACTAATATACTGTGTGGTTTTTTTCATACACTATCATAATTAATTTCCATTATAATACTATGAAGTGACTATGATCCCCCTAATAAAACTGATGCTAAGAGTAGCTTAACAACTTGTTACAAAGTCACACAGCTCTTAAATGATAGAACCAAGGTTTGTTCCAGTAATCTTTCTACTATACCACACCGTAGCCATGGCATATATTATTATATCCATATTACATATTAGGAAACAGACCTACTGAAAGTAAATGAATTCTTCCAAAAATCCATTTGCTATTTTATCACGGCATTTCTTTTTTTCTGGTTTTATTGGGAAGGAGTTGACATACATCACTGTCAAAGTTTAAGGTTTGCAGCATAGTGGTTTGACCTACACATATTGTGAAATGATGACTGGAATAAGTTTAGTTAACATTTATCATTTTATTTAGATACAATAAAAACAAAAACAAAACAAAACTTATTTTCCCTTTTAATGAAAACTTTTCGGTTTACTCTCTGGTTTTTTTAAACTTTTTAAATTTATTTTGAGAGAGAGTGCATGTGTGTGCATGTACATGAGCAAGGGAGGGGCAGAGAGAGGGGGAAAAAGAGAATCCCGAGCAGGCTGCATGCTACCAACACAGAGCGTGATGTGGGGCTTGAACCCATGAACCATGAGAACATGACCTTAGCCTAAACCAAGAGTCAGATGCTTAACCAACTGAGCCACCCAGGTACCCAAGGATTTACCCTCTAAGAGCTCTCCAATATATGATATAGTAATATTACTATAATCATTGTGATGTAAATTGCATCCCTAGTACTTATTTACCTTATAACTGAAGTTTTCATCTTTTGACCACCTTCCTCCAAGCCCCTCCACCAACCCCCCTACCTCTAGTAACCATAAATCTGATCTCTTTCTCTATGTGTTTTTTTAATTTTTAAAAATTTTTTAAGATTTCACATAAAAGTGAGATAATATAGTATTTGTGTTTCTTTAAATTATTTAACTTAGCATTATATTCTAAGATCCATCCATGTTGTTGCAAATGACAGGATTTCATTATTTTTCATGTATGAATAATATTTCATGGCTGTGATAATATTCAGGTGTGTGTGTGTGTGTCTTTATCCATTCATCATCAATAGACACTTAGATTATTTCCATGTCTTAGCTATTGTAAATAATGCTGCTATGAACATGGGGGTGGCAACTACCTTTTGAGTTAGTGCTTGTCTTCTTTTTAAAGTTTATGTGTTTATTTTGAGAGAGAGAGAGAGAGAGAGCAAAGGTGGAGCAGGGAGAGAGGGAGAAAGAGAATCTCAGTTCACTCTGCCAGTGCAGAGCTAGATGCAGGGCTTGAACTCATAAACCATGAGATCGTGACCTGAGCCGAAACCACAAGTCAGATACTAAACTGCCTGAGCCACCCAGACACGCTGAGTTAGTGTTTTTTTATGATATATTCCCAAACGTTGAATTGTTGGATCATATAATATTTCTATTTTTTTTTTGAGGATTCTCCATACTATTTTTCATAGTGGCTATACCGATTTACAATCCCACCAAGAGTGCACATTCTTTCCAGCATTTTTTATCTCTTGTCTTTTGGTGATAACCATTCTAAAAGGTATGAGATGATATCTCATTGTGCTTTTGGTTTGTATTTCCCTAATGACCAGTGTGCTGAGCATCTTTACATGTATCTATTGATCATCTGTATATCTTCTTGGGAGAAATGTCTATTCAAGTCTTTTCCCAGTTTTAATTGGATTGCGTGTGTGCGTGTGTGCGTGTGTGTGTGCGCATGTGTGTGTTCTGAGCTCTTTATATATTTTGGATATCAACTTCATATCAGATATATAGTTTGCAAATATTTTTCCCGTTCTGTACATTGTCTTTTCACTTTGTTGATTATTTCATTTTTCTGTGCAGAAACTTGTTAGTTTGACATAGTCTCACCTTTTTAGTTTTTAATTTGTTACTTGTGCTTTCATATGCAAAAAATTATTGCCAAGACACACGTCAAGAAACTTTTTTCCCTATGTTTTCTTTTAGGAGTGCATGGTTTCAAGTCTTACGTTTAAGCCTTTAATCAATTTCAAAGTAAATTTTGTGAGTGGTATAAGATAGCGGTCAAAAGTTTCATTCTTTTTAATGTGAATATCTAAATTTTCCCAGTCCTGTTTCTTAAAGATCATTTTTTCTTCATGTTTGGATTACTACATTATTTCCCCACTATTGGATTACTACATTATTGTATTATTGACTCACTTGTCAAGTATTAGGTGACTCTATATGCTTGGATTTATCTCTAGTATATTGATTCTGATCTATTAATCTATTTGTTTTTATGCCAATACCATACTGTTTTGGTTACTACAGCTGTATAGTATAGCTTGAAATCAGGAAGTGTGATGCCTCCTGCTTTGCTCTTCTCTCTCAGGATTGTTATTCAATCCTTAAAGAGATGCAAATATATAACAGCATATCTTTGTGAAAATTAAACCTGCTTGGATAAGATTAACACCAAAGGCATTTGCTGTATAATTTGTGCAACTAGATATGTAACAGAGAATAGATTTTTGTAAGGATTGGAGGACTTGATATAAAAGATATTTAGTCTTTAATGAAACAGACTTTATGGCAAAGCAAATTTACAGTAGTTCAACTGTTGTACAATTGAAGATATTAGCACTTGTCATATGTAATGTAATAAGGGTTACTCAGTGGTTCCAAACATTTTCTTTGGCATGTCTGAAATCATACGATGATAAATTCTGGAAATATTGGTGAGCCACTTTATAAATCGGAGTGATAGTAAGTTGGTCATTATTTTATAGTGAGTAAAATGTCCTTGCAAAAAGATGTACCTGTGTAATTATTTCAATTACATAATTCTCTTTCATAGGACCCAAGCTGAATCTAGATTTTCCAATTATCTCCTTTACAAAGAGACCCATAAGGATGATCAAATGAAACAGTGAGGCCACACATCCACTGAAAATGCCCATTTAAAATCTTTGATGAATTACAATATGCTGATAAATGAACTTATGAACTTAAGGTTAACTCTTTAGATTCTTAGCAGATTATAAATGCCTACTTGATGTTATATTTTTATATTTCATAATATAGTGTTATGAATAGGGTGTGACAATGTAGGAATGGGGAAGAGGAACCAGAAAAAAGTGAATATGTTTCAAACTAGATCATGGACATAGGATTGAGAAAAAAAAGTTTCCCCAAAATGTGTTTTAATGAATGATAACAATATAGCAAAGGAAAGAAAACACCAAAATGTGGGAAGGAAACAAATTATGCTTTGTCATAAAAAATAGAACATTTTCTTGACCTCACAGAATACAAAATTTAATGTATTTTCAAATAATAGCCACCACTAATGAGGAGAGATCAAACCTAGTCATGGGTTCCGCTCCTTGAAACTCTTCAAAGGCTTTTCATTGCCTCTAATACAGGGGCCAGACTTCTTAACACAGCACCTCCGGACCCTTATGAGCCTCTTTCACTTAACTTCTATTATTATCTCCTCCTATCCCATTCGCTCCTTTGACTGTAATGATCAATGCTGTATATACCTTTCTAGAAGCTCTGCTTAGAATTCCTCTAGATGCTTAGAATTCCTCTTGCTGCTTGGAATTCCTCTTGCTTTTTCTCTTCTTCTAGCCATTTAACAGGACTCAGCTCAGTTAGTGCTGTCTCCAAAAAATTTTCCCTGACCTTACAGTCTGCCATTCTTCTAAAATACTGGTTTAGGAGCTCCTTGTGGACAGGAACTATGTCCTCTTCATGTTTATCTTTCCCATTGCTGGTGTCATGTGCTGAATTGAGTCCTCTCAAAATATTTTGAATTCTTAACTCGCACTACCTGGGATATTTTGCTGATGGTCAAATTAGAATGAAGTCATTATGGTGGGCCCTAATCCAATATGACTAGTATACTTATAAGAAGAGGAAAGTTGGGCACAGGTCACACACACAGGGGGAACATCATGTGAAGATGGAGGCAGATACTGGGGGAATGTGTCTATAACCCAAGGAATGCCAAAGATGGCCAGCAAATCACCAGAAACTAGGAGAGAGGCAGGAAGATTTTCCTCCACAGCCTTCAGAAGGAACTGCACCTGCTGATGCCTTGCTCTGCACTTCTGATCTTCAGAATTCTCAGACGACAAATTTCTGTTAAGTCACCCAGTTTGTGGCACTTTGTTCTGGCAGCCCTAGAAGACGAATACAAACTGGAACTGAATGTTTTTCATGAATGAATGAAATAACCTACCACTTAATTGTACTAACCTGAACCTTTTTCCTGCACAGTTAACTAAAGTATGTTCATGGAAGAAGGATTCAGTGATCCTTATATAATTCATTAATTGATTTTAAAAACTGACTTTGATACATCTACTTCATTTATAACATGCATGAGGAACATAAATAAAACTATTATAATTACCTCTATCTCCAAAATGTTAACTGTCAGCCTCAAGGGGGATGAAATTTTTTTACAGCACAGCTGGCACTTGGGTGTTACATACCATAGCAATTGTTCATGGCAGGTACCTTTTCTGGTTAGTTGGTGTCCATAGTGCACCAGCTATTACCTGTTCTAAATGTGAAAACTTCCTCTAAATCACTGTACTCTAACTAAATATAGAAAATAAGGTGTCATTAGAAGATAGCATTCTATGTGGTCATGGAGACAGATCATTTTTAAGTTAAAGGGGGTTGGGGTTAAGAAAGACTTTGCAGAGACCCATTCAATGAACCTTCTTCGGGTTTTCCAGTCTGCTTTCTCCAGCAACAGCCCTGCCAGCTGGGACATTCCCATCCATCTTCATCATATGAGATAATTTTTGTGCCTTTTAAATCATCATTTATTTTGATGGCTTTTATTCAGAGGTGAATGTTAATAACCTTGGTTTGCACTGGCAGCTAGAATTGACCTGGGAAAACCACACAGACAGATGCACTTGATAGGTAGAGGCAGCACCTATCACTTAAGTTATATTTCAGTGCTGGAAGCATGGAAGGTATTCTATTTCAAGTACCTTAAAACAGACTGTAAAACAGTAAGAATGCATCGAATTACATTCTGTCATATGGTCTTGTGAGAATTCAACTGTGATTGGAACTCGTATTTCATTCGTAAGGATGAAAACAAGTGAATTCTGATCATTCTTGGAGTTAATAAAGAGCAAATATGTCTCTTATTTTTATATCTTTCTATTGTTCCTTTAAACGGAATAGACAATGTACTCTCCATTAATTCTTCAGCATTCTACATAGTTGTTGGCACATTTAAAATGTTCATTATGAGTTATTCTGGTGCCTTTTTTGTGTGTGTGTGTGTGCTAAAGCAGTCAGCTGAAGTATACACATCTTTGTTAATGTGAGATGCCTTTTATTTAAAAGAATACCTATGCCATATGATCATTTGGCCTTTGAACAATTCAATCATTAAACTGTTTATTGAGAAATTACTATATGCCAGTGCTATGCTCAATATGGCCTATTTAAAGCAACTCCTGCTTTCTAGGATCATATAATTTAGTTGAAGATGCACCAAAAAAGATTATTTTGTAAAGTTACTTAATCTAACTATTTACACTTTCTATGCTTATACCTGGACTGCTAACGATTGCTAGAAGAAAAAAATATATATCACAATAGTGCAACCATTAATTCATAGTCATTAATCCCTAATTAGACAATCAACAGTTCCTTACAACTTTTCTGATTTCTCTAATCACTTATCCCTTCTATTTTCTATAAAAGCTCTTTCAAACTTCTGTACTTTCTTCAAATCTCTAACCTTACTAATTCCCTCATTCTTGGCTGATAAAACATAATTTCTTGTTATCAGAGTGAATTGAAGTTGAGAACTCCTTTAGCGTCCTGCCATTAAACCTATTATCTTTTTTTTCTTTCATAGTTTATTGTCAAGTTGGTTTCCATATAACACCCAGTACTCATCCCATCAAGTGCCCTCCTCCATGCCCATCACCCCCCCTTTCCCTCTCCCCCACCCCCATCAGTCCTCAATTTGTTCTCAGCATTCAAGAGTCTCTCAGGGTTTGCCTCTCTCCCTCCCCCCAACTATTTTTCCCCTTCTTCTCCCCCATGGTCCTCCGTTAAGTTTCCCCTGTTCCACTAATAACTGAAAACATATGGTATCTGTCCTTCTCTGCCTGACTTATTTCACTCAGCATAACACCCTCAAGTTCCATCCATGTTGCTACACATGGCCAGATTTCATTCTTTCTTATTGCCTTGGAATATTCCATTGTGTAAATAAACCACATCTTCTTGATCTATTCGTCAGTTGATGGACACTTAGGCTCTTTCCATGATTTGGCTATTGTTGAGAGTGCTGCTATGAACATTGGGGTACATGTACTCCTGTATCCCTTGGGTAAATTCCTAGCAGTGCTATTGCTGGGTCATAGGGGAGTTTTTTGTTAATTTTTTGAGGACCCTTCACACTGTTTTCCAGAGGGGCTGCACCAGTTTACATTCCCACCAACAGTGTAGGAGGGTGCCCGTGTCTCCACATTCTTGCCGCATCTAGAGTCCTCTGATTTGTTCATTTTAGCCACTGAATCTATTATCTTTACCTTTATATACATCATCCTTTTGTCCTTCCCTCCTTATTCAGTGGAGAAAGTGTCTTCCTGCCCCCAGTCATTAATTTATCCCAAATTATTTCTTAGGTTCAGTCCAGGGACTAAGTGTACGTTGGTGAGTACAAAAGTTAGTTTCTCCTCTTGGAGCTTATATTTTGCTAAAGGTTATTTGTTGCTTTCACCTGAACTACTTTCATTTTCTCAGATAAGCCATGTTTTCTTTCAACTGTGTGTCATTTAATGCATTTTTCCCTCTGCAGGGATGTTCTCTCCCCAACTCCTTTTTCTTTTTATCCTGGGTCGCTTTTATCTTCCAGGCCTCAGATCAGATATTAGGCCCTCCAGTTAGCCTTCTATGACACTCAAGATGGACAACCCACCTCTGTGTGCCTGTAGCCACTGTTCCTCTCCTATCAACACTTACCACACTGAGGTGGTTTTGTTTTGTTTTTTCTCTTTTCTTGTCCTACACTCCACTAGAAAAGAACCTTAGGTCTCTGATTCACTGATAGTCACAATTTTTAAGCTTGTACTTGACACATAAGTAGTCATTAATAAGTGTTTGTTGAATTGGTTAACTCATTCTATTTAAACAGAAGTAAAAAGGCTGATACAGATCATTGGTTCTACTGGAGTTCAACTTAGAAATGAACTACTCTAATGGGTTTGAGTTGGCAAAGACTTGAGTGCTCTTGAAAATTATGTTGGTGAAGGCATTTCAGATGTGGAGAACAGGGGTAACAATAAAAGCTAAAACAAAACACTACAGCAAGGTCAGCTTGCCTATAGGAACTGAGAAAGGTTATGCAGAATTCCTACAGAAAGTCAACATTGATAGACAATTTCAAGTAATAGAGCAACATGATGAGCAAAGAATTTTAGGAAAAAAATAACCTGGAAAATATTTGCAGAATAGATCAGAGAATCAGGCAGGTAAAGATTGGAATCGGAATATGGTCATGAGCCTTTTATAAGAAAACAGGCATGATTGGATAAACATTTGGTTTATTGAAATAGCCATAGAGAAAGGAGTTTTACATTCACATTTATATTTATATTCACTGAGGCTTCTGATAAAACATAATAACAACTACTATATTAAACCTTATTATAATAAATATTGCCCAGTAACTGTCAGCCAGATATCATAATAGTCCCTAAGATCTCGTGGTGAATAAGTATGATGTCAAACATTAAACAGCTTCCGGTTTAATCTGAAATATTAATTTAATTGGAAAACACAGAAGACAGGAAAGGAGGTCAGTTCTGAAGGGAAGTTATGAGTATATTTTTTCAAGCTTAGGTGTTTCAGGCAAGAAATCACACCCAAAAGAGTGATGAAGGTACAGGAAGTTTGTACATCTGGCCGTGGTAATTGAAACAAGAAAGAGAATATAGAGTATAGAGAGAATAAGATTCTATGGAGTGTGCTTTGGAGAATAGCTATTATTTTAGAGTGATGGTCATCAAATTTAGCATGCATCCCTGGTGTTTCTGATTCAGGATATCTGGCATGGACCCTCAATTTTGCAAATCCAGCAAGCTCCTACATGATGCTAATGCTACTGGAGTGAGGATCACATTCTGAGAATCACTGTGTAACAACAATAAAATGAAGATAAATAAAATGAGGAGAGAAGTAGTAAGAGAAATAGAGAAGAAACAGGGCAGTCTCCATGTTGTGAGTATAGGGCTGAAAAAGCAATAGGTAATGTTCTACGTAATGCAGAAAGAGCAAAGGCCCATCAAAATTGTTTAGGCCTTTTGGAAGAAAATTCTGGATGACTGGGCTCTTTGCCTGCTGGAACTGGTTCGTAGTTACCTCAGTCATCTTTATCATAGGGGAGGATGACACTTAAACAAAAATAAAAATGAATAAATGATAAGTTTTCCATTGGAAAGAAAGAGAGATAGATATGCACCTAACTACTCAGACCATGAAGATTAGATGCTGTCTTAGTTTACTGGGATTGCTGTAACAAATTACCACAAACTGGGTGGCTTGAAGCAAGAGAAAGTTATTTTCTCAACATTCTGGAGCCTGGAAGTCTGAGATCAAGGTATCAGCAAGATTTATTGCTCTGGAGAGCCCTGAGAGAGTTTGGTCCATGTCTCTTTTTCGGTGGTTGCTGGCAATCCTTGGCACTTTTAGGTTTATAGATACATCACCACTACCTCTGCCTTTGTAATCACCTGCACTGTTCCCTGTGTATCTGTGTTTCTGTGTCTAAGTTTTCCTCTTTTTACTAAGAAAGTATATTCAGTATAAACTCAAATTGATTACATCTACAAAGACCCTTTTTCCAAACAAAGTCACATTCAAAGTCACCAGTCGCTTAGGACCTTAGCATATCTTTTGGTGGGACATAGTTCAACTCAGCAGATGCCACGTGAGTCAGCTGTGGCATATGAAGCAAGATGGATAAAGATTGAGAAGAATGTGGATGATAAGAAAACAGTAATGTGGTGCTGGGGTGCCTGGTGGTTTAGTCGGTTAAGTAGCTGACTTCAGCTCAGGTCATGATCTGAAGGTTTGTGTGTTCGAGTCCTGAGCTGGGCTCTGTGCTGACAGTTAAGAACCTGGAGCCTGCTTTGGATTCTTTCTCTACCCCTCTCCTCCTCACACTCTGTCTTTTTTATGTTCTCTCTCAAAAGTAAACATAACTATTTAAGAAAAAAGAAGAAGAAAACAGTAAGGTTTAAGTTAAAAAAGAAAAACCACTAAAATAGAATTGAGAGGCCCGAAGGGGGAGCTCTCATGCCTAACACTTGTGGTCAATTGCAGACCCAAAAGGAAGGACATTCTTTGCAAGGCCTTTGTACTTTAGCTACTACTTTACTGTCCCAGCAGAAGGACTAAAGGTTTTCCTCTTCCCCTGGCAACAGCCCAATGAATGAGAGTCTCTCAACTCAGCCAATGAAAAGTCACTATACTTCCAGTTTACTCCAATAGGCTTCTTGTTTATAACAGTCCTTCCACCTTTCTCCTTTCCTCTACAAAAGAGCGCTTCTCTCCTTTGCTCTCCAGACTTGTCTATGGCTTTGCTATAGCTTGTTTGTTCTGAATTAGATTTCTCTTCTATTGCCACATAAACTCATTTTCTGCTGGTAAAATAACTGGCAGTTTTATTTTTAAGGTTAACCTTAACTGTAGGTAACTGTGTAAAAGCCTCAGCCTTAACAGTGAGGAGGCTTGAGCAAGTTCAAGATTAGATGCTCTCAGAATAGGACAGAGGCATGGTCAAAGCCAAAGAAGAAAAGCATCAAAGTATAAAGTTTAATATTGTAGAGAGGCTAAGAGGGGAGACTCTAGAGTAGAAGGGAAGGTTTAGGTTTAGAAAAAAATGAGCGAGAAAACCAGTAAAACATGGAACTTTTCACAATAAAATAATCAAAGTGATGTGCTAAAAGAATGAGTGGGAACTATGAGGTCCATGGAGAAAAAGTTTGGAACATTGACTGTGGTAAGTTACTTGGGTGATCTATGAAAGATTCTTTAAGCAGGATTGAACATGCTTAGGCAATGCTCTGGGGATTTTAAACAGAACCACTTCTTTCAACCCCAAATTTTGTCTTTTGGACCCAGGGAGAATTCAGAAAGTGAGTAAATAAAGCTTTAGCTTTTAATTAACCATACCAACAGTGCCCAGTGAGATTAATTAGTCTTTCAAATTAAAATGAAATGTGCATTTTTTGGTATTTATTTAAAGTGAAGTTTTCTTTCTGGAGGGGAAGAGATGTCAAATAGTCTGTTATCTGTGTGGACCAGACTCACAGGTAAAGTTCTGTGTGTTGTTTTTTAGCTGAAATGCTTGTACATTTAGAAGTTAAATTGACTTCATGGGTTGTTGTTTTCTAAATCACGTCTTTTCTAAGGCAGGGTTCAGGATGGATTCTGTTTCCTTTCATAAAAACATGTAGTCATAATGCACAGAATGTTTTCTGTAAAGCAGTAAACATCTTACCTAGCAGATCCTAGATAAACTTTGGCAGAAACAGTCTCCTAAATAATACTGAGTTATTTGGAGAAGGCCCAAGAGTGTTCTCCTGGTAAAGTCACATAAAATGAAGTGGATCCAAGTTATTAAATGGTTATAAGACATCATGGGGCTTAGTTCTTTACACCCACAAAGAATATATGGGAACACTGTAATCGTATAACTCTTTGAAAATTTTGAGTTTTTATTCTGAGCTTCTCAAGCACAATGTATCCATCTCTGCTGCCAAGAATTTTACTTCCAGTTCCCCACCCCTCATTAACACCTGCTCTGCAGTGTAGGCAGCAACAAGGGATAAGGGTGAACTGTGATCTGTTTCTCCTTTTGCTCTACTTTATAGCATGAAGAAAAGGTTTTGCATGGAACGAGTTTAAATTAAAGGTTTTAACAAGGTTCCGGTATTCCTTTTCCTCTGCCTGAATGTCCTATGCTGACCTGAGGAGTTACAATTTGGGGATATGCAAGAAATATGGAAAGAGGAACCAAGATGTAGGCAATAGATGTAGTCCTGAAATTCTGTTTGCACACGACATGTTTGTCAAACACATCAGTTTTTAATTGCCTTGGGAATTAGGTGTTTAAGTTTCACCTGTTTCTCCCCCCCCCCCCACCCCTTAAAGATTTTACTATTTACATTTTTCTGTGTCAGCTTTGTTTATTACTGGCACATGCATAGCCATGGTTAATAGCGAAACACTCCACAGTGGATTGTGTTAGGGTCACTGTTTTCGGTGAGACCTTTTCACTGTGTATTATAAATGATTAGTCTGTCATAACCTGATGGTCCAGGGCCATTTATTAATCATGGACTCTAATTTTCAGAAGGATGATCAGTTCTGTAAATTGATCACCTCTGTAAAATCAGTGTTTTGCTATTTGTAATGCTCTTTATTTACATCTTAGTAATCCTCACGTATTTATTCTGTTAGGGACCTTTCTAGCTTATCATAAGTACATGTGTTGAGTGTTTGTCAGGCATTTCTGTCTCAATTTTCAGCCCAGGAAAGCCAGGATTTTATGAGCATTGTGCAATGCAAGTCAGGGCAGCTGGCTCGTTAGTCATTTTGTCAGCCTGGAATCCAGAGGATGTGTTGTTTTTGAAAGGTGCATTCTCTGTTATCGATTTTAACTTAACCTTCAAGACTCAACCCAATTCCTATACCTCTTGTTGATTCTTCTCCTCCTCTGAGTAAGTCATGTTTTTCTCTGGGCTCACATAACACTCGTGCCATTGTAGAACTTGTTCAAGCCAGTTAAATCATGTCAAGGTGTTTGGTATCTTTATCTCAAGACAACCTGTGAACTTATTGGGAGCAGAGAATTTTTATTTATCAAGCATCTTTTATGTGCTAACTACTATGGAACATGGATATACTTATTCCCTTATCACAGATGAGATGATTGTGTCTCTAATTTACATAGTCAGTACATGACGGAATCTGGGTGTGAAGCTGGATCTGCTCTTGCCCCATTGCCTGCTCAGTGGTTGCAATAAACTCTGTGCAGACTGAGGACAGAGATCAGAGTTCACCTGAGACATGTAATGCCTCATGCAGTTATCCACCCCAACTACCAGTGTCCACTTTTTTAGCTGTCCCTTGTTCATTAAGGCCACAAGCTTCATCTTTAAGGGGGGGCTTTCTTCCTCCTCTTATATTAATGTGTTTATTCATTGTTCATTCATTCATTCCTTTTTTTATTTATTTTTACTTTTTTTTCCCAAAATTTATTTATTTTTGAGAGATAGACAGAGAGACAGAGCACAAGCATGGAAGGGGCAAAGAAAGAGCGGGACACAGAATCCAAAGCAGGCTCCAGGCTCTGAGCTGTCAGCACAAAACCCTACGTGGGGGGCTTGAACTCACAAATGGCAAGAGCATGACCAGACCTGTAAAAGGAAGCTTAACTGACTGAGCCACCCAGGCGCTCTTCATTCATTCCTTTAATACATAATTATGAGATGACTATAGAACTAGCCTTGTTCTATTGCATAAAATAAAATGACAAAAATCCTTGTTATTATGGATTTTATATTTTCATCAAGGAGATTGACAATAAAAAAATAAACTACATGGGTGACATATGTTACAATGTTACAATGTTATAAGTGCTAAGAAACAATGAAAAGTAGATCAGTATAAGAAAGTGGAATGTATGGTTAGAGGACAGTATTAAATAGGAAGTGAGGTTCATGGTCCTAGAGAACTCAATATTTGAACAAAACTCTGAGGGAAGTATATTCCAGGCAGAGGAAACAGCTAGAGCGAACGCCCTAAGATAGGAGTATGTCCACTGTGTTGGAGAAATACCAAGGCCTCAAGTGTGTCTAGACTAGAATAAAGGCAGACACTATTACCTAATGAGGGAGTAGAATGGTCTTATAATGTTGGCAGCCTGACCCTACTTTAACACCGTATATGCAAGAAACCGCCAGTGCCTCCAAACTAATAAGGTTGGATTGCTCAGTGGTTTTAGCCCACATTTGTCTTCATCAAGTAGTCCTCCAAAATCAATGGTACCATCTATGATTAGAGCATTGCTTTAGCCCCAGAACCACACTCACTTGTATGGATACTATCTCTATAGTGTTTTCGTTGATCCCTTCCTTTACATTATATTGACCACAATTGATAGAAACTGCTTATACAATTCATTGTAGGTACTCAGGAGATGTTTGTTGAACCAATGAGGACAGAGTCAATCTTACAACACAGATGGATACTCCCACCAGTAAATAAATGTGTGTTCTGGTTGTAGACATAAGCGACATATTTACTTACGTTGAATTAGGTATCTAGAATATGGCTGAGTGTTGATTAAATGCTAATTACTTTTCAATATATCAATGTTCCATCAAAATCAGAGAAATCAGGCAATTTCCGATTCTATACCCTTCGAGACATTTTCTGGTTCTTACTAAAAATAACTTGTTTCACTTTGAGAAGAGTCACCAGTTAAAAAGAAGTATTTAAACCTAATTTCAAGGGAAAAATATTTCCTTTTTAGCTGATACATTTATGTCTACAGTATAGTGATTTTATTGCCTTTGTACAATCTTCAACTTCAAATGTCAACTACATAGTTATTCTCTTTGTTGGACTTAACCTTATTTACACCAGTAATTTGTTTCCTTAGCTCTTCTGTAACTCAGTCAGCCTGTGGCATTTAGTATTATTATAGTGGATGTAAATCAGAGTCCCCCAATTTCTTTCAACCTTTTCTTGCCAGTTTGAAATGACTTCTGTACAATTATAAGTGCAGTAGGTTGATACTAGCATGTAAGTGTAAAACTTTTGTAAATGTATATTTTAATTTCTCTACAATAATATATAAATATAAAATAACAGTTTTGAAAATATGAACTGATATGTATTTTAAATTTTATAGGAAAAGCTAATTGGGAGCATTTTACTTGCTTTTGGTCATCTTTTGCTCAATAAACAAATTCTTTAAATCTGAGGCAAATATACTTATAGATCTATGAGCTGTCAAGGCATCTATCAAGAGTAATTACCCACTTTAGTAGGAAATTAGATAACAATTTTAATTGCCCTATCAATTCAAATCCATTTTCCATTTATTTTAACAACTATTATAGTTAATTTACAAAAAATTATTTCATATCAAACGTAATTTCAGAGGTGTTACTTTATAATTTACGATGCCATTATTTTTCCATTATCTAATCATTTATGTCATTAAGAACCCTATTCAATATTTATTCAATGAAAGTGTAGTGGAAATGGAATTTTTTTAAGTGGCTTCATTGTTGTCATATAAAGTGCCAAAAAATTTTATGATTTGTTTTATCATAAAATGGATGTGTGTGCGTTTTTTTTTAAACCAGATAACTAGGTGGATGGTTTGTTAAACAAAAATTCTTAAACCAAGTAAGTTATAGAAATTTCCTATGCCTTTCGTAACAAATCTTTTCACTTATATCTTTCTGAGTAATTTGCATGGTAATTATTATAATTTGAAATGTAATGAATAATTATGCAACAAGTATTGTACTGAATGTGTAGTCAATTGTATTCTGAAGAGGGATTTTTTTTTTAATTTTTACACTTTAAAAAGTCTATCAGTCATTCTTTGAAAATGGCCCCATAACAATTTTTAAAATAACTATATTTTTATCATTCCATGATTTAATATAAATAAAAGTTTTGCAAACTATAGTACCGTATAAATCTATCTCTCAAATTAGAAAATGGCCATGTTTAAAGTGACTTGATATTCTGTGCTTTGTTATAAAAATAATAAAGTCAAACTATATGACCTATTTTGCTTCTTTAGATTTTGTACAGGAATGATTCATTTCTTGTGTGTTACTAGGCTTACTATCAGTTAATAAGTAAGTGCCAGGAAGTATGAAAATATGACAAGATGGCCAGAGAAGAAAATACAAAAGACAAGCACCTAGCTTCTTTTTGCCTTATCTTCTCTCTGAAATTATTACATAAATATCTAATGCATCTTCCTTGTGGCTCTTGTCTCAGAATTTGTGGAACTTTGTAACAGCTGTGCTTTTAATCGTGAAATATCAAGGGTAGTATCTAAGACTCTACCCAGATGACTGGCAATACTTTTGTGCTCTGTGCTAGAGTAACAACAACAAAGAAGGGCTCATAAACTCAACTGTACAGGACTGTGCTTGTGCTTTGCCCACCTCACCCAAGATTCTTACATATCCTTTTGCCCGATCCTTATTCTGGCCAGTCACCCATTATGAGCTAATTAGCTAGGGAACAAGAATTAGCTGTACAGTCTTGAAACAGAACAAAACTAATGGCCACGTGGGCTTGACTACAAGAGCTTTGCCACCTTGGCATTAATCAACAAACCTTCAAATATTTGAAGAATAAAATGAATTGAAGTAGAATTCTTACTATTATTCTTACTATCATTACTGTCGTAGTAAATTGAGGATTAATTTTGTTAGGCTGTTTAAATATGGCTAATTGTATTTTCTTTAAAAAAAAAATACACAAGGCTTTTGTTTTTCTGTTTCTTTCCCATAGGTTTAGGCTTCAGTATTGCAGGAGGTGTGGGGAACCAACACATTCCCGGAGACAACAGCATTTATGTAACTAAAATTATAGATGGGGGAGCTGCACAGAAAGACGGAAGGTTGCAAGTAGGCGACAGACTGCTAATGGTAAGTGTGACTCATGCAAAACTATGTGTGTATTTATACAGCTCTTGGTGTCCAGTATATGACTGTCTTAGTCCACGCTGTCATAACAAAATACCGCAGATTAGGTGACTTACACAACAAAAAATCTATTTTCTCAGAGTTCTGGAAGCTGGGAAGTACAAGGTCAAGATTCTGGCCCATTCAGTTCCTGGTGATATCCCTCTTCCCAGCTTGCAGACAACCATCTTCTTGTTGCATCCTCAGATGGCCTTTCCTTGGTGCTTCTGCTGACACATCTCTCGTTCTCTTCTTACGAGGCCCCCAGTCCTATTGGATTAGAACTTCACCGTTACCTCAGTTAATTAATAACCTTAATTACAGCCTAAAGACTCTATATCCAAGTAAAGTCATATTGGAAATTAGAATTTCACGTATGAGTTTGAGGGAAGAGGCCACATTCAATTCATAACAGTGATCGCTGGAAGAAATAGAACAGAAGGGAGAGCAGATTTTGTGGTGGGAGATTTCAATTGTATCTGCTTTGTTGACATTTTAAAAACAAATATGAATTTTCACTAGTTTTTATAGATACAGCAAGGCACAGAGATTATGTTGCTTTTCCAATGTAACCCATGGACAGAGAGTGTGACATCCAAACTGCTAGAGAGGTGGGCTTTGCGTAACAAAGGGAACTCCACTGTCTGGTTTATTGGTAGATACATTTCTATGTCTCCCTGGAGTCCCTTATTAAACCAGTGTAGATAGTATAAATAGTCCCAAATTTACCACAATTCATTTTCTGAGTTCTGTCACATGTGCAAATGGATTCTTTCCTCCTCTCCCCTCAGACAGGATTTTTACAGCTATTTAGTTTGCCAGCTGCCTACATGCTTCAGGAGCCCTAAGCAATGACTGACAACAACACATGGCAGCCCTTTCTAAGTAACGGAGTTATATGATAAATTAAAGCAAACTTAAGGCAGCATATAAGCAGTAAAAGTTTGCAATTGCACTTAATAAAACTACTTTATCTCCATTTACTGTTTTATCCCAAATCTACAAAATAATCATCAAATACTGAAAATTAATAGAAAAGAGCTCTCAAGTAAGATACATATATTCATTTATAGTCATATGTCTGCCCTTGTAAAACATGACCTCTAATCTCTGCAAGGAGACATTATCTCCAACACACATTTGGAAAAGATCAACCTATATTCTCTACAAAACTGTAGTTTCTATGCTGTGCAAGTTTTGGAGGTTGAACTTCAAAGTGCATTATGCCCACTTCCCTGAACTTTAGACAGCCTGTCTTTAGTCTCATTGGTCTGGTTTCATAGCTGTCAGTGACCTTGGTGCTGAATTTTCTGAAACATAATCTTGATGACTAATATTTATTTGACACTTGCTATTTCCATGTACTTTTAAAAGTGATTTTTTGTAATATAACATACGTTTCTCACAGCAACCTATTCTATCTAAACAAAAAGGAACTGAGATATGGAGAAGTTTATTAACTTTGCCATGGTCATATAGTTAATAATGTACAGAACTTGGACTTCAAATCCAAGTACTCCGGTTTGTAACCACCAAGCATGGTCTTTAATTTGTTTCCTAGAATTTGCCAGTCAATTCTTTCCTTCTTTTTTTTTTTTTAATCTTTCATGCAGTCATTCATTAATTCCTTTATTTAAAAAGTAATATATTGAACACTTACCATGTACCAGGCAATAACTACTACATAGGAAGGAGCTCTCTCAGGAGAAAATGTATAGGCAAACTGGATGGGCAAAAAATGTGACATTAACGACTTCAGTCAAAGTTGCAACTAAGAGTTTTGGCTTCTTTACCACCTGAAGTCACTATCATTTTCTCTTTTTTAGTCATTTTTTGTTGTTGTTGTATGGTTGACATATAAAAAGCTTTGCTTACTCGATGTATACAAGTCCTTGAATTTGGATGTTAGTTATATACCCGAGAAACCATCCATCATCATTATCAAGGCCATAAATATATTCGTCATTTCCCAAAGCTTCTTCTCAATTCTATTCATATTCTTTTGTGCTTATATATGGTAAGAACAGTTAATGTAAGATCGACCCTGTTGGTAAATTTTAAGTATGTAATACAGTGTAGTTAGCAATAAGCACTATGCGGTACAGTAGAACTACTATTTTTATTCTTGAGACATTCTACATTTTTTGGTTTGCTTGTTGTTGGTTGTTTTTCGTTTTTGTTTTTGCCTTTAACGTAAAAGTTGTTTTTTATGATGTTATGTCTTCTGGACCAGAAAAGTATTATCGAGGTATTAGGCCTAACAGCTTCTCTCAAGAATATGAACTTTATTGTTTGTTGGCTTTAAGAATAAAATAAGCCATGATATCCACTTTTACATGGCACTAACTTTGAAAAAATTGAGAGGACAGTTTCATTCTAAAATAATGACACTCATAATTACACATTTGACCTTTGACTCATTATTCTGTAAAAGTTTGGTTGTAGACTACTCTTGGTATTTCTTTAACTGCTGCTATTATAATATCATACTTGATGTTGCGTGCTGATTTTCTGAAGTTCTCTTTAAATGTCTAGCTTTACTTTCAAATTCTTGAAAAAAAATTCAAAGTCTAAATTCTGACAAAGTATTTTCCAGGCACCATGCTATTTTTCCATTACCATTTTCTTGATATTCATCGTACATGTAATGATTTCAAAAATAGCTAAGACATAATCTTTAACTATTTTGAGTTTTAAAGCATATTTTTTTAAAAACTGAACTTTCAACAATAATAGGTCTCTCTCTCTTATGTAAGGAAAACATAATTAGTACTTCCAAGGCAACTGCCAAACTGAATCTAGAAATGAAAGAAAATGATTCATTTTATAATATTCTGAAAGAAAAATAATGCTGAGGAAAAGAATAAAAAAAAAATCCTGGAAGCCCTCCCAAAGGACCAATTATCTTGCTTCAACCCAAAAATATTTATTAATGCTCTCCTTCTGTCAGTCCTTTCCACCTCCTTTTCTCTTTATTACCTACATTCTCATCATCTTTACTTTCTCCTTTTCCTCCCCCAAAGGAAGTACAAATAATTGGATTCTGTGATTTACCAGCTGTACCACACTCTGTATATTTTTCTCTAAATAGCTATTCTTTCTAAAGCAATTTGCATCACTCCCTCCTCTCACTTCTTAGGAAAAGTTCCCCCATATGTTATTCATTCATAGTTCTGTAAGCAAACTAGTCTAAAGTGAAACTCTATTAATTTCCTCATACCATCAATGCTAGGTACTTTTTTCTCCCTTAAGTACTTCATATATGTCAGAATTTAGAACTGTCTGTCTTAGATGTTACCTTATTCCAACTTATTTGCTACATCAGAAGCCACAAAACAACAATGCGACGTAGCCCCTCACCTCTGCTAGAACATACTAAAGCTGGAGAAATTAATGCCTTCTGGAACCTATCCATTAAGTACCAACGATCACTAGTTTTTTTTCTTAAAATTATATCAAAATATATTTCCCTATGTATTTCCTGCTTTACTCATAGCTCTGTCCCTTGGAGACAGATAGGTGAACACTAACTCCTCTTTTGCATTTGTTTGAAAAGTTAGATCTTGCCACTTCCCCACTCAGTCTTGTTTTACACATTTTCTCTCACTCTTATAATAAATTTTAGCACATATCCATTTATCTTCTATAAATAGATTACCCTTTTAACAAAACTTTTAATTTCTTAGAATGTTATTGTCCCCCTTTGAAAACCACAGGCAATATTGTAGCATCTGACCTTTATTTGCTTTTTAATTACTTTTTAATATTTATTTATTTTTGAGAGAGACAGAGTGTGAGAGAGGGAGAGGCAGAGAGAAAGACACACACACAGAACCTGAAGTAGGCTCCAGGCTTTGAGCTGTCAGGACAGAGCCCAAGGCCGAATTTAAACCTACAAACTGCAAGATGATGACTTGAGCCAAAGTTGGTCTCCTGAGGCACCTAGGCACCACTTTAGCATCTCACCTTTACATTTATTTTACGATAAAGAAAAAATTATCCTGTCTATAACCTTTGCAATAAGACTTTTAGTGTTTCAAATAAGATGACTTTTTATTTTTTGAGGAGGGGGGTGGTGCAAGTGAGGAAGAGGCAGAGAAAAGTTGGGGGGGGGAGTGGGGCTCACCCGAAGTGGGGCTCAAGCTTACCTGAAGGGGGCCCTGAACTCACAAACCATGAGATCATGACCTGAGCTAAAGCCAGATGATTAACCAACTGAGCCACCCAAGCCCCCAAGTAAGATGACTTTAAGGTCAGGCCTCTGTGGTTTCATGGGACACCCAGAATGGTGTATATTCCTTTTATTAAAATAATATATTTTTTAAATTCCCCTACTGCTTGGCCCTTATTATCATTCACTAGAATTTTTGTTTTGTTTTGTTAAATGACAATGACATCTAATATTTATGGATTGTACCTATAGTTTAGTGTTGTAATCTCATACTAAATAGATTAACTACTGGCCTTGATTTCCTGGAACAGATGCTGTGTGTGTGTGTGTGTGTGTGTGTGTCTAAAAATAAGTAAACATTAAAAAATTTTAAAAATATATTAATCTCATTACTGTGTCCCATGAAAAGGATCACTGGTCACATAAGTTTGGGTAATTCTACAACCTGTATCTCACTTCTCTTACAGACTCTCAGTGAACTTAAATACATTAAAGGGTTGGTGACGTCCTATAGTCAAGGAACTAACTTAACTTGAACACTAAAATTTTCAGAACTCTTTTATTAGGGAACCCTTTTCTTAAAGTGAAGTTCATGGACCACATAGAACTTATGTTCAGTATAGTACACTCTGGATATACTGTGTGTGAGCAGATCTTATTCTTATTTCAAAATTAATATCCTATGGTAAGGACAGTAAGTGGATTTAGGTAATGTAAGTGGAAACAATACAATTTTATGGATGAGTTACATTATTCTTTTTGATAATTTACAAAATTGCCTTGTTTCACCCAAATAGTAATAAGAAAATCATCTTGAAGTCAATAAAAATATGTAGAAATTTTTTTTCTTTTCTTTTCTTTTTAACAGAGAGATCACAAGTAGGGGGAATGGGCAGAAAGAGAGAGGGAGAGAGAGAAATAGGGAGAGAATACCAAGCGTGTTCCATGCTCAATGCAGAGTCCGATGCTGGGCTTAATCCCATGATCCTAGGATCATTACCTGAGCATAAATCAAGAGTTGGACACTCACTCAACAGACTGAAACACCCAGGCACCCCAATATGTAGGAATTTCTTAATAATTAACAGGAACTTAAATCACTTTCATTTGTCAGACAAACCTTAGATAACCAAGACCTGTAACTCACTACACATGGCTCTTTCCTGCTACTGGCACAATGCTCCCACATGAAAGAGGCTTTGGCCTACAGCACACACACAGCCCTTCCTCCAACACCTAAGAGATGGATACAGCAGTTATTTCTGTTATTCTTATTTTCCAGAAGAGAAAGTGGGAGCTCAGCAATCACAAAGGGATTCCCAGTATGACATATTGGGAATAAACAGCGAAATCAGATTCAGATGTCCTTTCAATGTCAATGTCCCAAAGCCACATTCCTTCCACCAGTTTAGTCAGCCCTTCTGGTTTTTAATCTTGGTTTCATATTTGAATCTCATGCTAAGTTTTTGATCACTGTGGAGGCCCAGGCCTCACTCAACCCTGTATAATAAAATCAGAATTTCCAACGTAGGCACCATGCTTCATTTTAATTTGTTTAAGTGTTTCGAGTGATTCCAGGGTGTAGCTAGGTTAAGAACCACAGTCCTTCTTTGATCCTCTTCACATTCTAGCCTGTTCTGCTGCTGTTCCAGTGCTTCTTCCTGAGAGTGACTTTGGTGGTAACACTCATTCTGTCAAGCTGGTATAGCACATCATTTTGCATTTTCCAACAATGGGCTAAAAGGAATCTAGAAATAGTCCACACTTCAAACTTTGTCCCCTGCAGTTAGAGTACTTTCTAAAACACCACAGGAAACAATCTGGAGAATTAATTCTTGGACTCTGTTCTAATTTTTCTCAAATGTGATAAAATAACAATTCACTGCAATTGCAGTGACATATTTTATTTTTAAGTGTTAAAGCCATTACATTATTCTTTTATTTCTTTTGCTTATATTTAGTTTAATAACTCTGTTTGTAGAATTTGCTCTGTAGGTAACATATATTGTTGCCTACTACAGAGCAGGAGTTTTAAAATTATTTTAATAGCATATTCCATCAGTAAAACACAAAAAGTTGCCTCTAATATATGTGAGTTTCTCTACTTTAAATTGCATGCATATATTACACTGCTAATACATGATGTACATTTTAAAATATATGTAAAAATAGAAAGATGAAAATCAATGTGATAAATATTAATAGAAGTTTAGATACTTCTTCCTGTATTCAGTGAGTTGCTTTGGGGTTTATTTCATACAGGTCATTTTGGTGACCACTGCTCTACAGGAGGGTGGAGCCAGTCAAAACATCATTGTTGCTTGTTCTGTCTATGTAAGGAATAAAAACTTAAGAAATGATTCAATGATTAATGGAGAAGGAAGAAATTCATACTGTTGGAGCTTGTGTTCCTTATAATGTGATGTGACCAGTACTCACATTCTGTACCAGCTTTCATCCTTATATCCCATACCTGCCATAGAATGAATGTCTCATAAATGTGTGCTCTTTGTTGAATGACCTTCTTTTCTTATCCTTCCCTCTATGACTCAACACAAACGTAAAATAGAAACTTGGGGTGCCAGTCAGTTAAGCATCCAACTCTTGTTCTCAGCTCAGATCTTTATCTCAGGGTCATGGGTGCAGGTCCTGATTTGGGCTCCATGCTCGGCATGGAATCTACTTAAAAAATAAATAAATAAATGAAACTCAACATGAAGGCCTCATTCTTTCTATAAAATAGGGAATTTTGATAGCTCTTCCTTTGGGATACCACATTGTTATTTTTAACTTAGCTAATTGTTTCAACGTTTATTCATGCCTGTTATTTGTAATGCATCAGCTTAGGGAGTACAAAGATGAAAACACTCTAATAAGAGATGGGGAATAGGCAAAATCCATGAAGGGGAGTGTGAGATACAGGTTTCCATTATGGAATGAATAAGTTAGGGAAAAGGTATACTCAGTGATACTGTAATTATGTCGCATGGTGACAGATGGTAACTACACTTGTGGTGAGCAAAGCATAGTGTAGAAACCTGTAGAATCACTGTGTTGTACATCTGGAACTACTGTAACATCGTGTAACCAATAATAATAATAACAATAATAATAATAATAATAATAAAAAGAGCAATCTAATCATTGTCCTTGAGAACATCATCCTTAAGCAGGGGCAAGGCCATTGCAAGAGCAAGTGTTATAGAAGCTAGGGGATGATGATTTTCACACAAGGAGCCCTGAACACAAAGAAACTATTTTTAGCAGCAGGATCAGCAAAAGCACTGTGTGTGATTGTGATGTTTGATGACTGTTTGAATGCTGCTTTATTTCACACAATATGTTTTCATGGTCATGGTATCCCTCCTTTCTCCAAAGCACAAGTAAGTCAACAAATAAATTAGTATTATCCCCATTTTGCATATAAGAAAATGAAGGCTCACTAAGTATGTTAACTGACCAAAATTCATGAAACTAGGGATTAAAACGAGATGTGATGCTACATTTAAAATTTACTCTCGTTATACCAAGTTACCTTCATTTCTAGAAACCTCTAGATTTAAAATATAGCTATTTCTTTAAAAATTAAGTCATTTCAATTCACTGGGCATGAGAAATCAACTTCCTTCTTTTCTATTCCAATCTGTTTTATCACTCATGAGATCTTGCTATGTGCTTCATAATGAAACTACTGCACTTTTTTTCTCTTCTTCTTTGAAGCCCTTTCTTGTTATTCATTTAAAATATAGTTAATTTGGGGTGCCTGGGTGGCTCAGTGGGTTAAGCATCTGGCTTTGGCTTAGGGCATGATCTCGCAGTTCGTGAGTTTGAGCCCTATTTTAGGCTCTATGCTGACATCTCAGAGCCTGGAGCTTGCTTTTGATTCTGTGTCTTCCTCTCTCTCTCTGCCCCTCCCCTGCTCACACTCTCTCTCAAAAATAAAAACTTAATAAATAAATAAAATTAGAGTTAATTTGATTCTAACCATAACTAATGCATGATCCTTACTGAAAAGATGAAAAAAATAAGAAAATGTTTTCAAAAATAATTATTATTGTTTCCTGTTTCTTCATATTACTATTTTTAAAATAAATTTTATTATAGCAATGAATTGCAATGCACTACAAAGATTGTAGTCTTTGGGTTATACATATTGTTGACATGAACACATTAGATTGGTCTCCTTTTTAAATTTATTTTTTAATTTTTTACTTTTATTAAGTTTTTATTTTAATTCCAGCATAGTTAACATACAGCATTGGTTTCAGATGTACAATATAGTAATTTAACAATTCTGTCCATTATTCATTGCTCTTTGTAATACTCTTATCTAGTGACCAACAACTTTGTCCCCTTTTTAAAAAGTGAACTTTGGAGTTTGTGATTTTCTTTACAATGTTTCTAGAGTTTCCACATTTCCTTGTACTATGTCCATGGTAATGTGTATGGCTCTGTCTTAGTTTGTCCACCATGCTGGTATTCCTGAATAAATATGAAAAGGTCAGCACCTCACCGTATGTGCATTGCCCCATCCTCTTTGTGACTCTTCTCCTGCCCCCACGCCTCCCAGCTTTGTACCATCACATATCTGTTCACACTCACTTGATTCCTGCAACACTGGCCCTGCTTCCTTCTTGCGAGCTTTCTGGCACCTCTTTCTTCAGCTAGTTTGCCCTCCTTTTTCTCTGCATTATGCTCAAATAGAGTGCTCCCTTTTCTGTTGGAGAAAATGAGTCCTCTCACCTCCACCCTCTCTGCTTGGCCTCAGTCCCTATCCTATTGCAAACATATAGCCAGGCTGTACACATGTCCCTCTCTGTCTAGTGTACCCACAGAAACACTGCATTCAAATGGAATTAATTTTTTTTCTGAAATCAGGCCAGTTGTTCAGTGTTCACCATTATAGGCAGATACTTGACGCAAAAGAAAAAAAAAGGAAAAAAGACAATAAAAAACAATGACAGGAGCAACCAGCCAATCAGTATAATGTCCCTTCTCTGCGTACAATCAGCTCCAGCTGTAGGCCCTTTATCTTGAGAGTTCATAGGATAATACACACACATAATTAACCCAAATAAACCCACTTTCGTGAAAAACATTTTGAAGGCTTCAGCACAAAAGAACACTTTTTGGTCCAGATCCTGTACTATTCTGAATTTTTAAAAAGACCACACAGAGGCCTCATCAACAGTCCCCTAATTAAACTCATCAGTTCACAGATGTTTACAGGAAAACGCTCAGCAAAAATTTTCACCAAGAATTCCTGTTTCCTGAGAGGAGAGATGAATGATGACAATAATAATAGTAATAATAGCTAACATTAATAAGTATTTTGATGGTTCTGCCATTTTACATAGGTCAATACATTTAAATCAATAACCCCTTGAGGCAGCAGTTATGATCATACCTATTTTATAGATGTCAAAAGTAAGGCTAAGAAGGGTAAGTAAGTAAGTTGTCCAAAGTCACAAAGCCAGGAAAATCCAGGACCAGGATTCAGATCCTGGTCTGCATGACTCAAATGCATGTGCTCTTAATCACAGGGTTCTTTTGCCAATATCATACCACCTGTTCCATGACTAAAATTTGTGTAAATGTTCCAACACTTTGTAGTCACCAAATAATGGGTCTGAAATCCCACTATTGTAAACCACTATTATCCCCACTTCTCACCTCCACCCTTTGCTCAGCTTCTACCTTCTGGTGTAAAAACTTCCCTGGTGGTCTAAGAGTCTACATACAAAGTCATTCTCAGTAAACATGCTTGAAGTTTGAACTGTGTCTTACTAGAATATGAGATTCAAGGGAGCTGGGGGCCTTATCTATCTGGAAGAGTAATAGCGATGACTGGTTAAAAGCCTGGCCTCTGGATCCATACTGCCTGGCTTTAAATCTGCTTCTACCACAGTCTACCATGATCTAATTGATCATTACATTAATGACTTTGGCCCAAGTTTCTAAACCTCTTGGAGACATGCTTTTTTAATCTGTAAAGTGAAAAGTAATTACAATAGCTACCACATAGGTTGTGAAGTTTGATTATGTTCATATGTGTAAATAATTTAGAAAAGTGCCTCATGTATAAAACATAGTATGTACGTGCTATGATTAGGATTTTCATTCTCAATATTTATTACTATATCTCTAATATGTAGAACCGTGACTGACACATTATAGGTATGCTTTTGACCAATGGATGAACAAGGGCTAGACAAGTAGAAATACAAAAGGATTTATGAGAATGTCACTTGTCAGGAAAAGAACTATGGGAACCAATGGAAAAGCTTATAGCTTAATGGAGAATTCATGGTCAGCATTCATACACATCAATCAGGTTTGGTTTCCTCCAGCTCTGGGGTCCCTAATGGACTACACTATCAAGGATTGGTTGGCACATGGAATTTACAACAACATGGATGGAATTAGAGGGTGCTATGCTAAGTGAAATAAGTCAGTCAGAGAAAGACAGCTATCATATGATTTTACTCATATGTGGAATTTAAGATATAAAACAGATTAACACAAGAAAAGGGAAGCAAAAATAATACGAAAACAGAGAGGGAGGCAACCATAAAGACTCTTAAATACAGAGAATAAGCCAAAGGTTGCTGGAGGGGTATTGGTTGAGGGGAATGGGCTAAATGGGCAAGGGGCATTAAGGAAGACACTTGTTGGGATGAGCACTGGGTGGTACATGTAAGTGATGAATCACTAAATTCTATTCCTGAAATCACTATTACACTGTATATTAATTAACTTAGATTTAAATTTTAAAAAAGAATTAATTGGCACATGGAATTTATATGACAACATAAGGCAAAAAGAAAAGAATGCAATATTGTAAGGCGTTCTATGACTAAAGTACTCATTAAATAGTACAGAGAATATGTAGGGGATCCAAGCTAATGTCCTTTGGCATATTTATTTTAACTCTGCATCATTTCAGCAGAAATTAACTAAAGAATCGCTCAATTAAAAACATAGTAGCCAAATAAGATACCTAAAATACTAGATATATGGGATGACTGGGTGGCTCAGTAGGTTAAGCATCTGACTTCAGCTCAGATCATGATCTCACAATTCATGGGTTCAAGCCACGCATTGGGCTCTGTAATGACATCTCAGAGCCTGGAGTCTGCTTCAGATTCTGTGTCTCCCTCTCTCTCTGCCCCTACCCTGTTCACGCTCTGTCTCTCTCTGTCTCAAAAATAAAACATTTTTTTAATTTTAAAAATAATACAATATTAGGTATTTAAAATACTTCATAAATACTTTTATACCATTTAAGAGGAGTGCTGCTGAGATACACTGTAATGAATGTTAGAATGTAATATTATATAACGAAACTATGCGAATATTATAGTTTGTTCCAACAATGCCACTTGTATGATTTATCCTGAATAAATCATCAATGTTGTGCACAAAAAATAGAAAAAAAGGTTAACTGCAACATTATTTATAGTAGAAAAAAATTAGAAGCAAACTGAACATGTTTTAGTAAAAGATTGGTTAAAACATTTTGTTACCATTATGCCACACAATGCTGTATAGAAAACAAAGTCATTTTGTTGAAGCACATGGACCAATGGCCACTCTATATTTAAAAAGCAGGTTCCAAAACAGTATGTACAATACAGTCACAATTGTTTAAAGAAATATATGCCAAATAAGGAGACTTTGGTTAATTTTTCCTTTTTTTTAGTTCAATAAGTATGTATTACTTTTGTTATTGGAAACAATATAGAGACATTTGACCCTCTTTTCTTTTTTCCACAAATAATATTCTGATTCCTATTATGATACTTTCTCATAGAAAAAGTCAGAAGCAATTTCATTTTTTTAGCATCGGCAAATGTACCTTATCTGCTTTGGCTAATGGCATTAATCCATCTTCTCTATCAAAGTTTAATGTAGATACTGGCTTGTAATTATTGCAATTTAATCTTTAAATAAGGTCACAATTCTATGTATCTTTTTGCCTGGCTATTTCTTTTCACCTGCATAGGTCTGACTTACTTTTGAATATTATTTTCCTTTCAGGTAAACAACTACAGTTTAGAAGAAGTGACTCATGAAGAGGCGGTAGCAATATTGAAGAACACATCTGATGTCGTTTATCTAAAAGTTGGCAAACCCACCACCATTTATATGACTGATCCTTATGGTCCACCTGACATTACTCACTGTAAGCACCACACTCAGTTTCACCTTTGCCAGGTTTACAAAATTAGAATTCTGCAAAACTTGGCAAATTCCCCTGCTTTCATCTTCACTCTTGTTTAGATTGTGGAAATAGTTCTGAGTGATGCTGTGTTTCACTCCCTGGGTTGCTTTACAAGGCCTTAACTAGTGTTTTGAAGGTGGGACAGCTGGGGGGTTGGGAAGTCCACCATTTAAGAAAGGCTTATGGTATATGTTATGGACAGTGTGGTCACAATAGGAGCAACACATTTTTAAAGGTTATTTCTTGAGCCCCTAAGGCATGGTAGGTCTCGGGCCATAAAATTCCCCCTTCCTAGTCAATTCTAAAGTAGCCAAGCAGAAAAGAGAGACTGGAAAAATAGACCTGAGGTAGCACTATGCTCCTTCCTGGAGACAGGATCTTGCACTTGAATGGTGGAATCATGACCTTCTGTCACCATCATCGTAGCTCTTACCTTTACCTGAATATGTTACATTGGCAGGGAAGCCAGGGAGAACTGTTAGTCACTCTGGCAGTAGAGATGGATTGTGGGTGGGGGTTTCTAGGGTAACAACTAACTATGAGATGCTGTGTTGAGTCCTAATAAAGTCTACTGCTACATAAGCCGCAAGGTCTCTTCTTGATAGGTCAGCAAGAATCTTATCTAAGGTTCTATCTTTGGGGATAGATTTAGAAGCAATTTGTTTTTTTTATGTCAGTTTAAGGGACAGTTTTATCAACATCAGTAAACTTGCCCATTCTAGAATGTTGAGAAACCAGTTATGAGATTAGAAATGCAGAATATCTTCAGGACCTGGCATTAATTAGTACTGTGATCTTAAGCAAGTAATTTAACCTCTCTTAGAGTTAGATGTTTCTCTTGAGAGAAATTTAAAGGCTGAATAATTTTGTTACCTACCCATTACGTTAGCTACTGCTTTTCCTAACAATGATTTGAAAATGACTTGCCCCCAAAATATGTCTTTTTCTTAAGCATGCAGTAAGCTGAAATCAGCCTTACCTTAGGATATGAAAGAATTTTAACTTTCAAAGGTTTTCAAACTGGATGAATTTAGAAAAATCAGCCTTGAGACTCTGAGCTGCTTCACAAAGTGTATGTAAGGTCAATGTTAAAGAGGTGAAAGCAATAACATAAAACTTTGCTATTCAATTAAAAAAATAAATATACTGAGTAACTTCAATAGTATAAGACACATCATAAGATAACGTGTGGGATACAAAGAAGATGTAATCATAGCCTTCATTGGAAGGATGGCTAATTCAAATATATGAATAGCAGAAATATTTGACAATAAAAGAGGGATGTACAGGCAATAGGAATGGTAAAGACAAATGACTTTTGGGTCCTCAAAGAAAGGTTATACCACCTGTGTTTGGAAGGATTGTAAAATGCTTTATGCAAAAGATGACATTTGAATTGTATCTTAAAGAACAGGTAAATTTTCAATGTCAGAGATGTGTTAGGAGACATAAATTGTAGATAACTGATAAAGGTACAGATATTGGGAAAACTAGGCTTTGTTCGAGAACTATAGGATATGTGTTAATTGGGATATTAAAATGGATCAGTCTTGTAAGACTGATGAAAACAAGCATTTATATTTAATACAATAGTGGCAATGGAGAGTACTTAAGCATTATCAGAGGTGGATTTCTCAACGTATAAAATGGATTTCTAGAGCAGGTTGGGAGGCAGAAGACTTAGCCAGTAATTCAAAAGGGAGATGAATTACTCGGGAGGAATAGTAAATAAAGGCCAGAGTTCGTGACCTTTCTGGGGTGGGAGTACAGCATATTTGAGGATTAAGGTCTTATACAAGAACTTGCTCCTAGGAGCCTTCTAGATTTGATGTTTGGGTATTAATTATGTGAAAAGATGTGAGCTCTGCAATTAGAACACTAACATTTTTATTTCAATAGAAAATTAATCTTCTTTATGAAAATGTGTGTGCTGGGTCTCTCCTCTAATTCTTCTCTTCACCTAAAATTATACGAACTGGGTTTACACAAATAAATGTTATTATAACTTTCCATTCCTAAAGGTCACCATGACTTGTGCGTATTAAATGCATGCAAACAATAAACTCCTCCCTCTTGGGAGACAAGAAAATCCTGGCATGTAGCAAAGTCTTCCTATTTTTAACAGAACTGTAGCATGGCACATTGAGTCACCCACATAACAAGTTTCTTCTCTTTTTTTTTTCACCCCTTAGCTTATTCTCCACCGATAGAAAACCATTTACTCTCTGGCAACAATGGAACTTTAGAATACAAAACTTCCCTGCCGCCCATCTCTCCAGGAAGGTACTCACCGATTCCAAAGCACATGCTTGTTGAAGATGATTACACCAGGTCAGATATGCTTATTGGTTAATTGGGTTTGTGATCATTACCGGGAAGAAAACTGCTTTTGTCTAATATGTCAGCCATTGCTTTGGGGGCTAACTAAAGTTTCTGAGCTCCATTCAACCTTATTATAGTCTTGTCTCCAGTGGAATTCTGCAAATTCTTGTAAACATTTGTCATTGTCCTCCATTAGGAATTAAAAATCACTAGTTCTTTATGAGAAGTAGTAATACACACTTATTCATCACTTTGAAATTTATTAAAACTCCCACACATGATGCCATTTCAGCTTGACACCCATTTCGTAAGATGAGTGTTTTTACTAGAGAGAAGGTGTTGCTGAGGTACCAAAAAAAAAAAAAAAAAGGAAGTAGCCTACCAAATCACATCTGTGGTTAGGTGGGGAGTCAGGACTGAAACTTCATCTTTTAAGTTTAAATTCCATGTTTTTGATGCCACTGGACACCCACATTTCAGTGGAGTTGAGAAGAGAGTCAACCTTCCCTTTAGTGCAATAGCTACAGGTAGAAAGAAAAGGAGCAAAATTAACCAGAAGCCCTTAAAGCACGATAGCTCTCAGAGCTCTCAGCAGTGCTATTAGGCATTGCTAATGCCACGGAAAGAAACTAAGTTTAGGCAGCATGCCTCTGAAACATTGGATTTGACAGTTCATAGAGTAGACCAACTTAGCTGACTTAATTGTCACCTTTAAGGACTCATTAATATTAGGTAATTAATAGATCACTAATGAGTAAGTGGATAAATAATAATAAATATACATTTTTATCTTTAAATGTTTTTGTTCCAAAGTAATATATGCTCATTGCATTTGGTAAAGTAATGCAAAAATGTTCAAGAAACAAAACTCTCTCCCAAAGTCCTATCAGAGTAGCCATCTTGAGGTTCTCTATGTGACATCCTGGCCTGAGCCTCTCATACCTTCTGCATGTTTGTAAAAAACTATACAAATTCACAGTCAGATATAGATGGGGCTTGACATTGTTTTTATAAAGTAAATTCATATTTTAGAAATTGCTCTGCAACTTGCTTTTCTCACTGAGTAATACTTTTACCCAAAATGAGATTACATATAAATATGTACACACTTTTTTCTGAAAGTGTTTGTGTGTAAAAATGACAGAGACAGACTCTTTGGTTTAATATCCTGCCTGTCTAATGAAGCCATTTATCAGCCTATAAAAAAAAATTAGAGACTTCCTGCAGCTTAACTTCCCTCACCGGTACACATGCATGCTTGGGTCTTTTCATTCCTTTGCTATTTCGTTTTAAATGATTAAGCACTTTCCATTTATTTTGCAATTTCAGGTTTGCTGAAGTAGCTTGTTACATCTTTAGCCAAGGAATGGAATGTTTAGATGCTGCAAATCTGCATCTGTGGTATAAATCAAATATAAACTTCTTCCTATGCTGAAACATCTAATCTCTGTGCTCTTAATTAAAATGAGGGCTGCAGCAAAGATAATCCTTATGGCTCTCTAAAGAATTGTGTAAATATAGGCACCTTTATTCACCAGAGCAATGATCTATTTGCTTTCATTCTGTCACTAATATTTGATATGATTTTAATTTGAAAATGTCATTTTACCTTGCTAGGCCCCATAAGGAATTAAAATTGATTAAATCCCCTTCATAATCCAGGCCCTTTGCTAGCTGTTTTACATACACTATTCATTTAATTCTTCCCAAAACACAGAAAGAAGGGCTTTCACCTCATTTTATATATGTAGAAGTTGTAGTGTAAGATGTTAAAGAACTTCCTTATATAGTCACACAGCTTTTAGGTAGAAAAACCCTGCCAGCTACAAAATCCTGACTAGGAAGAAACATTTTAATTTTCTCCTTATTTTGAAAATGAAAACCAAGTCATATAAAACTGTTCATCATAGAAACATGTAGCTCTAAAGGAACTCAAGAGTTTGGTAAGCTCTAAGGACAGCTAGATTAGAGGAGAGAACTTTATCTACCACTGATGAGCAATATGACCTCTGGAAAACTATTCAAACACTGCAAGCCTGTATTTGCATCTGTACAATGGGAATACTAATCAAATTTTTCTCAAGAGATTGTTGTAATGATTGAATGACATAATGCATGTAAAGAACTTATAACAGGACCTGACCATCATGGATATTGAATGAGTGTTATCTATTTACAGTAACTCTTCTTGTTATAATTCTTACTCTACCTAACATCTCACATGGAATGTTTTTACTGATGGCACTGTGGGAATAGAGTCCACTCTTTCTACAGTGTTATGCCTCAGTATTGCAGTTCTTGTCCTGCCTCTTCCTTTATTCCGCCTCCTTTACGTAAACTATGCCCTGTCAGGACAGTCTTACTAGGAACTCTGCATAGAATCTTCCAAATGGCTGCTGCCTGGCAAACTTGTGAAGTAAATTATATCAGTTTACACACACACGCACACGCGCGCACACACACGCACACACACACACACATTTCCCCCACTCTCCCCATTGCTTTCATCTCTCACAATGGTCTATGCTGGACACACTACCATGGATCTCAGAGGTATTTGCTCAATGGCAAATTCATTGCCTTGTTCATAAATATTTATTGGATACTTCCTATCAGACAGCAGGCACTGCACTAGGAATGCAAAATTGAGTAAGAAACAACATCTCTAAGAACTATGAAATTGGTACAAATAGAGAGGTAAACCCTTAATGCCTATTCCCTGATATGCAGACCCTCTTTTTGAAATTGCCCATAAAGCCTAATTTATTAATTATTTATTAATTTTTATTTAAATTCTGAGATTACACATCTTGGTATCAAAATGTCATATTTTTTGTGATAACAGATGGCAGATATTACTTTACCATTTCCTTACTTTTAGAAAATGAAATATGTGTGCAACCTTCGATCAGTTCTCATTTTTTAAAAGTAAAAGGTCTGTAAAATGTCAAAGTGTGGGAGCTAGTAACAATAACAAACAAAACTAGATCAGTTCTAGGAAGTGTTCTGGTGCCTGGTAGCAGAGTTCCCTAATACCACAGGAGTTACTTAGTAAAAATTTGTAAATGAATTTGAGTTTTATATGAATGCCCAAGGTTAAGCCTATGGAATCAAAGAAAGTTTTCAAGAGGAGATGAGTCTGAGGCTGAGTCTGAGTTTGAAAAAAATCTGTAGGCCTTGATTGGAAAGCCAAGGGATCAGGAAGAGTATCCATGGTAGGGGGTAACACATGCATTTTCATGGAAGAATGTGAAATAGAATAAAATGAAGCAACTGTTAGAGCTTGAAAAAAAAGACTCAGAAAAGAGTATGGTTCCTACTTTTAAGTTGTCTTTCTATGCCTAGCCTTTCTGTCATACTTATAAAATTTAAAACACATAAGGTGGTAAAAACAAAAAGATCCCTATCGTGCACTGTTAACACAAAGCCCTTCAATAAGTATTATTGCTCTTATTTATATTATATTCTTTTTCTTGATTTCTATAAATAACAAAAATGTTCAAGGAGTTTAAGTCATTGCCTCATTTTACACAACAAGCAAATAGCAGAATCAGAAATTGAATTCAGGTCTGTCTGTGTCCAGTGCCTCATCCTCACATCCATCCCCCATCCTATGCATTCAGTTTCCATGGAGAAATGTTAAAGAAGATTGGGCTTGTGTCGGCAGACTTGTTTCTAGTCCCGTTACTACCAACTAAACACCTAGATAACTGAACATTTAATCTCTGTGAGTCTTGATTTTCTCACCTATAGATTTAGGGGAAAAAGGTGCATTCCTAATAGAATTCTGATAGTATGTGTGAAAGTTGTCATTTTTAAAGGACTGGATAAATTTATTATCATCCTAAGGTGTTAGATAACTTATATTTGAGGCCCACATTGAATTTTCCTAAAATAGTAAATCAAGGGAACTGATCTCTAATGATGGGACTTAAGCTAATAGGGAAACATTTCTTTGAAATGATTGATTATAAATGTTTGATTATTATCATCATTGGTAATAATCATCAAATTGGAAGCTTTTTATTCTGTATGCTCATGATATCTAACTCTATCAAGAAACATTTCCCTGTTTTCCTGAATCGTATTTACTTTTGGGGGGTTGGATATAGTTAAGAACTTTTTAAAGGAATTTTGATTAGAAAAATGGTATACTCTCTTAGCTAGAATTTTTTGTAACTACTTCTTACTATTTACTGAAACCTGAGTAAACCAGGAAATTTTGTTTTTCTGGTGATTTAGAGAAAGCACAAACAAAAAGGCCCTGGATAAAATTTTCTTAGAAAAAAAGTCAGTTAAAAATTTTTTTTAAAAGAACTCTAAAAAAAAAAGAAAAGAAAAGAAAAGAAAAGAAAAAAGTCTGTTGAGTCTTCTATAAATCAGTATTAATTGTGATGTAGATATATGGTCTTATATTTTTGTTAAACTATTTTGGAAAGCTATCACTGTGATGCCAAGATGTATTTTTGGCTCAGAGAATTATAGGCTCTCAGACTTGGAAGGGCCATCAATGAATCTAGAGTCTAATCTTCCTCCTTCTGATGGGTAAGGAACACAAGCCTAGAATGATTTATTGGCTATCCCTAAGTCCCATAACTTGTAAGTATTAGAATCAGATACATAACCCGTGTCTTCAAACACCATAACTACTACTTGCTCTCTTTTCCTAAGCTGGGGTTCACTTTTGTTGTTCTCGTTGTTTCTGAATGGTGTAAGAAGGTAATAATTATGAGAACTGCAATCAGTGATCACCTATGAGCAATGCCTACTTTATACATTACTTACAACCAAGGATTTTGCCTCTTCTGGCCACCCGGAAGAGGTGCAAAGCACCAGACCCTTACCATCTGGCTCAATACTCTCAGGATATACAAGCAAATCATTGATAGTACAATAAAACCAAAACTCTCTCAAGAGTGGGAACCTAATCTACCAAGTTATGAATGTGACAAATTTCATTATGAAAGCCAGGGACCTAAATTATAGCTATGAGCAATGTATTTCCCCGTGATAGAGACCAAGTTCACTTGGACCTGATCTTAGTATACCCAGGTGTCTTTCTGATTGGTTCTACATAATGTTGCCTCACATAATTTGGTTGCTCAAAAAACATAAACTAAATGAAATCAAAGGAAAAATTTCTTTTCTCCAGAAACTTTCCAGAATGACTCCAAATTGTGACTCTGATACTTACCAACTTGACTTTTTTATTGGTTGAATACATATAAGCCCATCAAGCTAGAGTCTGCCTCTACTCGATTCTCCCCAAATTATAGAACAGTAGCTTATAGGATATGGTATCTAAAATGTATTCCAGTTGTCCTTTTCATTCATTCATTCATTCATTTGTTCATTCATTCATTGAATAATCAGCTTCAATCAGTTGCTTGACACATGATTATCAGCAACAGAGTTTCAGTGATGAGCAAACCAGACAAGTCTCTTGTCCTCACGGAACATACATTGTAGTGTATCAAATAAGAGATATAGAGATAAGTGTGTTAAGTTCAGTTACTAGTAAGTACTTTAAAGAAAAAATAGAATAATGTGATAGACAGGGTTTGGGGAAGAGAACAGTATCAAGTAGGGTAACCAGAGATGCCTCTCTGAGGAGATAAGATGAGCTGAGGCCTGAATAAAAGGAGACAGTGGTGATCAAAGAACACTCCAGGAAGAGGGAATAGCAAGGCCAGTCACTGTGGTGGAAATAAGTTTAGCATGTTCCAGGAATATAAGGAAGTCCAGGTTGGCTGGAAGGAGATGAGCTAATGGGAACATGGCCAAAAATTAGATTGGAGAAGAAGTCGGGATCCAGATGACATGGGATTTTGTAGGTAATGATAAAGAAGTATAGGTCTGATGTTGAGTGCATTCAGAATCCATTAAAGAATACTAACCAGGAGAATGAAAGTATATGATTTATATTAGAAGAAAACCTCTCTCCTACGTGGAGAGGTAGAGGTGCCAATGAAGAAATGAGGGGAGAGGGAAGAGGGAGCAGTGAAGAGAAACCCCACAGGAGCTGTTAGAGCTAGATTCAATAGCCAGTGTTCTGCATGAGGAGCAGGTCTGCTTTAGCCAGGCTAATTTACTACTGACCATTTCTACAGTTTTTATCATATACAGAGTAATTGTTTAGCAGCAGCCTAAGTGTTTGCCACTATCAATGATTCTTTTTTTCTCTTGCTGTTTAACTTTGTGGATCAGAAATGGATAGAGGCTAAACTACTGTTTCTCAAATCCACATGTCCTTAGGCTTTGAAATATGAACTTATTCTCCTCAGGATCTGGGGTAGAACATGGGTGAAGCTTTCCTGTCCAAGCATGAAACACATAAAATCTTGTATTTTCTCCTAAAAGCTTGGGAAATATCCTTGTTTGATTTAATGTAAAAGCATTTTGATTACAAATTAAATGATTTTATCCAAAATCTTAAAGCAAACTTGACCCACCAGAAAATTTTTTTCTGGGTATACACAGTCCCTGGCAAGTGCAGCAAACCCTAAACTACATATGAGAACCCTGGTTTGAGAAGCACAGACCTAACTTACATAGACTTGTCCATTATTAATTCGGTGTCATAGAAACAGCCCTGTAATAATGGCTCAAGGTTTGGGGAGGCTGGGTGGTTCATTCAGTTTAGCATCTGACTTCAACTGAGGTCATGATCTTGTGGTTCACTAGTTTGAGTCCCACGTCTGGCTCTGTGCTGATTGCTCAGAACCTGGAGCCTGCTTCAGATTCTGTGTCCCCTACTCTCTCTGTCCCTCTCCTGTTTGCACTCTGTCTCTCTCTGTCTCTAAAAAATAAATCAATGTTTAAAGAAATTTAAAAAATAATAATGGTTCAAGGTTTGTGGTCTCCATTAAGGGCAGCCTCTTAAATGATCAGACAAAATTTTGCCTCAAAGTCATGGCCTCTCTTCTTTTTAACTTAAATCAATGTCTTAAAACCATTTCTGGATGAACTGGAAATTTCTTTCTTCTGACAGAAATCTCTTGTTACTCATCTTTAACCAAGTATAATACAAAGAACTGGCTGTTCCCTGCGCAGATAACTGACCCTGCTCTAGAATTATCATCTATATAGAAGAAATATTACCTGCACTGGCCCTCAAACCACCCTGTGCAGGGGCCCACCTTGACCACTTCCTAGCTCTGTGATCTTGGATAAATTATGTAATCACCCTTTCCCTCAGTTTTCTCATTTATGAAAGGAGCAGAATAACACCTCTCATTTTATTTTATTTTATTTTATTTTATTTTATTTTACTTATTTTTTTAATGTTTATTTATTTTTGAGACAGAGAGAGACAGAGTGCGAACAAGGGAGGGGCAAAGAGAGAGGGAGACACAGAATCTGAAACAGGATCCAGGCTCTGAGCTGTCAGCACAGAACCCGATGCAGGGCTCCAACCCACGAACCACGAAATCATGACCTGAGCCAAAATCAGACACTTAACGGACTGAGCCACCCAGGCGCCCCAGTACCTCTCATTTTTTTTAAAAAGCTCTCATTTGCTTAGTTGGGTATTATCAGTAGTAATTTAAAACAAGGATTTTCAGATGACCACCACAAATAAAATCATTTTTGGTAAACATCCTCCATGGAGTGAAAATATGGCCAACAATGGTATGTAGCTGTTCAAAAGTTATCTATGTATACTTTTTTCTTAATTTCTTTTGCAGAGCATATTAGAACATTTTATTACCAAAAGTCATGTAGTCTGAATACTTTATTATGGATCTTCATTTTTCTGACTGCATTGGCTATCTAGTACCACCTGCCCTGAAAATCTAACATAGGATTCACTGGAACCCAATATGATAAAAAAAACAAAAAAAAAACAAAAAAAACCACAGCAGCAACAAAAACCAATGTATCAGTCTGCCCTCTGTGGCTAAATACAATTATCATTATCCTCTGGATAATTGATTGACTTTGCCCTTTTTTATTCATGGTAGAGCTCAACAACCAGCACCATGTAGCTTTAAAGCAATTCTGTGGAACCTGGATGGTGTCAGACTCCTCACAGGCTTTCTAAAGTACATTTTAAAACTTAACCAAGTCAAAGATTCATCAGCAGTGCCTCTGAATATCTCTTTTGTTCTGTGCCTCCTGTCTATGCCTGACTCCTCTGATATAGAGCCTGTTCTCACAATGTCTCTTTTGAAGCCAAGTATAGTGATGGGAAGGGGAGAATGAGGCAAAACTCGTGAGACAGATGGAGAAAAAAAACCATCAAATGGAGCCTCAAGGGCAATTTTCTCTTTATTGATGGTGGCTCCACATAACCATTTTAGGTTTACTTACGTAAACCATGAGGCATGATTGCTAGTGCTGTCCTGTTAGAAATAGAAAGAGTGGGTATGCTATTGAGGAAGGTGACAAATCTTAATTAAAGGAAGGTATCCAAATATGTATTGGAAAACATGTTAAGCTGCTATTTGCTGTCAGGGAGATGAATTAAATATTAGGAAAAATGAAACAGTAATAAGGATTTTAAACTTGTCTTTTTAAAATATTTATTATTTCCTATGTACGTAATAAATCAGCCAGGCATACGTACACAGTTCTAGGCCTTATAATTTTATGGAAGATGGTTATTGCACATCTATAGGTATTGTTGTTATAAATGTAAAATGCAAATAGATAGTTATTCAATGCAGCATTATATTTTAACAGTTTATCCTTGACCTTCAGATCTAGTTGAGGCCAACAAAAGATTAATGATGGGCAATGGAGAATGCATTGCAAGTAAACTACTGTCACCAATACAATGTGCTATTTATTTCTGGCCTTTATCTGTATGATATTGAAAAAGGTGTATATTATGACTCAAGACTCAAGACAAGTAGACATGGCCTCTTCTAGGAGTTTATTTTTACATTCATGTGTCAGTAATAGTAATAGTAGACAGAAGACAGCTGATCCCTAATTGTCCACATCTGGGTGTATACTTTGCAAATTATCCACGCCAACTTTGTAATCCCTGAGTGATTTCCTGCCATCTCATATATCATATGCTGCTGTCAGTGAGGTTACCATTTAATATTAATGATTGCCTTAACAAAATACAAGAAAATTATGGAATGCAATTCTTGAATTCCAAAGACTTACATTCTTCTATATCATAGACTTAACAAAATTTCCTGAATTTGGAGGATGCATCATTCACTTTTTGCTACTAGGTAATCTAAATTAGTCTTAATAATAAAGCAAGTTTAATCTGAGTAAAAAGGGAAAAAAAAACATTTTAAAAATATTGCCTTCATACATTTTCCCCAGACATCCTTTTCAGTTTTTATATCTATACCTTGCCCCTTTTACTACCTCATACCACTCTGTTTTTTTCCAAAAACTTCTTATTATTTACCTAATTATAAAAGTAATATATACATAAGATAAACATAAAATAAAATAAATAGAAAAAATTTATAAAAATACTA
>NW_027532025.1:1594353-1598162 GCF_008692635.1 Crocuta crocuta | reverse complement strand
CACCACAGAAGGATAATCATTAATATTTAATACATTTTCTTTAAGCTTTTTGTTTTCTATGACTGTATATTTGTTTATAAAATTTGGATAAGACTGTGTACTTTGGGATTTTTTCTGTTTTAATTTAACACATCTTGAGCATTTTCTCAAGTCTTTAAGTAATCTTTAAAAACATATTTTTAGTAGCTATGTAATAAAAAGAAACCATAATTATTTTCTATTGTTGGACCTTTAGATTGCTTCTGGGATTTTTTGTTATTACAGATAAAGCTTGTATAAGCTTTCTGATCACATTTCTTAATCACATAGTTCTTTAAAATAAGTGTCTAGGAGCTCCTGGGTGGCTCAGTTGGTTAAGCCCCTGACTCTTGATTTCAGTTCAGGCCATGATGTCATGGTTTGCAAGATTGAGCCCTACACTGAGCTCTTTGCTAACAGTGTGGAGCCTGCTATGGAGTCTCTCCCTCTCTCTTTGCTCCTCTCCCTCCCCCCAATAAATAAACTCTAAAATAGAAACTCCAGAACTTGACGGATGAACAAGGGGGAGAAGAAGGGGGGAAATGGTGGGGGCAAGGGAGAGAGGCAAACCATGAGAGACTCTTGAATGCTGACAAAAACTGAGGACTGATGGATGTGGGGGGGAGGAGGGATGGGCATGGAGGAGGGCACTTGTGGGGATGAGCACTGAGTGTTATGTGGAAACTAATTTGACAATAAACTATTTGTAAAAAATAAAAAAAATAAATAAAAATAAGTAAATAAATAAATAAAATAGAAGCTCCAAACTAGAACTCTAAAAATCTCTAAAATAGAAAAAGAAAGGATAAATACCTAGCTCCTCACCACCTAATTAGCACCTCATCTGGTTGCCTTATAGACATCACGCCTTTAACAGTTTCAAAAGCAAACTCTTGATGTTTCTCCCCCACCTGCCATTCCATGGCAGAATGTGACCCATAATCAAGAGAAAATTCAACCAACAGAAACAGACCCAGAAATGAGAGAGATGATGGAACTGGAAGACAAGAAGGTTAAAAAAGTTATAAGTATAGCCAATCTCTCAAAAAAGGTGGTAAAGAAATGTAAATGACGAGGAGAGAAATGGGAGATATGATTCACCATGTTACACATTGATGAAAAAATAGTATTTGAAGGGAAAATATCACCATACACATGGTGGAAGAAAGAACTATGAACTTTAAGGCATAACAACAGAACCTATTTAAATAAAATGCAGAGAGATTAAAAGAGAGAGAGAGAGAGGGAAAACAAAAAACTAGTGGTTTGTGGCACAAGGAGAAGCAGACATTGAGGTACTAAATAGTCAAAAGTTTTTGACATTTGATGAAACTTATAATCATATTGGTCTAAGACTCTCAATCTAACCCAAAGAAATTATAAAGATAAAACATATTAAAAATAGATTTCTTACCAGAAGTGATGCAAACCACAAGAAAATAGAGCATCTTTTCACTTCAGGGGGTACCGACCCTACGGCTTGTAGCCTCAGCACCAGCAGACTATAGCTTTTATTACTGAGAATAGGAAGCTTGGAAGAACAAAACATCAAGATTGGAGACAAACCTCAAGAGTTGTTCTGGGAAATGTTCAATGTGCAATGTCTGTAAGGCAACCAAGCAAGATGCTGTTGAGGCAGTGAGGATCTGATAATGAGCAAAGCTGGAGTCTGAGCACCGTCAGTCTGGTTCCAGAGTCTCTAACTTTGTGCTAGTAAAGGTCATGCAGCTGGTATATAACAGAATCAGGATTCACACTAACTCCTAGCTTTTTTTGCTGTACTGCACAGGGAGCATTATTAGCTCTAAGATTTCTTGAATCTCTGTGTTTCAAGTCAATCTTTGTTGTTGTTTTCTCCATGAAGATAGAACTAAAGTTTTCCATCATGGCCCCCACCCAGCCATGCTTACAAGCTATTTGGGGGAGGTAATCAGTGTTTCTCAGGAAGAAGTGAGGTCTCCTGGATTGTGCGATTCCAAGCAGGGGCTCAGTCCTTAATGTCTATCATTCCGGCTGTTACACGAGACCCCCTATGGCTGTCTTTAATGAGCATTTTCAGTCCTCACTGAAAGAGCTTTGGAAGCCCTGTGAATGTATGTGTCTCTGTGTAAAGATTTAAATACCAACCTCCTCCTCTATGTTTATAGATTAGATTGACCTGAAATAGGATGATCTAAGTCCTTTCTTATGTAGGCTGTGTCCTAATGGAAATGCTGTCACCTCATCCGTTGGCATCTGATATTTTGCTTTATGTTTTTCCCCCTAATCTTTTTCTAAAGTCTCATTTACCATGTTGAGACTGGATGAAGGCAGAATGAAACAGCTGAAATAAATGGGTTAGCCAGAGATGTCAGAGCCGACTATGGAAGGCCTTGCTCTAAGTTTATAATAGCTTTAGTAAACCCTTATAGCTGCCTAGTGTTATACTTTCCTAATTCCCACTTAGTTCTTATAATACCAAACAAAATGGGTAGAGAGTGTTGTTAGACCTGTTTAATAGACTGGGAATCTGAGATGACAGAGATTCTGCGATTTCTTCTACCGCCAAGAGAAAGTAAATGACAAATCCAGGATCCAGGAGCTGGGTAGCACCTCGGTTAAGAGCTCAGATTTTGGAGTCAGAATAACTCTGGATTCACCACTTACTTTGTCCTTGAATGAGTTATGTAACCTCTCTGTGCATTTTTTCCCATCAGTGCCTGTACTATGGGTTATTATCAGGATTAATGAAGTAATCTATGTAAAACACTTTGAACAGAACTTGACCTAAAATAAGCTGCATTCAGGTTAGCTATTTATTATTATTATTATTACTACTATTACTATTATTATGAAATTACTATTATTATTAGCCTTGACTTTATTGTCATTATTCTTACTACTTCTACTACTATTATTACTATTACCATTATATTATTATTATTATTATTATTAGCCTTGACTTTCAGTCCTGGACATTATGGTAACATGGTGATTATAGGACTGGCTGCTGTGTGCTGGTAGCACTGCTGGTTGGGGCTGATAGGTGAGGTTCAGGAGTAAATGAAGGGGAAATAGGTTTGCAGCCAGCCTAATAAAACATAGATGCACGCTATCTTTACATTTGCCTTAAAGAGTAGAATTTGTGACTGTATGTTGGTTTGGTGATGTTTCCTTTATATTTCAGTGTCTTCTAAAAATATGTATTAATCCCAATTAAAAAATAATCTATTCAAAACCAAACCTATCTATTAAAGGTCTGTAAAAAAGAAAGCCTAAATATTAAACTGTGTTTTAATTTAAGCCCTCTAAATTTTAAAATTCTAAACTATTCAGTAAACATAAATATGTATCTCCCCAAATACTCAGATTTACTATGCAGGCACTATAAAACTTTTTTAAATAAATGCATTATTTACTTTTACATACTTTCATGACTTGAGCACAGAAACCAAGCATATACACAATAATACCTATTATGTTGCCTCCTAGTTGCCTCCTAGTTCCCAGGGGCAGCATTAACTCCATGGCTTCACTGTATCATATGAGGTGGGACCATGTATGATTGGATAAAATTTTATAAACAGTTAAAATGCTGAGTGTAACTCTAATAAGGTAAGCTGATTTTAAATCCATGAGAACTAAGGGCAGATTTGTAGAAGTTGCAATTGGGTATGAAACCCATAGTGAGAAAGTGATCTACTGGCTAATGCAAAGTAAGGTCTTTGTCAGAACCACTGTCTTCTGTAGCTTAGAGGAAAATAATTGACTATATTAAGTTGCTATATATATATATATTAAAAAATATATAT